>NC_091128.1:39590534-39915951 GCF_040183065.1 Periplaneta americana
GAACACTGTTATTTCGGAACAGGAGGTTCCGACCTACTGTTCATTTTTGCAACAGTTCCGAGACCGGAACAGTTCCAAAATAACTGTTGTGTTATTTTTTACCCATCTCTACAGATTAATATCGATTGTCTCCAGCTGTTTAACAATGAACTTGAGTTGATAATTTACAAGTTGTTAAAATGGCTTTAAATAGGGAAAAAATAATGACTGTATTACTTCTTGAGGAAGAAGAATATGATAAAATTAAATATAATGTAGCACCAATAGACAGAGACTCCAAACCAATTATATGTTTAAAACCAGACGTACAGAAGGATGTTTCAATGCGCTAATTTGTAGACATATACTTAGGCCTACTGATCAAATTAAATTCAAAGACTATTTTATACTTACCATAGAGCAGTTCAATTTTATTTTGTCTGTAATTGAAAGTGATGTCAAGAGAAATCCTACTTCATTTGTTAAAAACCCATCCAGCGATAAATTGTCTATTACTTTAAGGTAGGCCTACCGGTACCGTAAAATGATATTGCAATTATGCTAAAACAATTATTCATGTTTATTAAATTCCATAATTTTCAGAAATATGAAGCTTTCCTCCGTCTGCTTGTTACAAACGCAACACTCGACAGGTGCAGGAGCAATACTAAGGAAACTGACCACATAGGTAGGCTACAGTAAATTCATCCTGGATCTCTCGCATGTTATGTTGGTAAATTAACAAGTGGAGTGGGGCTACAACAGTGCATTAAATATATAGGTAGGCATTAAACGATTTTTATTCCGTATTGAAAATACATGTGGCTGCAGACTAATACTAGGTCCGTGTTTATCAATATACAGTCTGTAGCTAAAGCTCACAGAAGTCAGTGAAGGGAAAGAATATTGTGCCCTCTTTGTTTTAGCTTTTCTGGAAAAATAACTATTTTCCGAGCGAGCAAATCATGTCAACAAAATAAATTACATTGTTCGTTATAAATTGTAGTGGTTTCAATATCCAAGCTATGGCCAAGCTATTCAACTGAAATCTAATGATAAGACACACTTCATTTGAATTTTAAAATAGTATCGAGTAGCCTAATTAATTAGACCTACATTACTGTAATCGTTATTAAAGGTTGAAATTTCATGGAAGAGATTCTCTTGACACCCTGTTTATACATCCCTGCTTAAAACACTCAATTCGGCATTTTTATAACCACTGTCATTAAAAAGTTCATTCGTAATATTGTTTTTCTAATGTACCTATTCGCATATTATCCTATCTCGAAGACGAGTTACTTTACCACCCTTCCCTATAATTTCACCAACTTCCTTCCACAACATTTATTTTTTATGGGCATCTCTATATACTTTCGAACCCATATCATACAGGCAGGATGACTGGAAACAAAATTAATTAAAATATCATTTATTGTTGCGAAGTTCTAAATACACGTTTTGAAGCCATATTGCTTTACCGTCATTCTTTTGTTTTCTGAATGTACGACGATCATCGCTCTCAATTTGAAATCAAATCAATCCAGAGCGATGAACGCCGACGCACATCGCTGCAGCCAGCGATGAACGTCGTAAAGAAACCAGCTCCGTATATTTACACGTAGAGCTAATCGAGCGGCGTTGTTCGCTCGGCGATGATCGCCGTAGCGGAACCATAGCTTTAAACTGAACAGGTTACTATGTGTTACCTTTCCTGCTTTTAAACTCTCGCTTTTACCATAATTAACAGAACTAAACATAATAATACTTATTATTTTCTTATTTATGATTTATAAATGTTATTATTACTCATTAATCATTTATTTTAAGTCGTATTGAGTATTTCTTCTGTGGGCACCAGAGCTTGGCAGACAGCGCCTCGTGGTAGAATTGAGAAATTATCCAATTTCAAGAAAATATTACTATTGTCAAGGCCGTATATAAAAAAGCGAAGGTAACATCAAGTCGGCCGTGCTAAAGCCTTCTATTGCTCTCTCTATATGTGAAATATGAATAATTCGTCTGTCATTTGTTAACATATTTCGGAGATTGCTTTCCTCACATCTACATTAAATTTCTCCACTACGTCTAATAGTAAGCAAATTCATTTTCGTTTCTGTTTCATATAATACAATGGAAGGGGTAACTAAATTCCACAACAAATGCTATCACGACTAGCCTACCTAAATAATATAAATCTAGGTGATTCGAAACCAAAGTTTACCAAAAAGTTACTTTCGTGCACTGGGCCGTGCCTCAGCGGCTCAGCGCGATTACATGGATAATATATATATATCCATGGCGATTATCTTGTTCTTGAAACAGGATTTATTAGCTCCGGGACGGAACCCGATCGCGATTAGGTCGATAATCGCGATTAGTGACTGTAGTCTTTCACAGATTGTGATATCATCGTAAACACAATGTGCGCACTTCAGGTATTATATAATATAATCAATGAAAAATATGAGAGAGTCGTGAAAGTCGGCGGGAGTAGACAATATTTTTAGGTTGAGGCAATATTTGTGAATATGTTTTGGTATGTATTAATTACGCATTAGTAGAAGGTATTATTTGACGATGAAGTTGAGAGGTTATTGTGTGATAATTTGATATACCGCAGATGTTTTCTATCATCCGTAAGTTCTGATTTGACACATGCATTTTAGCATTCGTAAGTTGGGTTTTTCTGTAGCACTCGACACAAGAATTTTTTGGCGAATGTTACTTATGATGTCCCGCCCACTATAGAGACATAGGCCAATTTTACACCAAACATATTTAGTATAACTTGTTGCTTATGTGCTATCCCAAACCCTACCTCTACCCCTAAGAGTGCTAGTCCTTATATACCCGTCAGTCAAGGCCTTCTGACAAATAAAAGCAATTGACAATAGATATCTCAGTCATGACAACCTTATAAAATATCCTATCAATTGAATAATCGATCTTGCTTTGTACAAGAAAATAGTATAATAACTGATTTTGTTTGCATTTTTTAAACTCGTATTAAACAGAGAAATGGAATAACTTCAAAAATAAATATATCACGTTTAATAAATTAAATTTACACAATTCTACTCAGTAAACAATTCGCAAAAAAAAAAAAAAAAAAAAAAAAAAAATCTGTGGTTCCAAAGCAAAAAATGAATGCCAATTTTTGGACCTAACATAACTACATATAATACCTTTCATATAATGCTACACACCTAACCTAACCTAACCTAACCTAATACTATACATAACAAAACCTCATATTACAATACCTTCCATATAATGCTTCGTACTTAATCTATCCTAACCTAACCTAACCTAACCTTTCATATAATGCAACACACCTAATCTAACCTAACCTTTGAGAATACTACACACATAATCTAACCAAACATAACCTCATATAATACTATACATAACATAACCTCATAATACCTTTCATATAATGCTACACACCTAATATACCCTAACCTAACCTAACATGCAACTGTATTTAAATAATTTTATTAAACCACGATCATTTTTGTCAAGGTAGCATAGGCTACATTTTACTGCGAGGATAATTCCTTTAATATGCTTCTAAAATTGATATTGCATCCAATATATCAGTGGTCATCAGCACAGCGCACCCTCGGGCTAGCGTCTCTTATCCACGAATAAGAGATGTACTAGCGTGCATCCATGGCTGCTGGCGGGTATGCTTTCTTCTTCACCCTGCTGCACTACTGTGCATATTACGAAACACTTCTTACCCGTTACCTATTTCAGCGAGTACTGACGACCACTGCAAAATACGACAATTTGGTCCAGGGAGCATTCTCTTTTGGCACAAGGATGATTTATGTAACATGTTTCTAAATTAGTCTTTTAAATACTGGTACATTCTTTAATATAATTTGGTCCAGGGAGCATTCTCTTTCTGGCACAAGGATGATTTATGTAACATGTTTCTAAATTAGACTTTTAAATAACGGTACATTCTTTAATATAATTTGGTCCAGGGAGCATTCTCTTTTGGCACAAGGATGATTTATGTAACATGTTTCTAAATTAGTCTTTTAAATACCGGTACATTCTTTAATATAATTTGGTCCAGGGAGCATTCCCTTTTGGCACAAGGATGATTTGTGTAACATGTTTCTAAATTATTAGTCTTTTAAATACCGGTACATTCTTTAATAAATCACTGAAAAATAAATGTTAATATAGGGATGTGGCGTGAGTACGAAATTATTATTATTTTTTTGGCGCATCATTTTTACGTAAATAACGACAAATAAAAAATAACATGCCACATAATATTATTTTAAGAAATACAGGAAACAAGCATGAATAATATTCACCATTCTTAATGATCGTGGGATAGAGAAAAAACGTATGGAATAGAAATTACATACAAATGTGTGTGTAATAAACAATAAGCAAACCATCTTCGATTAATCATTTCAAAACAACGTGAATATAGCGTGGATTGTGTAGGAACACGGCCGACTTGATGTGCTCGCTTCGCTTCTCCTTTACCGACCTTGACAATTCATTTTGATCCCTGTGTTAAAGCTGTAACCGAGTAAATATGAAATTTCCGCCAGATGGCACTGACTCCCAAGGTTCACTGAGGAATGTGTGTATGGTTTCTTGTACGATTATAATTAGTAATATTGCGCTTCTTTTTAGTGGTATGTGAGTTTATTGTGATATGATTCAAAGTTGTGTACTTGTACTATTGTGTACTTCGAATAGAAAAAAAGAGCGAAGGAGCAATATCATTCCACGAATTTCCGAGTGACAGGGAAAGATGATTATATCTCGTGACCATAATATTGTACGAAATGGAAATATAAAACTTGGATTTGTATCCTTCGAAGAGGTGGGAAAATTCAAATATTTTATTTTATTTTACTAGGTTATTTTACGACACTTTATCAACATCTTAGACTATTTAGCGTTTGAATGAGACGAAGGTGATGATGCCGGTGAAGTGAGTCCAAGGTCTAACACTGAAAGTTACCCAGCATTTGCTCATTGGGTTGAGGGAAAACCCCGGAAAAAACCTCAACCAGGTAACTTGCCCCGACTGGGAATCGAACCCGGGCCACCTGGTTTCGCGGATAGACGCACTAACCATTACTCCACAGGTGTGGACAAAAATTCAAATATCTTGGAGCAACAGTGACAAATATAAATGACACTCGGGAGAAAATTAAACGCAGAATAAATATGGGAATGCCTCTTATTATTCGGTTCAGAAGCTTTTGTCATCTAGTCTGCTGTCAAAAAATCGGAGTTAGAATCTATAAAAACAGTTATATTACCGGTTGTTCTGTATGGTTGTGAAATTTGGACTCTTGTTTTGAGACAGGAACAGACATTAAGGGTGTTTCAGAATAAGGTTCTTTTTGGGGCTAAGAGCGATGGAATTAGAGGAGACTGGAGGAAGTTACATAACGCAGAACTGCACGCATTGCATTCTTCACCGGACCTAATTAGAAACATTAAATCCAGACGTTTGAGATGGGCAGGGCATGTAGTATGTATGGGCGAATTCAGATATGCATATAGAGTGTTAATTGGGAGGTCAGAGGAAATAAGGCCTTTGGGAAGGCCGAGACGTAAATGGGAGGATAATATTAAAATGGATTTGAGGGCGGTGGGATATGATGATAGGGACTGGATTAATCTTGCACAGGATAGGGACCAATAGCAGACTTATGTGAGGGCAGTAATGAACTTCCATGTTCCTTAAAAGCCATAAGTAAGTAAGGGAAAGATGCAAAAATGGCTTAAAGTGATTTCACGCCCGGGTTTTATTTATTTATTTTTTTTGATTGTATGTAATCTTTAGTTTTTTTATTTAAGACTAATTTTTGTTTTGTGATTTGCTATAATGAGTTTTATTCTTGCTTATTTATTTGCTTTTAAATTATTTTATATGTAAGTTTTTGCGTGATTTAGTTATTTTTTCTTAATGATTATTTAATTTATTATTTATTCGCAGTAGAGACTTCGTTCCTAAAGCAACTCCCCAGCTTCAGTTGCTTGTAGTTTACATTTCTGTGAAGAAGATTATTCTAATAATGGGAAATTTAGACTATTAAAACCAAATGCTGTGCCAACAATATTCCCTCATTATCCTAGGTATAAAGTGACATATCAGAAGACCATGACGAACAATTACTAAAACTGATCTCCCTCCACCCAAGAAACGCAAATCTTTTAGTAATATTGGTTTTTCACTATTTGACCAAGATGTTCCGAGTGGCTCAGGATCAGTTAATGACATTCCCTTCTTGCCAGTTGAAAATGACCATAAAGCGACACAAACAGATGTTGTCAACTTATGGAGCTAAAAAGAAATAATTAGCAGATTGCATGTGAAAATTACACAACCTAATCAGGTGTTACAAGAGAAGCAAGATGAGATAACGAAAACAACCGAAAACTCCAACTAATTGAAAGAGATCCGTTACATAAAGAACAAGAAAATGTATGGAAAGAGGCCGATGAAGGCAGTATTCATGCAAAATTGATTCTAGATCAGTTGCTTAATCATCGAAAGAGAATACCAAATAAGAATATATTAGAAAATTTGTGTTCAGAAATTGAGCCATTACTGTGTAGATGCCCTGTTTTGCAATGCCAATTTGTGATGAAGACGGCCAAAACGGACTTGCTAATATCATTACTGTGAAATTTGTTAGGCCGCTTCTAGATAACATTCCAGCAGCTTTAACTGAAAAGCTTGTTCCTTCGAAGAATGCGCTTATAATCTACTGAGTCGCAAAATCTTGAAACTATGATTCTTGAATCTGCAGTATCAAGTGGAATGTATCAGTGCAGTGAGTGAAATTATAAAACTCAGTAGAAGTTATGGTAAATAATTACCCGAGTGATTACTTTGAAACATCGCAGTTTAGCCTAGGGGTGCTACTCAGCGAATGAACTACAAAATTACGCCTCTGTCATAATGTTACTTAAACTGAACAGGTTACTATGTGGTACCTTCCCTGCTTTTGAACTCACGCTTTTACCATAATTAACAGAACTAAACATAATAATACTTATTATTTTCTTATTTATTATTTATAAGTGTTATTATTACTCTTTAATAATTTATTTTAATTCATATTAAGTATTTCTTCTGTGGTCACCAGAGCTTGGCAGACAGCGTCTCGTGGTGGAATTGAGAAATTATCCAATTTCAAGAAAATATTACTATTGTCAAGGCCGTATACAAAAAAGCAAAGGGAACATCAAGTTGGCCGTGGTAGAAAAATAATTTCTTATATGTTGCTCCCAATGTGCATGATTGTTAACTTATGAAAACAAATGAAAATTAACATGGCATATAGACTCACATGCATCGCCTACAAGTTCTCCAGAACAAGTTCCTGCGAACAGCAACAAATGCCCCGTGGTTTGTAAGAAATCAGCCACTGCATCAAGAATTGGGAATTCTTCCACTAGAACAGTACATCCGTTCAATGTCAAAATCTTTCTTCAACAAACTTCCTGGCGTTCCTGAAGCTGTGACATAACATTGGAGCAAGATCTTGTCAGCCATCTGGACTTAAAAGGAAACTTCCTCAAGACATCTTTCTTAGTGATACTGACAACTCTTCATAAATTTAACACAGAAAATCATCATCATATTTTTATTCTCATAATTCACAAATCATCATCATCATCATCATCATCATCATCATCATCATCATCATCATCAGCCACAGGGATTAGGCCTATTGGCCTGTTCCGTCTTCAAAGTTTATGTCGTCTATCCATCTTGTTCTTGGTCTACCAACATTTCTGTGTCCTCTTGGTTCATAGTTCAGTATTACTTTAGGTAACCGGTCGTCATTCATTCTTCTTATATGTTGGTACCAATTATGTTTTTGTTGTTGTATTTTCTCAGTCAAATTAAAAATATTTAGTTGTTGTCGTATATTTTTGTTCTTTTGATGATCTAAAAGAGTGAGACCAGAAACACTTCGAAGGAATTTCATTTCGCTGGATTCAATTTTCTTTTTAGTTGCTCGGTTTATAGACCAATAGTGGGACAGCTAACGTTGTATAAAATTTTAGTTGTGTTGAACGTTTTGTTTTATTTTTTAAGGTCCTTCGTATTGTTCCACACATCTGTTGAAATTTACTCATTTTATTTTTGACGTCTTGTTCTTTTACGTATGATATATTGCAGCCTAAATAGTTAAATGAGGATACCTGTTCTATGATTTCATGATTTAAAACTATTTTACATCTTCTGTGATCAACTCCTTCAAATGCCATTGTTTTTGTTTTATGATTAGAAATTTTAAGATTATATTTTTCCATTATTAATTGTAGTTGATAAGCTGCCACCTGTAAGTCATCCTCCGATTCTGCCATCAAGATCTGATCGTGAGCAAAAAGCATGGACTTCAATAATGTCGTGCCTATATTTATGCCGGTTGTTATTTTATTCTGCCATTCTTCTGTGACTTTATCTAGGTATATATTGAATAATGTTGGAGATAATGGGCAGCCTTGTTTAACACCCTGATTTACAATTATTGTATCACTTGTCTTGTTCCCTATTCTTACTGATATTCTTGTCTCGTATAAGCTTTTAACCGTTTTCACTAGGTGTGTTGGATATCCTTCTTTGGACAATATATTCCATAACTTATTTCTTAAAACCTTGTCAAAGGCTTTTTCGTAATCCACGAACATTATGTATGTAGGGAGATTAAATTCTCTTCTTTTCTGGATTATTTGTTGCATCACAAACACACAATCGGCACAAGACCGTCCTTTCCTAAATCCACATTGTATTTCGTCTAATTTTGTTTCACTAATGGTGTTCAAACGGCGAGTAATTATTTTAGCGTAGAGTTTGTAAGTGGAGTTCAATAGACTAATGCCTCGATAATTATTGGGATTTCCGTGGTCACCTTTTTTATATATTGGGATTACTATTGCTTTTGTCCATTCTTCTGGTATTTTATATGTTATCCAACAGATGTTTAATATATTTAGTAAGCGTTGTTTTATTCCCACTGGGGCATATTTCAAAAGTTCTATGTTCAGATCGTCGCTACCTGGAGATTTATTATTAGAGAAAGACTGTAGAATTTGTTCCATTTCTTCATATTCTATAAGATCAATATCACTTACAGGTACAGAAGTATCTTTGTCGACATGTAAATTTTCCTCATAATGTTGAGTTGTCCATAATTCTTTAAAATACAGAAGCCAATCTTCTGTCCTTACATTACTCAATGCTACTGTGTCTCTCTCTTCTTTATTTAAATGTTTTAAAGCCTTATATGCCATAGTCTGTGCCCCATGTATATCATACTCTATATTACTTATGTAATTATCCCAACTTTGTCTGCTTAATTTTCGTGTTTCTCTTTTAACTATAGCGCATCTATATTTATATTCTACTCTATCTGCTTCTGATTTCGTTTGGAGAAACTTTAAGTATGCTTTCCGTTTTTCTTCTATAATATGTTTCGTCTCTTCACTCCATATTTTAATGCCTCTTTTACTTCTTCTTTTGTATCTTTTCCCCAAGGACTCATATGCTGCTTTCTCAATTATGCTTTTTAAGTCTTCCCATTCTTGGTTTACATCCATACTTAAGGCTCTATGGTCAATATAATTTTCCAATCTCTTACAGTACAATTTCCTTATACTGTCTTGTCTTAATAGATGTACTTTGTAGCAGCTCTGTGTTAATTTGGGTGTAGCGCTCTTTTTACTTTTTTGCCATCTTGGTGGAATTCTAATTTTAGACGTTACTAAATAGTGGTCGGACTGTACGTCTGCACCTCTATATGCGCGAGTATCCAGAACAGTATGTTTCATTTTCTTGTTTACGAGTATATAGTCTATTAGCGACCTATATCGTCTGGCTGCCCAGGTATACTTGTGAACTTCCTTGTGCTTAAAAAAGGTATTTGTCACTTTCAAGTCATTAAATATAGCAAAGTTACGTAGTGACTTGCCATTTTCGTTTAATACATTTTCACCAAATGATCCTAGTATGTCTCCTATGGGTTCTTTACCTACCCTAGCATTGAAGTCGCCGCATATCATTATTTTATCGTTTTTATTGATTTTATTTAGATGCTTCTGAAATGTTTCATAGAATTCTTGACTTAGTTCTTTTCTTCCTTCCTCAGGGGCATATATACTAAAAATCGTTAGGTATCCTCTTGTAGTTTTTAATCTTATATACATCATTCTGTCACTGATGAAATTATAACTTTGTATTCTTGCTTTTAGACTTTGTTTAATTAAGATTCCAACTCCCGATGATGCCCTTTGCTTCACTTGTACACCTGAGTAATATAGAGCATAATCTTTCAAATCGATGCTTCCTTTGAGTTTCTTTTTAGTCTCCGTTATGGCTGCAATATCTATATCTAAGTTTTTAAGTTCATTATTAAGTTCTGCTTCTTTGTGAGCTAGTCCACGTACGTTCCATGTAGAAATTTTCAATATTTGGTTACCCTTTATTCATTTGACCATTTTCTTAGCATTAGTCATCATCTTGTTTTCAGTCCGGCTGTTACTTTGAAGATTCTCAGTAATAAAGATGTCCCCTGGCCTCGTTACGAGCGATGTGCAGGGTAAGACTGGTGATAGGGCTGCTACCTTAATGTTTCCAGTCAAACATCGCTGTGTACCAACCCCTACAGTGAGGGTTGCTCCTTCCGCTCCTCAAACCGAACTAAGGTAAAATTCCCATGTCGTCCTGGTGACCGTTGGAGTCTTCGCACGTTACCCTGTGCAGAGGATCTCATTATACCCTGAGACACTGAGTCCCCGACAGAACTTAGCCACCATTAAGGTGCCCACCCCCGCGACTTGGATGCGCCTGTCGAGAATTATCCATGTGTGTACAGTTATGACAACTGTCTGCCCTGTTCACCATGGACCGGGTTAGTAGCCTTGTATAAGACCAAGGCTAGGGGCATAATTCACAAATATGATTAATTAATTAATTTAAATTAATTAGAGGAGCCTTTACAGCCAACCTCAGCATGATATTCTGTATGTGATATTCCATAATTTAACAGTGGTCTGGTATAGCAAGTTTGCTGGTCGACCAATAAATAAATTAAAAAAAAAAACATGGCATATAAACACTATTTGAAGAAAGATAGGAGATATATCGTTCTTAATGATCTTTGGATGGGCAATAACAATGAAATATGTATAAAATAGAAATTACATACAGGTGAGCATATAAGAAACAGTAAGTAGAATCATATCTGATTAATAAGCTTAAATTACTCCAGTTTAGTGTAAGAGTGGCCTATATGTAACGATGTCTCCCAGCAAATTACTTAATTATTTAAAAACAAAAAAATCGTGTTATAAGATTGAATTTGTGTATTTTCTCTGAAACTTTCCAAATATTTGTAGGCAGTCTTTTACAGTAGATTGCCGAAAATTGGTTTATAGCGAAACATTGGCAGTGATAAAAGTGAAATATTCGTTCAGTGGGCATTGGATACTCTACATTGACTGAACGCAGAAAAAACGCGTAACTCTTTGGTTGTATTTCTAGAAGAACATGTCATTAGCGACCATTTTTTAAATCCATCTAAGAGAATCATAGGCGGAGTTATGGGGGTGGGAGGCTGCCCCTCCACAACTTGTCTCAACTCTTTTTTTTTTTTCTATTAACATTAAAAAATATTGAATGCAAAAGACTTCTCCTGCTTTTGTTTATGATTTTCTGTGTGTAAATTGAATTAATGACTTCAGTTCATGTGTTTAGACTATAATATTTATTTTAAATATCTGAATGTCTTTTGAATTCAATATTTTGTAATGTTAATAGGAAAAAAAAAAAGAGTTTAGACAAATTTGGGGAGGGAGGCAGTGCTCCCACATACCCTCCCATAACTCTCCCTATGATTATGCCCTATTATAATTTGTAGTAGACCTACAGTTGAAACCCTATAGATAGGTAGGTAGGTAGGTAGGTAGGTGCGAAAATTATTAAAATAATCTTAATTTTAAAGGTTTTTTAATAGTTCCTTCACAAATATTCATTGAATTGATGAATATTGGTATATAATATTACTATACTGATGTAGGATATATTTACTACTAACAATGCCGGAAAGCACTGTTATACATTGGTATTTTTCTTATTTTGCAATTGTTATGGGAATTCAGAAATAATTATATTATGTTGGCGGAATTGGAAACATAAAAAATTAATTAAGAAATGCTTTAAACAAATTGTTCTTTGCGTTTACATTGTTGTGAAGGTTCAAATGAACGTATGCATCTGTTTTGTGCATATAATTTTTTATGTTTCCAATTCCGCCAACATAATATAATAATTTCTGAATTCCCATAACAATTGTAAAATAAGAAAAATACCAATGTACAACAATGCTTTCCGGCATTGTTAATAGTAAATACATCCTACATCAGTATAGTAATATATACCAATATTCATCAATTCAATTAATATTTGTGAAGGGACTATTAAAAACCCTTTAAAATTAAGATTATTCTAATAATTTTCACACCTCGGTAGGTAGGTAGGTAGGTAGGTAGATAGATAGATTTATTAACCGTTGGAATACAATTACAGTAGAACTTGGTTATAGCGACCTTGTTTTGTGCGACACCTCGCCTATAACGTCAAATATTCTGTGATCCCAACTAATTTGCCATAAGACATA
Source organism: Periplaneta americana (assembly GCF_040183065.1). Lineage (NCBI taxonomy): Eukaryota > Metazoa > Arthropoda > Insecta > Blattodea > Blattidae > Periplaneta > Periplaneta americana. The sequence goes on from NC_091128.1 coordinate 39,603,200, forward strand.
TGCTTTTCTACCTTGCTTAATACGACAAAATATATGCATCTACCTCGCATATAACGTCATTTTCAACCTCAGTTTGGAATACAATTCTCTAAGAACCATTGAAATCTGGCAAATTCTTTACTGTCACCTTCTATCATAGACCTCTGGAATGCATGCAGATTCCCCACCCCATTGTAACCTGCCCGAATTCATGCAGTATTAATGGTACCTGCATGCAGTCAGTTTCGACAGGAAGTTTTCAATAAGAGCACGCATTTTAACGCAATATGGCCACCAAAATAAGTGAGTGACACTTTAGAAGCCGTTAGAATTGTGAACATGTTCTATGAAGCTAAGGGAGAGAGCAGTGAAATTGCAACTGAAATAATGAACATAGAATGTAATTTAGAAAATGTGTATTGGGCAAGTAGGAGACAACAGATTAAAATGACTGATTACTTCTCTCCTAAGTAAAGAAGTTTGGTGAGTAATGAACAAACTATTTTGATACAGAATTCTGTTTTTATAATTGTACGTGTATTTTATTATGTTCATGGTATGCTTAAAAGTGAATACATAAATCTAAAATAAGTGTAATTATGTTTATTATTTTTCATTTTCCACCTCACTAGACTGATAATATGAATCTCAGTTACTACGACACTTGTTTATAACAACATAATTTTTAAGGTTCCTAGGATGTCGTTATAACCAAGTTCTACTGTATTCATGGCATCGTCAGTGTACATTAATCTAACAATGTTACAATAATTCTACAGTCATCTTAATCTATGGTAACATGCCACATGCTTATTAAATAGGATACTAGTTACTTAGAATAAATGTAGTTAATGACTAAGCAAATAACGTACTACTAATACTACTAATTCAGTCAGTAATGCATAACACACTAAAATAGTTAGCCTACTTGTAAATAAGATTCGGTCTGAAACATCGTGGATATGGATGCAACACTATAAGAAACATGCACCCTAATAGTACTTTTATTAAATGATCATATTCTGATATACTGTACCACGGTCAAGCTATAACAGGGGAGTAAGTAAATGATATCCCCCATAACCTCGTTATATTGGGATTCTATGGTTTTGCTTCCCCCCCCCCCCCCTAAGGAAACTTTTCTCTCGCTGCCTATGAAGAGAATTGAAATTTCATGATAACATACACTGTTTTTATTCATGCCGTTACCATTGGAAAATATTGAACCTGTTCTTAATTTCTTTGCTGTAGAGGAAATTGTTACATTCTGTTGGGCTTAAGTGGTCAGAAATTTTATAACATAAGTTGTTCTGTCATGGTTGAAGTCCAAATACATATTCTCATACTTCGCCAAGTGTAGCTTTAGACGGGAACTCACAGGACCCTCTCATCCTTAGACTAACTGTAATTCCTCGTGTTTTTTTACGGCCAATCTTCCATATATCCGCACACAATACACGGGACCGATGTCTGATCTGCATTTCGTTATGGGTTAAGTTCAGAGCCTTCTTCAGTTACAAGCCAGAGCCATACGTCAGCAACACTGTCGACAGAGGCCTACAACACAGAACATGTGTTTGTGCTGATGCTGATTTTCATTGTAAATTAATGTTACATTGTAAGTGTGTGTTGATGGAATTATGTTTGCAGTTGTACCAAACGTTAATTGTTGATGTATTATAAACTAAGTGCGTGTTGGCGAAAAAAACAAGACAATAAATGAAAATATGACTGCAGTCTTTGGCAATTTTTACGGTCATTAATAATGAAAAAGTAATTCACAATTATTCTAAATATTATATATTGTATAAACTACATTTTTATAGTCTTGTAGTTTGTGGTGTATCAGAATTCTAGCCAAATTGTTGGGTCTCGCCTGCTATATCAATAAAGATACGCTGTTGATTTTCAAGTTCATTGTAAACAGCTGTTTTGTGAGTCCATAAATGTTGCAGTTTTGTTGAAGATTCGTCAGAACTCTCTATAATTTGTAGATGCATACACTCACTTTGTTGGTTTTCAAGGTTTGTTTATTAATATTATTTTTTTTTGTAATAAATTAGTTATAAATATTTTTCTTTTCACTTCGTATTTACAGGATTTAAAGTTCATTGAGTTTACGCAAATTGGCACATACTTAATAGATACTGATGTGTTTTGTTACCGGTAGGTATTATGTTGAAGGTGTGTTTCTTCATTTTTTCATAGATCTTTATACTTGGCCTAACTGTATTTACATCCTCATACTTTATTATAATATGTCAATAGTTTCTTCTATTTACATTTTTATTTTATTTGAATAATTTACATTCTTAGCTTGTTTTCTGTAGTTATATTTATTTAAAATGCATGTGTGTGTGTGTGTGTGTGTATGTATGTATGTATGTATTCATTCATTCATTCATTCATTCATTCATTCATTCATTCATTCATTCAGTGTTCTACCCAAAGGCAGATCTTTCACTGCAAACTCAGCTTTCTCCAATCTTTCCTATTTTCTGCCGTCCTCTTTGTCTCTGCATATGATCCATGTATCTTAATGTCGTCTATCATCTGATATCTTCTTATGTCCTGAACCCTTCTCCCATTCACCATTCTTTCCAGTGCATCCTTCAATAGGCAGTTTCTTCTCAGCCAGTGACCCAACCAATTCTTTTTCCTCTTCTTGATCAGTTTCAGCATTATTCTTTCTTCACCCACTCTTTCCAGCACAGTTTCATTTCTTATTCTGTCTGTCCACTTCACACGTTCCATTTCTCCATATTCACATTTCAAATGCTTTTATTTGCTTCTCTTCACTTCGTCATAATGTCCATGTTTCTGCCCCATACATTGCCACACCATACAAAGCACTTGACTAGTCTCTTCCTTAGTTTTTTTTCCAGAGGTCTGCAGAAGATGCTCCTTTTTCTATTAAAAGCTTTCTTTGCCATTGCTATCCTCCTTTTGACTTCCTGGCAGCAGCTCATGTTACTGCTTATAGTACACCCCAAGTACGCTGCTCAAAAAAAGTCTCAGGGACAAGTACATTATGTGCTTCAGTTTATTATTCATAGCAGTGAAATGGATATTACCTTATCTAAGGAGTAAGTTACCTTGACTAACAAACAAACCAAGTAAATTTAAATGGTTGTTTTTTATGTTGAAAAGTAAACAATAACTGAAATGCTGCATGTTGAGTAAAATGTTAGAAACGTTTTGACAGGAAAAAAAAAAAAGAATAATTCCATACAGATTGAAATGAACCCAGTTGTCAGTAATGAGTATGACGTCTTCGTGCATCTAACACTGCTTGGCATCGACTCTGCATGCTTGAAATCAGATGTTCAAAGTCTTCTTGTGTAATGTTATCCCAAGCGTGAATTAGAGCATTCTGGAAGTTTTCAGCATTCTCTATATTTTCCATACGTAGTGTTACAGCCCTCTCAAGTTGATCCCATGCATATTCTATGGGATTAAGATCCGGGGTGAATAGGCCAAGACAGTACAGAAATCTCCCCTTGCTGAAACCATTCACAAACCGCTCAGCAGTATTAGTGCGGGCACTGTCATGCATAAGAATGAAACTTTCTCCTTGGTCATTAGCAAATGGACTCACAATTGGTTGCAGAACAGAATTTAAGTACACATTATGTTTCATTGTCCCTTGCAGAAAAATGAGCCGTGTTCTTCTGTCCATCATTACTCTTGCCCATACCATGATTACATCACTTCCGTAGCTATGGACTTCCTGAATATGACGAAGTCTTTCTGCTGATCCAGGTTGACGCCAAACCCTGATACGCCTTCCATTGGGGTGAAAGAAGAATCTAGACTCATCAGAAAACATAACATGAGTCTATTCTTCATAACCCCAATTGATATGTTTTTCTGCCCATGTTAGACTCACTGCCCAATTGTTTCTCCAAAAGGCTGGTACTCTGAGAGGGCGTCGAGAGAAGAATGATGTTTCATGAAGTCGGTTTCTTATAATCCACTCACAACTCCACGAGTGTCCTGGAGGACAGATACAACTTGCCAGGCAGTGATGCTTAGTGTGTAGAACCAGAAATCGATACTGCTGTGCTGTTGTTTTCCTTCCTCAGCCTTGATGACGTTCCTTAACATCACCTGCGACTTGATAATGTAGCCATAATCAGTTAATAACACTCGTGATGTGTTCAATACTCGAGCAATACGAGCTTGACTTTGACCACCTTTTATAATTCCAGCAGCTATGAGCATTTCAGAAGCTGTGAAATGACGACCTTCCATGATTAAATAAAATGACTTCCTATCATTTCAGTAAGAAAACAAGAAGATATCTTAAAAATGTTACACTTAAGAACCTTCAACAGTATAATATCTATGAAAATCTATAACATTAACGATTAATTGTTCAAAATGACGTCATGGCAATGCCAAAGAGTAAGTATTTTACTGATGTCGTAATCAGAAATGTAGCATAAAATATACAAAAAAATGTGGTACAAGTTCTGATTGTCCCTTAGACTTTTTTGAGCAGTGCATTTGAAGCTGTCGATTTGCTCTACTGCCTCATTTAAAATTCGTAAGTTTACCTATTTTTTCTTCCTATGACTATGCTCTTCGTCTTACTTGCATTTATCTTCATCTCATACTGCTCACAGTTGTCATTTAGCTCCTGTAGCATATCCCTTAGTATCATACTCTTCTGCTAACAAAGCCATACCATCAACAAATCTTATACACTTTATTCTTCTTCCTCCTACTATTATTCCTCCCATGTACTGAAAACAGTTCTTCACCAAATCCTCCAAGTAGATGTTGAACAGGGTAGGTGATAAAGGACATCCTTGATGTACTCCTCTCTCTATTTCGCTTCCTTCTGACATTTCTTCTCCTATCCTGACTTTGACTCGTTTCATATAAAGATCACTGAATAGTCTTCTCTCTTTCCTATCCCCACCAATTTTCTTTAGGATCCCCATCAGTTTATTCCAATAAACCCTGTAAAAAACTTTTTCTTTGTTCACAAATATTACATACACTTCTTTATTCTTCTCTAGGTATCTTTCACTGATTGTTCTTAGCAGTCCAATTGTATCTCTCATACCTTTTCCCTTCTTGAAGCCAATATATATATATATATATGACCTATTGCACAGAAAGGGACCTAAAGTCATGAAAGGAAATTTTACAGGAGAACGAAATGAGTTTGCAGTGTAAAAACTGCATTTCTATGTTTTGACATCTTGTGCTACCTGTAGGCTTTCTTTACTTACTAAACTAGGACAAAGTTTTATTATTTGCCACAAGATCGCGCAAAATGAGTTCCACTGACTGTATTCCAACAGCAGAAAATGGACCCAAAATCCTTTATGGGATTATAACATTGCCGATTTTAGGTCTCCTTCATTATTTGCTATAATCAGGTGTTGGAATTGTCCTTGTTTTAATGTCATGGAGAAGGAAATTAATGTAGAAGGTCTAAGTGAAGAATTTCAAACTTTTTATACTGATTATTTTACTTCACATGACAGTGAAAACGAAACAGAAACTGACGCGGAAAATGTAAATCTGATGGCCAGCTAGAAGACATTGTTTCAAATATTGTTTTAGGTCCTTTATGTTTTCTATATGTTATTTCATATCAATTCATGCTGTAACTTAATGTTTAATGTATGTTTTGTATTTCATATTAATTTGTTTATGAAACATCGTAAGATGAAGATTAATTTATGTTCACTTTACGTTCAACTCATTTTGCACAAAAATTTACTTCTATATTATCAATTAAACACAGCTTGCAACGTACTAATACATAAATAAGCAGTGTTAATGTTATTTTTACCTTTTTATTTCATGTATAACTCATAATAACTACACAGTGCTTCTTAAATACCTAAATCTTTCTTATGTTTGCTAAGAAAACAAGTGAAAACTTTAATTGCATTTTTCTCTAGAAGTACATAGTGTAATATCAACATTCACTAAATAATACTATTAAAAACTATAGCACCTAGAAGCATGCATTTTTTTAAATGCTCAGTATTCTATCTTCTTTTTTAAATCACAAGAAACAAAAAAAATGAAAAATTCTACTTTAGGTCCTATTTTCTGCAACTGGTCTCTCTCACGCACGTGCACATACACGCACGCGCACACACACGCACGCGCACACACACACACACGCGCACACACACACACGCACACACATGCACTCACTCACTCACTCACTCACTCACTCACTCACTCACTCACTCACTCACACTATTAAATAATGATTTACCTCTGAAGTTCTGGCTGATATGTACATCTATTAACAGGCGGTATATCTCACGTGATGATATGTGTCAGAGGAAGAACAATTGTTTGTATTGATTAGGATGGCGATATTTTAAATCCAAGATTTGGACGGCTATCATTTCGATGATATTCTCTCTCTAAAGTCTGATTATTATAATATGTTACTAGTCAGCAATGTATGCAATGGAGGGGGAAAGGAACTGGCCTCTCTACCCCATTATCTGGCTTGGTTGTCTCGTGAATGATGCCTGATTGATGTTACTTGTGGGGATCAAACCTCTCTTTGGACAGTTGACTAAATAACAACAAATAGAGATTCGGTGGGAAAATCACCTCTGACACAAAACATCGGTGTCTGAATATTTTGTCAGATTCTATCTCTATTTAATATTTTGTGTACAATTAATAGAGCTCGGATTTTTAGGTGCTAAAAATCTGAAAAATATTTATTTTGTATGTGCTAAAAATCGGGAAAATATGTGACAAAAAAGGAAAAATATTTAATTATTTTTCAGTTATTTTATGTGAATATAAACAATATGTGGTAGTCACCAATATAAATCATGCTGTCTCGTCAACTGCTGAAGAATTACAGTACACAATGAGATCCATCCTCGAGTTGTGCATCACAAATGACGGAACACTGCCTTGTACTGGGAGAAAGAGCACCCTGGCCTTTGAGAAACAACATGCACCCTGTGGGGACATATTTATGATTGGAAACAAAAACAGAGGCATCTGATGTTTATGAAATTGTAATTACTTTCCGAATCAGTGTTATGATAATTCCTAAATGACACATCAATGTTTGTGTATTAGTTACAGTACAATTTTTTTTATTGGTGACAGCTGTTATCGCTTGTGGTGAGAGAGCAGACTGCAGTTCCACAGGTCCACAGATAGGCAATTCCAAGAAACAGTTACCAGCTGTTACATCTAAGCAATTGCACTGAACATTCGGGTGATGATTAATCTGAAATGGTGCTTTTGTCGACAATTATTTGATGAATATTTAATTTTTATGTGAGTATTTGAAAATATGTAGGCCTATTTACGTTAAAAAAATTCAAAATATGTGTTTTTATGTGAAATAAAATTTAAAATTTATGCTCATATGACATCCGAAATTTAAAACACAGTTACGAATTTCTATTACAGTGCAAATAAAATATTTATTTACCTAAGAATCCTAGCCCTAATAATTATTTGGAACGAATTTTTATGTAAATAATTTTTTTTTTTATAGATAAAAGACTGTAACTAAGACAAAAATTCCGAACCAGAACAAGGTAATTTGTATATGAAATTTTATTTCACACAAAAATACATATTTTTGTAATATTTTTATATAAATATATTTAAATAATTTAGCTAACCAAATTAGTTTTATATATTATTTTAATGTACCGAAGTACATATGATATTTCCATGCAGACCATGCAGATATTCTGCGTCATCATACGATGAAAGAGTCACTTGTAAAAATTCCACTAAATTCAGCAATATATTACTGCAAATGGAAATGAACACTTGACTTCACTTTCGGCATTATATCACCAATCTCTTCACTTATGTAACAGTACAGTACTGAGTTTTAGCTAATTTAGTTAACTAAAACCATTCTCCTTTCTCTTAAATTTTCTAATGACATTAACAAAATTTGTCTAATGGTATTGGGAGATTCATTATCCATTTTACATAATCACTTGTATAATACTATGTAATTTTTTTTTTACTTCATTTCATTACTCTTCAATGTATTTTAATCTCATGTTTCTCCGAAATCAAATTGTACTTTATTTTTAAATTTATCATTGTTCCGTATTCTCTCCGCAATCATATTGTATTTTTAATTTAACCTCTGCTTTGTATTCTGGATGCTAGTGGTCAGCCGTAGATTTCGGCCAAATGTCCCAAATTGTGGAATTTGTGTACATAAATTGTTATTTTCCTTTGTTCTTATTTTTAAATTCACTCCAAAAACTCGTGCATACTACTTGTTAATGAAAAAAATGTTAATGTATTTCTTTCTTAAATGTATTGTGTTGTGACCTTGGTTACATGTTATGTCTCGCACTCTTGAAGGGGAATTCCTTATCTATGAAATGACGGCTGACGTAAGCATTTGACTTAATTATTCTCCATTGGAGGTGTTGGCTTGATTCATTCAGGCTGTTTATACAGTACTGTTACATAAGTGAAGAGATTGGTGATATAATGCCGAAAGTGAAGTCAAGTGTTCATTTCCATTTGCAGTAATATATTGCTGAATTTAGTGGAATTTTTACAAGTGACATAAAATTTCTATTCTATCAAAAGTGTGGAAAATCTGTAAATGCAGATCAGCGATCTTAAGTCTTGCAGCATTTGTAATAAACAAAAATCTGCAACCTTTAGACAAATTCTTTTAGATGAAGCGCTTCCTCTTCACATACCCCATTTTAAAGAAGTTCTGAATATTACGCAAATTTATGGAAAGCTTTTTTTTCAGTTGATATTCCTTTACATAATTGAAAAGTCCAGAACTTAGAAAGTTTCTTACAAAATGTACAACTTTTGAAATACCAGAGGAATCAACACTAAAAAAAAATCTGTCCCTGCATATTATGAACAAATGCTAGGAAAGACCAGAGCAGAATGTGGAAATAAAAATAAAAAATGGGTAAACATGGATGAATCATCAGACTCTAGCAGTAGGAAAGTGGGAAACGTTGTGGCAGGTATAGAGGATATCATCGAAATGATAGCCATCCAAATCTTGGATTTAAAATATTGGCATTCTAATCAATTCAAATGAACAAAAAAGAAAATGTAAATTAATGTTAAAAAAATACATAATGAAATTTTAAAAAAGAATATTCTGCAACAAGATTTGGTAGCTATCAAAACAATAAAAATTTATTGAAGATAAATAATATACAATGAATATTATAAAGATGAATAGAGATGATGATTGATGACGTTCAATGAAGATTTTAAAATGGTTGATGCAATTGTCTGAAGAGTCTTTTCAGGAACCTTTAATTTTCTGAGGATCTCCAATGTAAATTTGGGAATTGTTCCTCGCGCACCAAACATAAGTCCAATGATATTCCATTCTTGAATATTATATTTATGACTGAGATCATCACAGCATGGAAGGTAAATAGCACGTTTCTCTTCATGTACCTGCTTTGGTTGATCTTCATTAATTTCGAACCTTACAGTGGCGTCAAGAATGAAATAGTTTTCAAGCAGTGTTTTCTGTTAGCATGTAGAGAAAAATCAGCATAGAATCATGTAATGATGGCTCGCTTATTCAATGATCATCTGTCCTTCTCCTGGTATCGTGCATTGTTTCAAGACAACTGACATCGATTTGTGTTAGAAAACTGGGAGAAAATCTTCATTGTTTACTGCAACAGTGAGCTATTTGAACCCACCATGGTCTCAATATGACTGAAGAGTAATTTTTTTTATAATAAATACTTAAAATTTTGTAATATTGAAACAAAATGTTTTTACATTTTTTGTACATATTTTCCATTTTTTACTACATAAGAAAAATAGGCAGTAACGGTTAGCATGTCTAGCTGCGAAACCAGGTGGCCTGGGTTCGATTCCTGGTCGGGGCAAGTTACCTGGTTGAGGTTTTTTCTGGGGTTTTCCCTCAATCCAATATGAGAAAATGCTGGGTAACTTTCGGTGTTGGACCCCGGACTCATTTCACCGGCATTATCACCTTCATCTCATTCAGACGCTAAATAACCTAAGATGTTGATAAAGCGTCGTAAAATAACCTACTAAAATAAAATAAAAAGAAAAATAGGCCTAAATATTTTCAAATTTTTTAGCACATAAAAATTCGTTAATTAATAATTATTGATCTATCCATCTAGTTTAGATCTGGTGAAACTAAAATTTCTCTTCTGCGCATATCAGTTGCATAATTGAGGAGTTTCTGTTTATCAGCATCTCTTCATTTTACTTCTTTCGTGTTTTTTTTTTTTTAGCACAGTTCTTTTGTTGTTATGTAGAACCCATTGTTATTATTGGATGCATTGTATTACTTTGTAATAAATTAATTTCACACAAATTTGTTGCAGGTATGTCAAAATAGAAACAGAGTCGTCATATCATTTCATAGTGTATGATGGTTACAGCCACACAGTTCTCACAGTATAAGCTGCAGGGAAGTGCTTCCAAAATGGTTAGCAAACTTCCTCAAGAATTTCGTAAATTTCTGAGAAATTGTTACCACCTCCAGCGTATATTACGGGAGACACAAAAATCTCTGGATGAAATAACTACAGCAGGTATATTTCCTGGTGGTAAGTGCTTACTTTACTAGATTTTCTAAGGCACTTATTTTTAACTTGCATTACACTAAAAATAAATTTGGACAAGATTTATAATAGAGTGATTCCATGAATATGTCAGCTCGAGGAATAAAAATTGAAACTGTAGTTCAATTTTTTGTATTTACTAAATGTGTTCTTAAATGGCTCATGTCTCATGTGTATTATTTAATAAGAAAATTTGAAAAAAGTATGTCATGAATGTATGTACCACAGATCAAAATTTGCGGTATTAAACATTGTACTGACTATACTTTTCAGAGTGAGGTTTCACTAGGTAAATATTTTTTTATACAATTTATTTTTTGCATGTTACACTTGGTTACTTCCTCAACATAAAGGATGAGACAGTATAATTTGTACATTACCCATGATGACACGCTGCAAGTCTGGTCAGATAGTAACGCTCAACATGTAAATACTCTCCTAAACAACATAATAACCAATGGAATAAAAATTCCTTTCATATTCAAAATCTACATTATAGTACAAACAAAAAAGTACTTGACCATTTTTCTTTAAGATGAGTTTTTCTGCATACAAGTGCCATGACAAAAATATCAGATCGTAATGGCGAATTTTCCTCAAACTCTTCATACTTTCAGTTACTACTTCTAAGTGAGACGTTGGTGAAAGTGAATGTGTGTGTAGTTGCCGTTAAGGATAAATCTATATCATTGTGTTAAACAAGATTTGCTTCTATTATGGCAAAATCATCAGCACAAAGACAACGTGCCATGACAAAAATATCAGATCGTAATGGCGCATTTTCCTCAAACTCTTCATACTTTCAGTTACTACGTCTAAGTGAGACGTTGGTGAAAGTGAATGTGCGTGTAGTTGCCATTAAGGATAAATCTATATCATTGTGTTAAACAAGATTTGCTTCTGTTATGGCAAAATCATCAGCACAAAGACAACGTGAATTTAGGCAACACATAAAGGAACAGGGCCAATATGAAGAATGGAATGGAAAAGAGAAAGTCAAAAATAGGAAGAAAAGAGCTGCTCTCAGAAAAACTAAAAGTGCAAGAGAACAATTTAAAGCAAACAACAGAGTATAAACGAGTTTAAAGGTTGAGAGACAAATTGAGAAGAACCGAGGAAGGTGATGATCTTGCTGAAATTGCGATGCCTAAAAAAGGATTTAAAAGCAGACAGCATTATAGAAAATGCAAAAAGACGAGTTTAAGAAGCACTGCCCAACTCTCCACCAAACGAAAAGAACTCGCTGCTAATTTAGCAGGAAAGGAATGCTTAATAATCAGAAAACAGAGGAACATAAATCTAAAAACCAACTACCGGACAACATTCACACAGCAATTCTTCAGTTCTATGCGGATGATACGATATACCCGTCTGGTCTCCTGGGAGAGAAGATTTCAGGAGGGTCTGTGTGGTGAAATGCAAAAAGTCCGGATTAGATATTTGTTGGTACAGTGAAAGACGCACATGCACTGTTTGTAGAGAACAGTGATAATATGCGTGTGAGCTATACTGAATTTGCAGAACTACGTCCTGCTCACGTGTATCTACAAAGTGACATTCCTGTACCTGCATAATACAAAGCCTTGCACAAGAAGCATGTGCAAGTTTATAAACAAGGTGATTTCTTTTCTGGTGGAGCTGCAAGCCATGTCAAGCAAATTTTACCTTAAGCCACATGATGTACTTACCCGAAATATTCTGATTTTCTATGCAGTGGCACTTCTTTGAATCATACTAAGAGAAAGGGGCAGTAGATACTATTGGAGGCCTTGTAAAAAGGGACAGTGTTGTTAGCTGCAAAACCTGGAAATACAATACAAAATTTTAAAGAATTTGTACAATAGGATGGAGTGAAAATATGAAGTTTATGGAATCAAAATGTAATACCAGGGAAAAGTCGTGGGGTGATATAAAGAACAATTCAAAATATATTTTCTCTAGATTAATATTTGGAGGTGCCCCAAGAGCATCATATTTTGAAATTTTCACAACATTTTGAGGTTCAGATTTTTTAGCGAGAGAACATTCTCCAGTGATTTAATCTGAACGGGATACCAGGAACATGTTAAAAAAATAAATGTTAAAAGATTCGGTATATTTTTGGTCCCCTGTTGTTTCATTTTGAAGTGTCACAAAAACCTCAATTTATAAGAAAATTGGGAATAATTACAAAATTACATTTTGGTTACAAAATTGTAGTGCAAGAAAGACTACATCCTCAGTTACAACCACAGACAAACTAACTGAAGCTCTGAATCCAAACTTTGTAGTTTATTTAACAATGTTTTTTGGGGTTTGATCTAGTGGCCAGCTACTAGGCTTTAGCAATCAAACTGCATCAGGAAAACGGATGTACAAACTACTTACATTAACATCTGTAATTGATTTCACTTGTGATGTTTGCCTTTATTTTGCTTTGATGAAATGTTTTTTCTAATATAGCACTGTATCTATTGGTTACAATAGTACTAAAATATAAATTAAACTGTCACAAAGTTACAAGTACGTTTCGTCTTATACGCGTGTGTGTGTGTGTGTGTGTGTGTGTGCGCGTGCTCTTTGGAGGACATTTGAGCTTCTTCTGTAAACAGTTGCTCTGTTTGTACTTAAATGTTGTCGAAGAAAGAGCAGCTGAAGAACACATTCGATCTTAGCTAAAAATTAAGCTGTAAAAATTAATTTTTAGTTTTTTGTCTAGAATATGTGATTGATTTTTAGAATAGCTTTATTTTTGGTGTTTTAACCTTTTTGGATGTTGACTATTGAAAAATGAGAATTACACAATGCAGAGTATAGTACAGAGATTTAATTAGAAAAAAATACAAGTTACCTTGTTGAGGGTTTTCTGGAGTTTTCCCTCAACCCTCTGAGAGCAAATGCTGAATAACTTTCTGCACTGGACCCTGGACTCATCTCTTCAGCACAATCACCTTCATCTCAATCAGATGCTAGATAACCGTAGCAGTTGATAAAGCATTGTAAAATAACCACTTAAAAATTCTAATAAATTATGTCGTCCTCTTCTAATTTTTATATATATGTATTTGTATTTGTTGTTACAGAAGATTTAAAGGCTCAAGTTTTGACTCCATTAATTGTTCGACTTACTTCCATTCTTGAACGTCATCCTGCACTTGTTGTGCTGGGTCAGAGCTGCCAAGCTAAAGCTTTGCTGGTAAATGCCCTGCTTGGGGAAGTCATTCTTCCACCAGGCGGCAGATCGTGGAGATGGATACGGTTTCTTTATGGTCTCTCCAGTAATATTTCAGTAACACTGAGTTTAGATTTTGACAGTGTAGGAGATATCAACTCACCAGAAAAGCCATGTACAGTTATTCCTGAGGAAGATTTAAAGAGATCTGAGACTGATTCGGAGGTAAAGTATAAAGTTCAATCTTCATCTTACGATGTTTGGTGACGTACACACGTCCATTGATGTGACATATTAATGAATTTGAATACTATTATAGTCACAATCATGCCATGGTATGAAAGAAAAATTTCACAACCTCGAGCGGGAATCGAACCTGCGACTTCCTGTTCTCAACCCATAAGCAGTGCTGACTAGATCAGACGCTATGGACAGTACTCTATAACAGAGTCGCCAGTATGAAAGGATAATTCCAAGCCTTTGGCATGAGACGAACTCGATAGCTCAGTGGTAGAGCGCCTGACCGGAGAACAGGAAGTCGCAGGTTCGATTCCCGCTCGAGGTTGTGAAATTTTTCTTTCATATCATTGCATGATTGTGACTATAATAGTATTCAAATTCATTATAAAGTTTAATTTTACCTTGTATACATATTCAGAAAAAGCTCGCTAAAAACAGCACAGCAAGATTATGGTATCTGCCACTCAATTTGTGCACATTGTCGAAGTTTATATACAGTGAGGGACATAATTGTTGAGCAGCTCGAGTATTTTCTAAGTCAAAGAATGCCACACTGTGCATGCTCCAGGCTTGGTTTATACCATGAGGAGATATTAGTTTCTCTTTCCTGTTGAAATATTACACATCTAAGCTGAGGAGAAATTAAAAATGGATGGGGGTTACTATTTAAAATAGTTATACAAATATATAGACGTAAAATGCTGTAGTTTTTGAGAAAAAACAAACCTGAAATATGCAGAAGATCTAGACCTTTGGGGAGGCCGAGACGTAGATGGGAGGACAATATTAAAATGGATTTGAGGAAGGTGGGATATGATGATAGAGACTGGATTAATCTTGCAGAGGAGGGAGCGCTTATGTGAGGACAGCAATGAATCTGCGGGTTCCTTAAAAGCCATTTGTAAGTATATATGATTCAAACAAAATTGTAAATATTCCCTCTCCATAAGGTTGCTATGTAGTTATTTCAAATTGTTTCATGAAGCTTTGAGTGTCAGGAGCTTAAAATAGGTCTCCTGAAAAATAAAATAAAATGGACTTGGAACACTCTGATTCTGGACCATCGATATGTCATTAGTAGAACATTAATACTTCAATTTCTGAGAGATAGACTTTTTCCACAAACACTTCTCATAGAGTTAGACTTCTCTTATCATGCTTCCTAAGTCAAGATTTGTTATTATATTAACCATTTTTATTTGTAAGAGTTAAGAGTTTTGTTCATTCCTAAACCTGATGCTGCATTGTTTCTTTTTCATGTTTAAAGGGTTTGGCAGATCTTTCTACAATACTAGATATTGAGATTTGTCACCCACTCCTGAAAGACAGTGTTCAACTTATTATACCTCCAGACTGTGATGACTTGCATTCAGCAGCATTTCGTGAAGTTATATCTAAAGGAATGGAAAAGGTTTTACCTTTATTTTTATATGCAATAGGAGAAGACTCTCTCACTGATCAGGTACGAAATATTACTTTTTGCTCGATAGTGTGTTTTTTCTTCATTGCAGCAAATGGCCGCCACTATTGGAAGTTGATTTTACTGAATTCAGTGTTGCCAACTAGATAACTATGTTGAAATATGACAAATAACTGCTCTAGGGTTGTAATTAAAACTACTGCCATCTACCAACACCTATGACAAACTTCTTGCTGAGAATCAGTCAGCTGTTCATAGTCCATTGTACGTTGATACTGTATGTTAATATTTTTTTAAATATTATTTTCAAAATATACTATCATGTAAACAATACTGTACAATACATGTTTCTGAAATGCATTATAAAATCTCGGAAATTGAAAAGCTTGCTCTGTTCGTTTTTCAAACTTTTCCTTGAATTTGTAAAAAGCATTTCCCAACCTTGTCTCGTAATATACTATTAAATGCTATGCTGTAGTGTCAGGTAATAGCATGATGAAAAGAGAAGGTTTACACTTGTAAAGCTGATATTTGTGAAATACCAATTACTTTCCATTCATCTGTATTCTCGACATACGAGAGTTGCTTGAAAAATACTTAGCCCGACATAAAAATTGAACTATGATTATTCTGAAACAATTTTTATCTCTCAACATAATCCCTTCTAAGATCCA
Source organism: Periplaneta americana (assembly GCF_040183065.1). Lineage (NCBI taxonomy): Eukaryota > Metazoa > Arthropoda > Insecta > Blattodea > Blattidae > Periplaneta > Periplaneta americana. The sequence continues at coordinate 39,619,256 of NC_091128.1, forward strand.
CACACTTGATCCACTGGTGCTGCTATACCCTCCTTGTACACAAATTCCTCGAGGTCTGCAAAAATGCTTTCGAGGAATATCACTTTTGTTGACGTCGTACAAAATTTTGTCCAATATTCTTTTGAGAAGATTAACTCCATACGTAGATGAAATTATTGGGGATCATCAGTGTGGTTTTAGGCGTAATAGATAACTATTGATGATATATTTTGTATTCAACAGATAATGGAGAAAAAATTAGAGTATAATGGTACAGTGCATCAGTTATTCATAGATTTCAAAAAGGCATATGACTCGGTTAAGAGAGAAGTTTTATATGATATTCTTATTGAAGTTGGTATTCCCAAGAAACTAGTTTGATTAATTAAAATTTGTCTCAGTGAAATGTACAGCAGAGTCCATATAGGTCACTTTCCGTCAGATGCGTTTCCAATTCACTGTGGGCTAAAGCAAGGATATGCACTATCACTTTTACTTTTTAACTTTGCTCTAGACTCTAGAGTATGCCATTAGGAAAGTCCTGGATAACAGAAAGGGTTTGGAATTGAACAGGTTATATCAGCTGCTTGTCTATGCGGATGACGTTAATATGTTAGGAGGAAATCCACAAACGATTAGGGAAAACACGGGAATTTTACTTGAAGCAAGTAAAGAAATAGGTTTGGAAGTAAATCCCGAAAAGACAAAGTGTATGGTTACAGTATGTCTCGTGACGAGAATATTGTACGAAATGGAAATATAAAAATTGGAAATTTGTCCTTTGAGGAGGTGGAAAAGTTCACATACCTGGGAGTAACAGTAACAAATATAAATGATACTCGGGAGGAAATTAAATGCAGAATAAATATGGGAAATGCCTGTTATTATTCGGTTGAGAAGCTTTTATCATCCAGTCTGCTGTCAAAAAATCTAAAAGTTAGAATTTATAAAACAGTTATATTACTGGTTGTTCTTTATGGTTGTGAAACTTGGACTCTCACTTTGAGAGAGGAACATAGGTTAAGGGTGTTTGAGAATAAGGTGCTTAGGAAAATATTTGGGGCTAAGAGGGATGAAGTTACAGGAGAATGGAGAAAGTTTCACAACACAGAACTGCACACACTGTATTCTTCAACTGACATAATTAGGAACATTAAATCCAGACGTTTGAGATGGGCAGGGCATGTAGCACGTATGGGCAAATCCAGAAATGCATATAGAGTGTTAGTTGGGAGGCCAGAGGGAAAAAGACCTTTGGGGAGGCCGAGACGTAGATGGGAAGATAATATTAAAATGGATTTGAGGGAGGTGGGATATGATGGTAGAGACTGGATTAATCTTGCTCAGGATAGGGACCTATGACGGGCTTATGTGAGGGTAGCAATGAACCTCCGGGTTCCTTAAAAGCCAGTAAGTAAGTAAAGAAATAATAAGCATTGGTACATAGTTGTATTCTGAATTGCCCAACTATGGTCCACTCATATATTCATGCTTGAAAGCATGAATGGACTATAGCTGGAGCTGTAATTATTCATAAATGAATACATTGAGTTTTTAATTTAAGGGTAGAAACATAATCTAGCACAGAAATATTAAAAATAAATGAAAAGGACATGGGTTCTTTTTATTAGTACACACTGCATAAACAGACCTAAACAAGTGAAATCTGAAAGTCATTTTCCTGCAATAATGAACAGCTACACTCACCAGCAAAAAAAAAAAAAACCGGCCACCTAAAGTTTCTCATTTTTTTTATTTTTTGTTTTTTTTTTTTTTTGTTTTATGTGGTGAGAATCAGAAAACCCATTATGAAATGAAGAAAACATTGCTTCCCAGCAAAAAAACTCTTTTTTTATTATGATTTGTGTTAGTTTTTCATTGCCAAACAATGGCTATAATTAAAAGGTGTAAAAACTTACAAATTGTATCAATTTTCTTCCAAATGTTCAACTGATTTTGTGGCCACCCAGATGTTGCTGATAGCAGGTATTGCCTTTTCGTGACTGCATGACTGCTACCATTTGCCAATTCAACCCTTCGATCAGATTCTGGTTGACAGTCTGGTCGATTCTATTCCATTCTTTACTTAGAACATTTCAGAGCTGCTGTAAGTTGCTGTGAGGAGGTAGACAACTTCTAACTCGCTTCCCTAGCATTCCCCCACACATGTTCAATAGGGTTTATATCAGGACTTCTTGTTGACCATGCCATCCTATTCAATCCAACGTCGTGAAGGAATTCATCCACGATTCTTGTAGCATGAGGGCGAGCATTGTCATGCATTAACAGGAACTTTCACCAATAAGTGTGGAATATGGTACCACATGTTCAATTAGACCTTCTTCGATGTATCTTGGAGCAGTCAAAGCACCTCCATTAATGAAAACAAGTTCTGTGCGAGCTTCATACGAAATGCCACCCCATACCATTATTGATCCACCTTGGAAACTGACACGTGAACTGAAGGTAGCTACATGGAGAAAAACGTTCTCTTCTTCTCCACACTCTTTCACGTCCATCTGTAAACTAAATATCGATTCATCTGTGAAGAGCACTTGTCGCCACTCCCCCAGATTCCAATTAGCATGATTGTGAGCAAAATGTAATCGTTCGACATGATGTTACTGGAGCAATTCTGGGCTTTCAGTTGGTCGTCTGGATTTCAGCCTACATTCATCCAGACGTCTTCTTACAGTACTCTCACTCACGTTAACTTGTCTTATTTCCTGAAGGGCTCTTCTGGTCTCAACAGCTGTGGAATGGCGATCTCTTAATGTGTGTAGGACAATAAATTGGTCGTCACGAGCCGAAGTTACTCGTTTTCTCCCTGAACCGGGTCTCCTGGATGTCTCTCTAAAGCGATGGTACACCCATTGTATTGTCAATCGAGGAATTCCAAGAACTGCAGCCACATAACGCTGACTATTCTCCTCTTCTATCAATGCAACCACTTTTGCTGAATTGGTAGGACTTGGCGACATTTGTATACATTGAAGTACTCCAATACTGCTTCAAAAGAGCTTCCCAGTCTGTAGACTTCTTCAGTTTAGCTTGAAATGAGTCGAGAAGTTTAGACACAATATTGCAAAAAGAACGAATCTTCTTTTCAGATCATTGTTGGCCATTACGTATTCAGTATTACATTGTTACGTATCACAAAATAAATGAATGACTAAATGAACCTCAACACACCTACAATTATTTTAAAAATTTTAAAGAAAATGTATGTGGCCCGGTTTCTTTTGCTGGTGAGTGTATATTAAAGAACAAAAGTATGGTATCAAAATAAACTAACACATTCTTATCAAAATAATTATGCACATAAAGCTGTTTTCTCTTTCATTTCTAGAGATGTTATTTTGCCTAAATTGTCACTCATTTAGCATTAAATAGGGAGCATGTGTAGTTTAAGATATTCTGTGCACTCAAGTGACTTTACTCCCCACTGGTCTGTTCTATCATATAATATTGAATGATTGTATTCACAATTTTACTCATATTCAGAGGTTGGTAGGATTTTTTTTTTTTTACGAAATGGAGTATTAGAAATGTTACATAATGCATATTAATCATTGTTGCAGAACATCCATGAGCTACGGGAACTTAAACAGATGTTTCCTGAATTACCAGTATTTTTCATATGTACTTCCGCTTCTCCCCAAGAACTGACTGAATCAGAACAACACCAACTACAGGAGCACAACATGTGCTTTCAAGAGGAATCCTGTTATACTTCACAATGTCTGCACAGTGGAGACATTGACAAGTCACTAACGGGGTTAATACAGCAACTTGCAAGGATAGGTGAGAAAAAAATACAAATTTTCAATGATTTCATTAATTTGTGATAAAGTAAACCTTAGATTCTTAGAAATATAATGCAGAAGTGGCATTTCTTGTCAGTCATAAAAGTGTGTTTCTGGAAAAAATTATTTTGTATAATATTTTTATAACATACAAATGAACATGTCTCTCTTCACAGCACCGACTCTTCTTATATCGCACCCTCAGAACTATACTGTCGTAACTCCCAAAAATTGAATTTTGAGATAAGTGCATATTAAAAACTACCATTTCATCTTGTATCGAACAGATAAAGTGTCGTAACTCTAATCCATGCTATGTCACTGTTATGACACAAACAACAGTTTTCAGTTTTCGTGAATTTGTAAGGTACATACTGATAAAATGTCGTAACTGCATTACGATAGTCTTCCTGTTGAACATTTATAACATTGACTGTAGTAACTTGAATTACAACAGTTTTTTTGTTAGCATTGAAAACATTTTCACTGTAGATACGGTTGACTTACAGCTGTTCGATTTCACTCTTGCATTCATTTGCCCACCAAAAAGTTGTGTGTGTTTATTTACTATTGCGAATTCAGCGAAATAGATAGAGCAATGTCCTGTTGAGATTGTAAACGTGTATTTCCAAGCAGGGGATCGTTAATCCTTCACATTTCTTCCAGTCATTGTTGCATTAGTATAACAGAAAAGGCAGAAGAATGGAATGTTTGAACCTTTAACTCAAACCAGCATTGGATGAATATTGATACAGAAAACTTGCTGTTACAAAGAACATTTGGGAACTGGGTGATACAGCTCAAGAGTGCACATTGCTTATGAATATCATAAAGTAAATTGAACCAATTTACAGACGTTCCCACATACTTCAGGATATTATTTTGCAGTGATATTGTCTGGCACAGAGCAAGAACAAATTCCTGGCAACAATGTATCCTTATGTAGTAGATACCAATGAGAATCTACATTCCTGTATAGAAGCACACAAAAGAAGAGAGCTTTAAAGAGTGGTCATGTATCTACACAGTGGAGTGGAATCATACAATGTTCCAAGTGAACAGGGACACTGTATCTGGTTAGAGAGATGAACTACAATGAATTTCATGATTTCAGAAAATTAGAGGAAATGAGTAGCAACTATACAGTGAATGATAAGGGTGAATCAGTCACATCGAATGAAATTAGTGTTGAAAATTGAAAAGGGGCGGAAGTATACTGAACTGTATTCTACAAGGCAGATTTTGAACCTGAGGAGTTCAGTTGCATTCGTATTAGGTGCCGTGAAAGGGAAGAACGTCAACTGGAACCCTCACACTTGCTGCTGTCTCTACATGTACGAGTATATCGGCTGAAAGAAGAAAGACCTTATATCATTTTGTAATGGAAATGTCATACAGATAGAGTGTACCATGCTTTTTATAAACCACTGCAAAGCTTGCGTAAAGGATGTAATATTTCCAATGAGAAAAATGATTCAGTTGAGGATGAGCAGTGTGCGCTTTGATGAAAAATGTAGCTACATTTTGTTTGTTTGTTCTTTAGGCAGCAAACCGAAGACTGGTTTGAACCTCGTGATACTAATAAGGCATCACTCATGAGCCAACTAAGCCAGGAAATAATGGGGTAGTGTAGCCAGTTCCTTTCCCCTCATTGCACACATTGCTGACTGGTAACATTACACTAATCAGACTTCAGGTTGTTCTTCCTCTGACACATACATGTACTGTCTGATAACAGATGTAACATATCAACCAGAATCTCAATCAGAGGTAACATTAAGTAGGCTTTTGTTCAACGTAATTATAGTTAAATGTACCAATTTCTTTGTATTCTATTCGTTGAACTAAGTCCTCTTTTGATACGGCACAGTCAATGAATCTTTTACAATATCGATACTATTAATTCGTTTTTTTTTATATTGTTTGTTACTATATTCAAACTTAGGACATCTAAATTGTAACCAGTGTCACTATAATAACACTTTCTTATAACCCTAATGTGTCTCCACTTGGTTCTGTGCATTTGCTACAGTATTGAATAGCTGAAGTAATTCTTCATTTCTAGAACATACCAACAGATAAACTGTCGTAACTATAGTTAATTGTTTATTGCATGCTTATTTATTTACATTAAAGCTTAACATTTCCACCTCTGGATGCCTCATTGACATATATATGTTTACAAAAAACCTGATGTTTATCTTAAAACCCTGAATTTTGAAGAGCGTTTCAAATCTTTAAACTTCATTTTCTCAAAACAGTGTTCTGAGAGTTATGACAGTATAGTTCAGAAGGTGCGATATGATCAGTGGTTTATCAAGAGTAGCGTCTTCGTCTCCCTTTGATAGTTGATGCATATGACTGATACAAGTTAGTGTTAATGAATACTGTCCATAAAATTATTGCAATTTGCCTTGCTAAATGAATGTGTGAATGAGCTTTAAGTTATTAGTTTTGCTGTAGATGACACTGCAAAAAGTGCTCATTTGGACGAAGCATGTCAACACAATAAAACACGACTTAATGAAATGATTGAAAAGAAATTTGAAATCAGTAACTGAGTACGAAAAGAAAATAAACGAACATTTTTGAGTTCAAATTACATTTTCACATTTTCCAAAGATTTGTGGTTAGAGTTAGTGGATTCTGGCATTCTGTTGTGGCAGCTGAGTCGCATATACATTCGATATTTCCAAAAGATACATGAACAAAAGGTTACTGGACAGGCCTGCATTGCGCGAAAACTGGCAGAGTGTTTTCAGGAGAATGGTAACATTTGGTTACATTGAAACGTGAAAATGGTAGAGTATCTTCTCATAAATCTACGTATGAAACAGGGTAGTGAATGTATAATGAAATCAATTATGACAGTAAACGTTTCGAATAAACAGATATTTGATTGAGTGAATCACTTCAAAGTTGTAGAATTCTACAATGACTCATTAACATTTTTGTGGTTAGAAAAAATACAGTATGGCATACAAAGCCAGGCTTGTAATGATGATGAAGTAATGTTACATAATTATTAATAAAATTTCTGAAGTAAAAATTATATAGAGAATATGATTCAAAAACAGATTCTATGGTAGGATTGAAAGCATAAACCATAAAATGTTGTCAGATGTGTGCTATCACTATGCATAGAAACACTATTATTAATTTTAATCGTATTTAAATTCAGTTTCATATATGTATTTTAGTACTCTAATATTAATCAGCAAAGTCATTTAATAAAAGTGACCTTAACAGAATTTCTTATAAATAGAGATCTAAGTTGAGGGTTAAACAGCATCTGAAATAAACTGAGCAGAGTAATACAGAGTTTTCTGTTAGGAATGCATAATGTCACGTCCCTGTGTATACTTTACAAGCTACTGTCTTTTATTCTTCACAATTTACCACCAGTACAAGTTCATTGTCTTATGTTCTTTTTGTGTTTTGAAGTTAATATTAATTGAGTTCTGAGAACAGCATTTCGGTGCAGAATGAGGCTAAGGAATTTTGTCCTAACATAGACGCGAAAATGAGTTAAATTAGCACTGTAATTCTTTGTCATGAATACTTGACCACTCTGTACCAAGGTTAAATTGGAGGCATTCTTGGCCTGTGTATGTGCGCCTTCTACTTTTTACAGATATTATTGTTACAGTAGAAGAGTGAATTTGTATGAGGGTGTCATTAATTATTTCCACTCCATTCTGAAAATTTGTTAGAAAAACTATAGAGGAAATATATGCACAATTTTTCACATAGCCCTCTTACTTTTCAATAAACTTAGTCCGTCATCCCATGTTTGTATATCAATAAATCAATTACTCTTTATTCTGTGCAAGAAGACAAACGTAATGCAAAATCTTTGAGTGCGCCGACTGCTCGTGGTCACCAAACAATTAGGTATGCATCGACACACGTGGAGCAGTGACATGACAGAGAGACTAATATGCCTGATTATTTTAAACTATCACCCTGACATAAGGCATTTAATGCATACAGGATATTTTCAAGAATGTACTTACTTTATGTGGCATCCATGTCAGGTAATGTTCCCCCTTACAATGTTTGAGCTCAAATCACAGGCAATAATTAATCATAATACACTGTTCACTCATGTATACTTCTTTTCTTTAGAATATAATCTAAATTTAACGGAAGAAATACTGAAATCAGAAGTAAACACTGAAATACTGAAACAATTGTCTTTAGAGACAATATTAGGTACCCTCCACAAAACTGGCTTCATTTATACACCGACGGATCCTTGATCGCCAGAGAACAAGGTGCCGGTGCAGGTGTTACGTGCTGTCTCTTCTCACTTTATAGATCTCTTGGATATGGAACAACAAGTTTTGATGGTGAAATCATTGCAATAAGGGAAAGTCTCAGGAATATTCTATGCCACATCAATAAATTTAGGAATGCAGTTATATTGTCAGACTCCAAAGCAGCTATTCTATCAATAGTCTCTAAACACACACCTTCATCTCAAACAGCAGAAATAACTAAAATGCTCTCTCAATTAATATCACTCAATAAAAGAATTGTATTCCAATGGATACAATCCCATTGTGGAATCCTGGGAAACGAGAATGCGGATGCTTTAGCAAAGAAGGGCAGCACTGCTACTTACAGACCTGTTACTAAATCTACTTATTACTCTGTGAAAAGATTTATTAAATCTACATACTTAGACTTCAACAAACAAAATTTGATAACACAATCCCAAGGGAAAAAATGGAACTCTCTGCATCAAAATCCACAGTTAATTCCCAATTTACCATGAAAATCGTCTGTAGCTGCATTTAGATTGGCAACAGGCCATGATTGTTTGGCCAAATACCTGCATAGAATTGGAATGTATGAGTCCCCTAACTGCCCATTGTGCAACTCAAACCAAGAAATGGATTCGGAACACCTCAAAATCTGTGCTTCAGTGGCTGGTCATGATAATATCTTTGAAAAATATTGGAGTGCAAGAGGTCAAATGACTTTATTGTCAAACGCCTGGCATTAGAAAACAACAACAACTTCTTTTGTACTGACAGTTGACTGTCTGGTTTTTTAGGGTGAGGAGAAAATTATAATTTTGTTCTTATGTTAAAATAACGGTTATTCTCCTTCTCTTCGTCATCTTCATCTTCTTTCCGTCTTTCAGCTCAATTTTCTTCTTTATTATTCATCATTATTCTCTTATTTTAACTTGTGTATTAATTAACTTACATTATCATAGATATAGGTATATTCACATTTTATTTACCATTAAGTGAAACAGCTAAAACTCTCGATTATCCAGGCTAATCAGTGGACAAATGCATATGGATAACTTAAAACGCAGATTATACAATTTTTGCTTTTACTGAAGAATGAACCTTTTAGAATTCTAGGCATACAGCACTATGCTTAAAAATTTAGCATGTCAAACACTTCATACATTCAATTGAACAGTAAGCTTTGCATGTGTTGATACTGTTCTAGATTACGTGGAACAATGGGATTTTAATTACACTGATAGTGTTGCACTTAGTAACATTCGTATTTGTGCATTGTACATACACCGGAGAGAACGATAAGGATAATGAGGATTGTTGTGACCAATTATTAATGTTCGTCTGGTCATCAGTTGAGAAATATACATATAAGCCTTATAGACATGATAGAATCTGATTTGCATCAGGATATTAAGCTGGAAATGGTGGCTTGTTACAGATAGACTATTATTTTTACCGAAGTCACTTCGAGACCGGGCTCGCATATATTCAATATTTCTTGACAAAAATAAAGTAAAATATACTTCAGTAAAAATAAAGCAAATAATCTGTGCATGGATACTCGATAATAAAGTCAAAGCTGCAGACTGAATGTGAGGGAGGTAAAATTTTAATTTTTAAATCAAAGTAATTTATTGATATAATAATAAAGTATGTTGTAGAATAATGAAATTATTATTTACCACATTTTACAGTACTTAATCCACTGATAAAAGCTAAACATTTCAAGTATACCTATAATAATACAATTCATGAACATAACCTAACGTCATAACTGAAGTCTTATCTAACATCATTGATCACATATATATAAAGAAATATTCAAATACCGTGATTATTCAGTTTTGTGCTTTACTTGGTGTAGTCAGCAAATTATGGTACATCAGTAGACCTGCATAGTAGTGATAAATTAACTCTAAATCAAGTTTTTTTGTCAAGTAATGAATTGTATAAAATTTTGCGGCAATACTAAAAAAAAAAAAAAAAAAAAAAAAGGACGAAAAAGGAGTATTTAAACTGAATCTCTATCAATTTCATATTGCAGTAAAACTTGTTTAATCCAAAATGTGAATAATGTGGAAATCTGTCCAATGTGAAGAAATTGATTGGTCCTGGCAAAATAATAGTAATTTTACGTGTATTTATTTAACATAAAGCAGAATTTGTCCAATGTGTAAACAAAAAGCTGTTCCTATGTAATCCATGATAAATGTATTCCATAAGGCAGAAAGAGAGATAGAAACAAATTAGTTTCCACTTTTGATACATGAGCTCTGTGTCACAAATGATACCTGTGCATTATGAAATCTGAGTTCTGTGTGATTGTGTATCTCTCACTGTCATGAATATGGCTAAATCGTACGTGGCATTGTCATTAAAGAAAAAAGTGAAAGTGATTGATGATAAAGAAAAACATTAACTCTCAGTATGCGAAATAATGACAAAATTTAAGTGTGGAAAAACTCAAATTTACGAAACTTTAAAACACAAAGAAAAAATAATGAGTGAGTGGCTGCAAGGAAGTGATTAAATGAAGAGAAAAGCATAAAGCAGGAAATGAAGAAATCAACGAGGTAGTGTGGGAGTGATTTACAAGTGCACGATAAAAAAATCTGCAAATTTTCGGACTGATATTCCAAAGCCAAAGAAATTTGCAGTTTACCAATGCAATACTTTTCCCGAATATATTAATTGGATGTAAGATAGATGCAAAGGAGGACAAAATTGCAGATTTCAGAAATGAAAGTGAGTATAAAACATGAAGTAAAGTAGTTTGTGTGCCTCATAGTGACTCTTCTACAAAAAGAGTCTTTGGTGTTGTGACAAAAAATCGCACAGAATTCAGGTCAACATCAATACCTGAATCACTTCTGATCCAGAAGATCAGAATGACATAACAAAGAGAAGTATTCTCGGTTAAGAGGGAAGTATTATATGATATTCTTATTGAATTTGGTATTCCCAAGAAACTAGTTCGATTAATTAAAATGTATCTCAGTGAAACATACAGCAGAGTCCGTATAGGTCAGTTTCTATCTGATGCTTTTCCAATTCACTGCGGGCTAAAGCAGGGAGATGCACTATCACCTTTACTTTTTAACTTCGCTCTAGAATATGCCATTAGGAACGTTCAGGATAACAGGCAGAGTTTGGAATTGAACGGGTTACATCAGCTTCTTGTCTATGCAGATGACATGAATATGTTAGGAGAAAATACACAAACGATTAGGGAAAACACGGAAATTTTACTTGAAGCAAGTAAAGCGATAGGTTTGAAAGTAAATCTCGAAAAGACAAAGTATATAATTATGTCTCATGACCAGAATATTGTACGAAATGGAAATATAAAAATTGGAGATTTATCCTTCGAAGAGGTGGAAAAATTCAAATATCTTGGAGCAACAGTAACAAATATAAATGACACTCGGGAGGAAATTAAACTCAGAATAAATATGGGAAATGCGTATTATTATTCGGTTGAGAAGCTCTTATCATCCAGTCTGCTGTCCAAAAATCTGAAAGTTAGAATTTATAAAACAGTTATATTACCAGTTGTTCTTTATGGTTGTGAAACTTGGACTCTCACTCTGAGAGAGGAACATAGGTTAAGGGTGTTTGAGAATAAGGTGCTTAGGAAAATATTTGGGGCTAAGCGGGATGAAGTTACAGGAGAATGGAGAAAGTTACACAATACAGAACTGCACGCATTGTATTCTTCACCTGACATAATTAGGAACATTAAATCCAGACGTTTGAGATGGGCAGGGGATGTAGCACGTATGGGTGAATCCAGAAATGCATATAGAGTGTTAGTTGGGAGACCGGAGGGAAAAAGACCTTTAGGGAGGCCGAGACGTAGATGGGAGGATAATATTAAAATGGATTTGAGGGAGGTGGTGTATGATGATAGAGACTGGATTAATCTTGCACAGGATAGGGACCACTGGCTGGCTTATGTGAGGATGGCAATGAACCTTCGGGTTCCTTAAAAGCCATTTGTAAGTAAGTAAGTATTCTTTAAGAAGAAATTTGCAGAAAATCAGCTGCTATAGTCTGCATCAACTGAATATTCACTTCAAGGTCAGTGTATAATTGCCTCTTTCTTTCAGTCATAAGATGTTTACGGGAAGAGCAATTCCTGAGAACTTCATGTGCTGCATGGTACACCCATGAATGAAAACATTGACCTATATATTATTTACTGCATAAGTTATGCCTGCATGTAATAGATTAATCTCCAGTACAATATAACCGTTCGTGAAGAAATATACCCATTATGAAGACATCTGCCCCTAATATTTAATATAATATACCTGCACAAAATAGTTTAGCCGTTCCTAAAAAATTAGAAATAAGTTATGCATATTATGAAAACATTGACCCATACCTGTTTAATATATGCTTCCAAAAAATAAATTAATCCCCAGTACAATACAGACATTCTTTAAAACTCAGAAATACAGGTTTTCAAAACATTTGTCCGTATAATTATGTTAAATATGTGACTGTCCAAAACATACTAGCCCTAACTAAAATATAGTCGTTCTTTCAGGAAATCAGAAATATACCCATTATGAAAACATTAGCCCATATATGTTATTAAATATCTAGTGCATATGTTATTTTTCCATGCTCGTGGACGTAGAGTGGAAGCGGCAGCGGTGAGCCAAGGAATAATACATATCTGCTTTTCTCGTGTTATTGGACGGGATCTTGTTTAACAGAACTGAGTGATAACTTGCATTATCCAGTACTATTATTGAACTTTCTTACAGATAATTTAAGAAATTATTCACGAACCACTCTTTGAACAACTCTGAATTAATTTCTAAATGATAGTGTTGCATTTAGCCTCAAATATCAATTTACTTTCAGAAACAAAACCAGTCTTGTCCGATACAGCAGTATGGCTCCAGATGTGTTTTGGTAATCCACTTCATTTAGCCAGTGTGGATTAACTGGAGACCAGTAATGGGAATTGAAGAGATTCACTTGACCATTACTTTTGAAAGTTGCCTTATCAGTCCACAGAATTCTGAGCTCGAAATCATGGTCCATGTTTGGAAACCAGTTGCAGAAATCAACACGAATCTCGAAATCATGTCCCCTAAGTTCCTGATGGAGATAATTATGGCATGAATGAAATTTGTTGTCTTTGAGAATTCTAAACACTGTATTATGATGCAATCCTAAATCACGGGCAATCCTTCTTGTGGGGGAGAATTAAAGACATGATCTACCAGGTGCAACCAACAACTAGAGAAGATATGAAACAAAGAATTAGAGAAGCCTGTGGGTCTCTCAGCTGTGCTGAAGTTCTGCGTGCAATCACGGATGTTAGGAGGAGATCAGAACATTGTTTAGCACAGGTTGGCAGATATTTTGAACACTTACTATGAAGAGTGTACGTACATAAACAACATACAACATTTCTCAGAAAATACCATTTTTGTTGATTTGTAAGTAAACAATAAAAGTTAGAAAAAAAAGTTTCAGTAAAAGTTGTTTCTTTTTTTAAAGTAGTTTCCAATGGCAGCTTCAATGACCCATGTTCTCATTTGAAATTTCAAAGTTGACCAGAGGTACACATACTTCCGGTTTGTTACAGGAAATGGTACTGCCACCAATCGATTTTTTACATAGGTTTTGGTTATCAAAATTTTTTGTGAACAACCAGTAACATATAGTTTTCGAGAAAAAAGGCTGATACGGGTGGTCTGAAACACCTGGTATAAAGTGAGAGTATATTCAGTTTTTTTCTACAGCTAATAAGTGTAAATAATTTTTTTCTGATATTAAAATGATACTAAATGCTAAGGTAAAAATGTACCCCACATATGTGCTGATAATACACAATTGTAAGCATGTGGTGAAGGGTTAACTTAACTCTGTTATATTTACAATTTGTTTTTTTTGGTACTGATTTGCAATATGCAATAATTAAGATGTATAATTTATCAAAAGTAAATAACTGGCAATTTGGCCTCGGTAGCGTACTTGGTATAGCGCTGACCTATGCTCGAGGTTGCGTGTTTGATCCTGGGCCAGGTCGATGGCATTTAAGTGTGTTTAAATGCGACAGGCTCATGTCAGTAGATTTACTGGCATGTAAAAGAACTCCTGCAGGACAAAATTCCGTCACACCAGTGTTGGTGATATAACCTCTGCTGTTGCAAGTGTTGTTAAATAAACCATAATTAAAAAACAAAGACTGGTGATTGTCTTCCAATTCAGATTTGTACATTCAAAACCTTCTTTCTGTATCTACAGAAAATGCCACCATGGCGGTCCTGTGGCTAGAGTGCTGGACTCGTAATCCTCTGGATCCCTAATTCGATCCCCTACATACCCTCGATTTATGACTTGTGTTAGGCAACCCTATGGTCCAGATAACACAGTGTTTTTTTTTTTTTCTGGAAGTTCTGTTCCCCTGTGGCTTTTGAACAAATCTCTATCATCTCATCTCATTGCAGGTGTAGCATAGACCAGCCTCCTATAGCACACCTGAGCAACTTTTTTTTTTTCAGTACTTCATGTTTTGTTTCACTGCATCATCAGCTTTTTAGGAAACAACATTAAAATTATTCACCACTTTTTCCATAATTTCAAGTGCACAAGATGCTTTTTATTATCGATACCAGATGACATTGAATGCATGTACCAGAACTAAGAAGTTCATTAATTCATCATTTCAATATTGTCAACTGAATTAATCTCAGATTTTTCAACGAAGTAATTTCAGCTGAAAGAAAGCCCAATGTAACATAGATTGCCTTCTATTTCAGGATCAGATATCACTTTCTTAGCATTAGCACTGTCATCAAAATGTCACTAGCACTTTTCACTGTTTTGAAATACTCACTTAGTAGATGACTTATTTCTAATTTTTTAGGAACGGCTAAACTATTTTGTGCAGGTATATTATATTAAATATTAGGGGTAGATGTCTTCATAATGGGTATATTTCTTCACGAACGGTTATATTGTACTGGAGATTAATCTATTACATGCAGGCATTACTTATGCAGTAAATAATATCTTGCTATCTTGTGACAGTAAGACCTGGTGATAAGGGTACATGACACGTTTCCAATCAGCTGATCCACTTCATGGCATTTGTGTGTAAAGCATGTTACATACATCATTATTGAGTAGAATGTTGGTAAGTTGTAACTCTTCACCATATAGTTCATAGCAGGTGTCTCAAGGCCAACACATGAAAGTTGTTACAGAGAGCAAATGTAGATAGCGCAGTCAGCTCAAGAGATAAGCGCAATACTCGAAGATAGCCGATCACTGATTCATATCACACGCATGAGGGAACTAAGTTGTAACTGTCACAGGAGAAATTCCACAAAGCTGCACTTTTGAGTTGTACTGTCACAAAAGACAGTTGTTTTCGAAAGGAATAAAATTTCTTAAGTAGTTTGCAGTAATAATAACAATAATAATAATAATAATAATAATGAAAATTGTTTTCTAATTATATATTAATGAATAAAAAGAAGACATCTGAAGCATGAAGAACCATAGGCCTACATGTTACGTAATTATTTAAGCACAAGGAACTTGCCACTCTACCGCATTATCCTAGTTGCCTCATAAGTGGTGCCTTATTGGTATCACTTGTGAATTTCAGACTTGTTTTCGGACAGTTGACTAAACAACAACAGTACTTCATTTCTAATATATGGTTTTTGGTATCACTTTTTTTAAGTTTATACTATATTACTTAATAAAATAAAATTCAATTAAATAATAATTAATTTACAATTAAACTTGTTGGTTGTTAAGGTACGTGTTCTTATGATACGTCAATATTAATATATTAATTACAATAATAGTTAACTAATATGTTTCCTAATGTTTTCAATAATTAACAATAACCAAAACTTCTTAGAAATTCACAATTATTTTAAATTAGAACTATTCAAATCTTAAATCTGGTCTCAAATTCTTTTCTCAAGTCCTTCAGTACTTCGTTATTTTGTTACGCTGGTCATGATTAAAATTAGGTAACAATTTTAGATTAATAAAGTGGTAACAGTTACCCACTGAAACTTGCGATTCCCACTTTCCCTATGAAAGTTTTTATTTCTTCATATATTTGCGGTATTAAGGACATTCTTTCCTCGGAGATGGAGACAACATCGTAGCGGTTGCAGATGTCTATTCTAATGTCGTGGTCAATGACGTCATCCGGAGATACATGATCTGCTCCCGCATCTTGTTTCACTCTTACATTAAAAAAGAGAGAGAGGAGGAAGTGCTCCGAGAAGGCCCTATTGAGATGTCTGGTTTACAGCCTCCCTCATTGTCGTGTTTTAGTAACCAGAAGAAATGCATAGGCTTATCAGAATGTTGCATATTGTTGAATGATTAACCTTCTTAAGCTGAAATGATAAGTTAGATAAGTTTCCTCTTCCCATGACTACATTGGTTACATTACGTCCAAAAGCATCTCTTGTCTCATCTATAAACAACTATATTTTTTCTCCCTTTCTTCAGTTGTCTTCTCGTAACAATGTCAAACACAATTGTTCAATATACTACTGTATATCTTATAAAGATGCTATAAATTCTCGCAGCTTTCCATTATTGAAGTCATTTAAAGGGATATCAGCACTGATGAAAGCTTAACAGAGATTTCCATGAAACTGAGAATGTTTTTAAGGAGACTGCATTGTTTTATTTGGTCTCAGTCTTTAGATTCTGAACCCTGTGCTTACTACGTCTTTCTCTGTTATGTTGCATCACAGTAAATTTTCTTTCAGTGGCAACTCTTACATCACACACTTTATAATACATAAGTAGTAAACACACTACCCAAAATACACAAAGACAACATACCAATCAGACCACTAATAAATTACCGAAATGCACCAGCACACAAATTAGCAATATACATGAAACACATACCACTTGTAAACTCCACAACAGTAAAGAACACAATAGACCTAGTAAACAAAATCAAGAACATACAGATCCCAAACAGTGCAACACTGGCAAGATTCGACATAGGCAGCCTATAGACTTACATACAAATAAAGAAAACACTACATATACTAGAACAAATGCTTAACAATAACAACATACCATAAGAACACATGAAAGAAATACTCCAAATTACAGACACTATCACCAAGCAAAATTACTTCTCATACAACAACAAATAATACACCCAAACTGAAGGCCTACCCATAGGATCACCCATCTCCAGCATCCTAGCCGAAATTTTCATACACAACATAAAACAGACACACATCCTAAACAAGTGCAACAGCAAACATGCAGACATCATCATTTACTGGCACAGACGACATACTAATGCTATACAAAGGAAACAAAAGACAGATTGTAAATCTACACAAACAAAATACATCCAAAACTAAACTATCCTCCAGGCGCCCTCTATTTTTCTGGAGTCCATGAATACTAAGGAAAGCTGTTTTGCAAATTACAACATATTTTCTTTAACTTATATGCAATTGTCTGACTCCTCTTGTTTGGTCTTCTTTCTTCATACTTCTTTTGATCGCAAGCAACCTTGTAAGTATGCGTTCTGGTATCATAAGAGTTCATTTTCCAAAAGTTTGTAAATAGATTTTCCCTATATTCTTCAGTAATAATTAGACATCGGATTTTTAGGCACTAAAAATTGCAGTTTTAGACGCCTAAAATAAGCTCAAAATTTGTAAAATTAGGCTCTATTTTAATGAAAATAGGCATTTTAGGCACATCAAGGTATCATACTTATTTCTTTCACTGAAATTTTTAGTTATACACTAAAATACGCACAAAAAAGTATGTTTAAACATTAAAAAAGAATACTATATTATATTTATAAACAGAGCTGCACAAATTTAATATATTGAAACTAATGAAATAATGATTATTGATATCAAGATTACTCATTTTAAGTTATTGAAATTCAGTTCCATGCTCAGACTTTATTATAATTATCTGCACAGTACACCACCAGAATTTTTTCTAAATTCTCCACAGTTAACCTTTGCCTTTTGTCACTGAGAATCATTTTGAAAGCAGAAAAACTTCTTTCAACCGAAACTGATGTGAGAGGCGCAAATTTTAAATTAGGTACAATAGAAACATCAATACTTACTGGAACAGTTACACTTTCCCCCGATATCACTCTTGATACTTTTTCCAACAATGAAAATCCTACATTCTTATTTAATACGTTGTCCCACTTATTTTTAACTTTTTTCCCAGTTTCGCCCAAAGCAGAATGTATGTTCACTTGAGTTTCCTTTACTATTGCTATTTGGCTACAAAGAGATTGTTTTTCACGTTCTAATTGTTCAATGCTTGCAGGTATGAAAGAAAAGTTTGATGTTATGTAGGCAATATCGTTTTTCACTCGTGAGTCATTCAGACAATCTTTCACTGCTTTCACACACGCTGCACTATCAGTTTCAGGTAATTTATCAATAACTGTGACCACTTCTTTAAAATACTTAGAATAATACACCACTGACTGAATCCAGGTTCCCCATCGTGTAACAACCGGCTGAGGTGGGAGTGGGATATCTGGAAAGTTCTCTCTGAATATTGAAATCCTGGATGGGGCTTTACAAAAACATTTTTTTGTGTTAGAAATAAACGAATTGACAAGAGGAAATTCATTCCGGATTGTTTCAGAAACCCTGTGAAGGCCATGTGCTAGACAGGTTACATGCGTGAGGTTAGGATAATATGTTTAAGAAGTGGAGCTGCAGCAACCATGTATGAGGCAGCATCAGTACAAAACAACAGAACTTTAGAATCGTCTATATTACCTGAGTATAAAGACTGTAGGCCTTTATTTACAAAATAAGCAATGGCTTGGCTATTCACTTTCGAAAGTTCCTTAACACATACGAGGTGTGGAATCGAAGGTCCATCAGGACTAAGTTTTCCTACTACCATATTTGCTATATACCTATTCATAGGATCTGAGGTTTCATCCACAGAGACCCATGTGTAAGAATCACCTATATCCTCCCGAATTGAAGCTAAAGTTTCATTGTATATTCTGTCTAAGTAATTTTTTCTTAGGGTCGACTCAGATGGGATATTTTGTTTGCAGTATTTTTGTAAAAACTGTCTTAAAACCGGATTTTCAATTGCATTCCAGGGAATGTTAGCAGCAACAAACGCTCTGGTTAAATCAGCATAGAAATTGCTGCTGAGATTGGATGAAGTAGGCTGTGTTAGTAAAGTTTGTTGCAGTTGATTTTTCTGCTGAGCTTTAGCCTTATGAGCCGCTCCTTGCACATGCTGCTTTAGGTGGCACTTCTTTTCTTGCGAAATTTAAAAATGTAAAGTAAACTGAATTAAAATAAAATCCTAATTGTTGTATTGCCGTATTTCTATCACAAAGTTAGTGGGTTCGAACAATCAAAATTTTAATGACCTGCAAATACTTTAACTATCGGAATTTAAAAGGTTAAAGTGTAGTGGTCTTAAAAAGAATTATACCTCAGGATAGCTCAGTCAATGTATAAATATTATAGGCCTACTCATTAAAATTAATAGAATTTATATATTTCAACTATTGTTACATACCTGTTTGCTACAAATCTTGCAGAATATTATTTTTCCATCATAAGTGAATTCTGAATATTCTGTTAGCCATTGCCGGATCAATGTAGATTTTGCACTTATATTTTTCGGCATTATCGCGTTAAACTTCACAGGAAAACGTCCTACCGCTCAAAACTTCTCAACACAAATAAGATGAGGGAAAGAGCAACTGTTAACGAGCATTCAAATGAACCGTTGTTATTGAGATTCAATTGGACAAAAATACAAAGTTCCACTTATTGTTGCATTTCCTGGTAGTGTTAACACTAGGAGGGCCATTCTTTTAAATATTTTGTAACGGTTTACCCTACTAATTCGCAGTTTTACGACTTTTCATAAATATTTCAAAAACACTCTTTCTCCAAAAATTGTGATTTTATGACACTCTGAAGGGCAGTACAGCTAATCGGTTTCAGACCGAAAACAGTCATTTTTATAGTATAGTATATTTCTGAATCGGTAGCAGCACATGTTGTGATTGTTGCCTGCTTCAAAACTAAGGTTGGTTCTTTGTCGGCATTTATGCCTCCAAACATGTTAAATTCGGTGAAATCTATTGCGAGTGTCGTGAGATTCAAAACATTTTGTTTCCTTTATAAATGGTTTCATGGCCGGTGTGAAGCAAACTTTCCACTTTTTAAATGCCTTAAATTTCGCAGTGAATGCATGTATAAATTATAAAAAGTAAGAGTAAAATGCGAAACTTTACAGTGAGTTAGGCATTTTTAGGCGAATATTAACAAATTAGGCTCTAATAACCGTTTTAGGGCATTTTAGGGCACTATAAAACTCTTTGAATACCTTTCAATTTCCATGAAACACAAATATTAATAATTATTTTTACTTTTCTCCTAAAGAAACAAAATAGGCATTTGCCGTAGAATCCGATGTCTGGTAATAATTAACTGAAAACATCGTTTAGGACATTCACATGGTGGACCTGCACATTTTTCTTCAATAATTTGTCCCTTTCCTCTGTACATCTTATATTCTTTTCCCTAATTTCTTTTTCTTTTCATTTCTTCTTATGTACTGTGACTTTTTTTCTTTTGTACATATTTCCACCTGACTGATTATTGTCATCGTGAACATCACTTTCTTCAACTTGACTTGGAGAAACAATTACTTGTGTGATCTGTGGAGAATGACTGTTAGAAATTGCCTGATGGTGCTAGAAAAACAATATACTATAAGCTACTTTTGTACTGTTCGGATTTTATGTTTCAAGCACAGACTAAATAGGTAATATAAGACGAAACATATGGCAGTAGTGACGCACTCGGTTCACCCACAATATTAAAACATTAGGCCTCACAGTTAAATTACACCTAACCTTACTATTACAAAAATTATGTTGTTTCCACTGTATAGTAAGTAAAAAATGTTAAGGGACAGTACTTAACATATTTACGTGAATAGGTTGTACATCTTCCACAGTTCTTGTATAGCAAGTATATAGCAAGTAACCAATGTTAACATACTGCACTTAACATTATTTACGTGAATAGATTATACGTTATATTTACTTGATTATTTCTCCTTTCATACATGTTATCTTTATCAGGAACATGATCTGATCTTTAATAGAGTCAGCACTATCCAAATCATTCACTGATTCCTCTATACACTCCGCACTTTGCACATTCAAGTTACACACGTGCCCAGGGCCGCTGAGAAGGGGGGGGGGGCAAAGGGGGCGAGTGCATATGGGCCCGTGAGCAATAAGGGCCCGTCAGATTAAGTGAGTCTGATTACTTTTTATTATCATGAATAATTATTCGTAGATACATACCTGTACTATAAAATTTTGTAAGAATATTTGTTACATAAATTTGACATATTAACTCAACAATAGTAGAATTAATACAAATTACCACTTCATGTGTAAATATTTGACTTTTATATAACAGAATATCCATTTCCCGCATTAACATTCACCTACATGACACTTGAGGGCCCCGGAATTTGCCTGAACTATGTTCCCATCACTTGTACTGAACACTTTCAATTATTTATTGGCTGGCCCACCACAATATGTTAGTGGACTCTTCCAAACCGAAGTTACAGGATCACGTTTTCTTTTCAGTACATTTTATGTTTCGTGTCGAAACTTTCGTCTTTTTGTTGTCGTTTGTCCAGTAAATTCTGTTCGTTAGTTTTACCGATTACAGTTCAACTGCGCAATGGACAAGTACAGACGTAAGTTGGGAGCTGAGAAGCACAAGGAGAGACAGAAAAAATTAGAAGATATTAATATGGGTGGTAGACTGCTTGAAAAGGCAATTGATAAGCACAGGAACGCCATTTCATAGTGCTTTAGCAATAACATGTTTAGCAAGACTTCTGGCTTCTGTTGCATTCAAACAATTATAAAATACGATAATTTGGTCCAGGGGGCATCCGTTCTTGGTGTAAAGATAATTAATTCATTTGGCATATTTCTTAATTGAAGTTACGAAATGGCGTTCCTGTGCTTAACATTTAATCTTGAAAAATATTATGAAAATATTAACAAAGAGATCAGTGATTAGCCGAAATATATAAAATCAATTCATGCCTCTAATTTAGGATCAACCCCACTGAAATCTATGACTCTCCTAGATAGTCTGAGGGAATTAAAACTGGTCAGTTTATTTCCAAATATTTGCATAGCCATTGGAATATTCTATACAATTCCTGTGACAATAAATTGCTGATATTGAAAGATCCTTCACCACAAAATGAATAAAATAAAAAAATGTATTCAGATAAACAGTGTGTCAAGAATGACTGAGTAACCTTGGCCTCCTTAGTCTGGAGAGCGATTTTGCTAGGTTTTTAAATTTTGATGATATAATTGATGATTTTGCATCAATGAAGTCAAGGAGAGTTGTTTGTTGATGTTGGACTGCAAGTTAGAAATTACAGGTGTTTAGGAATAATGTTCTATGAATATAATATAATGTGCTAATGTAAAGTTTTGCTAAAAGTTTTCATGTAATAAAAGTGTATATTTTTAGGTTCGTATCTGTGTATGGGGTTATCTTTTACTTATTTTGCAAATAGTTATTATGGTTAGAATAACTGGTAACTTGTAATTGGTACTTTTGCAAGGGGGTCTGAGTACAGTATTGCGTAGGGGCCATAAATTCTGTCAGCGACCCTGCACGTGCCTACTACTGGTAGCCATTTTGTTGACCCTTACCACTATTTACATGCCACAAGCAAGTCACAAGGAGATGGGTTCAGAAGTTTGACACTGCATAGTGCTGCCATATTTTGAGGAAACGAGGAATTAGTTACTGATATAAGTACAGCAAGTTCATTGTCATTATCTGCGTGCATGAACTTGACTTTTGTTGAAACGTCCCTTACCATTATTTACACCCGAACCCCTCATTTCATACATGTTACAAAGATCGTATTACAGCCATAACCAAACTGTACAATACACAGAACACATCACAATCTCCAATCACAACTACAGCAAAAAAAAAAAAAAAAAAAAAAAAAAAACAGGTAATTTCCTAAAAATTAACACAGTAAAGAACATGAAAAGTTAATCAGAGACATAAGTAATATGTCGATTCTAAATAGACTGTTACAATATCGAGATACAAAGGCTTTTTGATTTGCAGATGATACTTATTTCACTGTGGGCATTCTTAAAAATATCTAAGAATAACAACACAACCTTCACATCTTTTTAGTTGCTACTTAAGTCGATGCAGAATTAATGATGAAAAGTGATGCACTACAACAATGGAGCAGTTACTTACAGTTCAGGAAAGTTCATTTTAATTTACATTTGATGGAAGACAAGTTTACTCGTATAAATCAGTGTTGATATTCATTGTAAATGACTAAGTGTTAGTAAAGTTGGTGGTATTCAGCTTAAATCAATAAAAAAAGAAAGAAAAGCAACAAAGAGAAGTCTGATATATAAAAGTGAACTGCAAACATAGTAGTAGCTAGGAAATATCTTGTCATTAAATATTTTTATATATATATATATATCCTGACAAATGCATTTCAATAGTTTTTCCATCTGAGTAACATCTCTGCCTCACCAAGAATAACACACAAAATCATCACAATCCTTGCCCTATTGAGGATATGGTTTAGCCTTTCAATCCTGATTCTTTATCGTGCTTAATGTTTGACTGTTTTTTTTTATCCATTTGTTATAATCTTGCTATGGTAAAACACTCTCCCAATATTCGCGCAGCCCCAGTACACCAGCTTACAAGAAATAGATCAGTGCTTGTTGCGCTTTTTTGTTAACATATGGAGAGCAAAGTGCCCATGTTTACTCTACTGAATCAACAGTCTGATCGAAGTCAAGTATTTGCTAAGTGTTGACAAGATGCAACTTATTTTTTATGCACACGCAGAAAGCAGGGCAATAATTTAAAGAAAATTATACTGAAGTACAGATAATCATTGATAGCCACAATCATAAAAGCAGGGTATATCTACTTAAGATATCAATTCCAATAATGTAGTCTATGTCTCTGCGTAGAAATTTTTGTGCGTGTTTTGCGTTAATTAACACAGTTCTTTAATTTACCAGAAAACCTTCAGTATTCGTCACATTGAACTGAAGATAATAATTATAGCTGGCATCCAGCATGATACCCATATCAAGATTCATTAAGATCGGACTCGAAAATCAAATGATCTAAGACATCAGTGATCTCTTAAGATAATCTGTTGTTTCCTGGTGAAGGAAAGTAGGCTAGAATAACTTTAATTATATTTTCAGGCTATCTCCACTTAGAAGGAACAGAATCTGGAGAGCGTAGCATGACAACTAGACCTTGTTGTGGTCAGTTTTCTGTAGGCAGTGATTTCCTTGATGGATTACATAAACTTGATCAGTTGTTATTTTTTGTTCGTGGATGTTTGCAGTCGCATTTGGTACAAGTTTCTTCTACCCTTAATGATGTAAGTGATTTCTGTTATTCTACTAATATTGAGATGTGTTTGTAACAGATAATGTTACCGTAAAATGGGGAAAAGTAGGACAGTTGGGAAAAGATGGACATTACTGTAATCTTTGATTTGATTGCTACTGCTGACTAGTGTTTGAACAGCGAACCTAATTTAATTATATTACCTGATAGAGCACATCTTTAACTTTGGTCCTGTATACTCCCTGGTTACATCTTCCATGTTTCTTTGTGAGAAAGAGCATTTATAGAACAATAGAAATTTTGAGTTGTCTTTAAAAGTAAGCTGAAACCTAGTTATAACAAGAATTCAAGTTAAGAAAAACTTTTCCACATATTTGTAATCATGATATTGTGTGCAAAGTTTCATGTGTGAGAATCTAATTTCAGCTGTTGACAGTCCTTTTAGTGAATCACTGTAACTTTTTGGGTAAAAGTTGGATACACCACGAACATATAAGGACGTTGGGCCCAGTCAGTTCTTTTAATATTACAATAATATTGGTACTTAGTATAAATGACTTAAGAACACATCTGTATATGCAGGGTCGATATTTAGCAACATCACACTTGCTGCTTTTGTGTAGCTCTTATGCTTGCCAGAACCGCTATCACACATGACAACCACTACTGTACTACAAACTGATTATAAAAATACGTGAATATGTGGTTTAAATATATTTCACATGAATTTTAGATGTCCAACTTTACTCCTTCGTTGTTTGAAACCTGGTCTAATAATTCATTGCACACATGTCCAGCTTTTCCCCTGCTAGTGGTGTAAAGTCGGACATGCCCATAGGTGTGGGGGGGGGGGGAAGAGCACTTCTGTTGTTGCAATTATTTTGGCCATGAAGAACAATTAAATAGAAGGATATAGGAAGATATACAGTATGTCCGAGAAGTCCATATACCCCTATACCTTACTAGTTTCTTATTAGCATATCATGTTATATTATTATATTGTAATTATTTATTATTATTAATGTCCATAACAGTAATGATTGTTGAACAATTTTTCCCTTGAAATTATTCAAGCCTGCTTCATAGGAAACTTTACCTGAAAGCTAAATTTGCATTAGTAATTGTTGTTATGTCAGTGTTGTTGTTGTCTAGTGCCTTGCATTTGGCAATGAAGCCATTAGCAGTCGTTCTTTCCAATACTTTTGAACTGTAGTTTCTTCTGATCTTAATGCTTCACAGGTCTTCAAGTGGTCTTCATTCATTTCTGCTGGATCGTTACACAGGACACATATGGGTGAAGCTGAGATACTATTCTGTTATGTCAGTGTACCATTATTGTTATTGTTGTAGAGCTCGCCTCACTTGATCTGTTGAAGAGAGGTTAGTCACTAGTGTAAGGGTACATGGACATCCTCACATAGAAGAGACAATTAGCATCACACGAATGAACTTGTGCCTGCCATTTCAACTCGCAGAATGATGATCGAGTGAAGCGAACTCTACAACAATAATAATAATGGTACACCGACATAACAACAATGCACCAACAACAATTACTAGTATTATGAATATTAATAATAATAAATAATTACAATATAATAATAAAATATGATATGCTAATAAGAAACTAGTAAGGTTTAGGGATACACGGACTTCCTGGACATGCTGTATATGAAATCTCATACTTCTGTACTCTGAAAAATATAGAATTTTTAATGAAAAACCTCATGAAATATCCGACTTTACCCCATTTTACAGTACATGACGTTACTTAGTGCATAAATGTTTACAGTGAAAGTCCAGTATAGCGAAACATCGCAGTGCATGACAAATTTGTTACTGTATCAACCACTAACTTACTAGAGTACTTTAATATTTTTTTTGTTCCACAAATAATAGCCTTAAGATGACTATTACTGTTTAGCTTCTTCTTTACTATATTTATATTATTTCATTTGATAAATTACTTTCAATATATTTCAAATAAAACTTTAACCAATAACAAGATAATTAATATTATGCAATGAATGATATCATCGGTTTACAAGCAAAACACAGTAAGTAAAAAATATTACGTCTGAGGAAAAAGCATATATGATGTACATAATGTATGTGTATAAACGTAGAATTGAAAAATTAAATATATATAAAGAAACTACTTACTAAAAATAATATTTTGAGGATTCAGTTTTGTTAAGATCATTCTTTTTCTCAGGGGTAATATTTTTTACTTTTTGTGTTTTGCTTGTAAGCCGACGATATGTTGACGAGATTGAGAAATAAGGGACTCTCAGTAAATGACTCAATGCACGAAGTAGATTTATATAAGCTTGTAAAACAGCACAAACCGAAGAAAAGACCATTCGAAATTGACTGTTGTTTCAACTTTTTGTCATATAGTTTTATGACTCCTGTTAGGCATGTGTGATTTAAATGCCATAGAATTGGCATAGGAAAAAATGAAGTGTGTGACAAGGGAGAGGGTGTGTGGATCACTGTGACACAACACTGTGATGTATCGATGAGTCAACTCAATTGGGAAGTATGTCATGCAACTATATTATGTATGGATGTTGTAACTGTCTATAGGAGTGCAAACCGTCTTTCCATAGTCTGTTTCGACGAATTGTATGATCTGATGCTAAGAGGCCAATTTCATACTGTAAATATCTGGCTGTGGTAAATGGTGTTCTTGTTTGAATGATGATGTAACGATCCTTTTGAGGGGAAGTCTTACGATTTGACTTATTACCAGGTCTTCTGTGTACCAATCCCTTCCAATTACAGTAGAAATCACACTCTGGTACATAATTATCAAATCTGATATCGAACTTACATTTACCATGCTGTTGTAATCGAATTGCTATTTGAACCAAATCCCTTGAAAGATGGTGTCTCTGCATGTTCAAAGAAGATAGACAAAATCAGAAATCTTGTTAAAACACACTTAAAAATGAACTGAAAATGTAATGTAACGCAATTTGTTTATTTATAAATAAACAGTTGAATTTCTTGTTATGTTAATATTCTTTCTTTAAAAGAAGTGAAAATGTCGTTGTACGAAAGTGTGAAAATATTACATGAAAATGTTTAATGTCACAATAACTTATCCTTACACTTGATATTTATAGAGACTAAATGTAAAATTATTATGGCAGTAATACAGGAAGATATTTTTCTGACATAAACCGTATATTGAAAATGCAATTTTCACAGAAGAATATTTTAAGAATCCCCAATGCTTAGAATAAATTCTCTAATATTTCAGTCTCTACTCCTATCATTGTTACTAGACATAACAGAATTCATATCTTCACCCTCTTGATCAGTACTCTCCACAATTATATTAATTATTATCTATTCAATTCCTCCAATAAAGCATAACAAAGTTACAGATCAACACATCTACTGACTGGCTTATTGTCTCTGAGATTAGTTGTTTAAGAACTGTGTGTGATAGGTTGCCCATGTTTTGTTTCACTGTTTGAAATAATTCCGTCTTTACGATTTTATATTTTTAACTCAAAATTTCTTCTTTATTAGGAACCATTATTGGGATTCTATTTTTTTTGTTGTTGTGTAATAGAGTGCATTATCCAGAACAACAATGTACCTGGACAGAAGATTTGGAATAAGACGTTCTTGTAGCCATTCTGTGTAATTGTGACTGTTCATTTCGTTGCGATTATCTTCAGATTTGGATTTAAAATCATATAATTTGGACAAGATATTGAACCGTCAAGTCAATATAAACAAGTAAATAATTATGCAAAAAACCTTCATTTGATTGTCATTTTATTGTCAATCACTCACTATGCAAACAACATGTGATAACAAGTAAAAGCTACAAATACTTTCGCTCTTTCAGGCATCAGCAGGTAGTGTATTATTGATGTATATGAACGTAATAATTAATTATGTTACAAAGTCTTCTTAAAATCTAAGAAATAGGTAAATACACAGAACATGTTTAATAAGAGTATAAAAACCTTGATTTTAAAAGTGTGAACAGTAATAATAATAGTCTAAGTTAGTGAACATATACCAATATATATCTCTGGTTGTTACATATTAAAAATTAACAATTAAGATTGAAAACCATTGATTATTTAAATAATGGATAATTGTGCATATAAAATATATAGGTTGTTAGGGGGTTTGAGTGCACAAATTTTAACAGGAAGTTCTTTGTATGATATAGAACCAATACTTCTAATGAAATATTTTTCTACAACACATAGTTCAACCAATAAAAAATAAATTATGTGGAAAGTTTTCTTGTCGATGTTTTCATATCTCTCTAAAATTTTAAGGTTTACTGTGAATATCGCGATAGATATTAAAAAGATGAACAATTTATGTCTTTGTCTTTTTTGCATAAAGTGAACAGTTTATTCACAAATTAATGCTCAAATTTTATTATCTGCACATTCCATGTAACTAAACCTCCCTGATTAAGCTAAGCCAACAACTGATGTACAGCTGTCAAAAAAAATGGCTGCACTCGTGAAGAGCAAATATTTTCTATGTTTACTTCGGATCACAGTGATGTTACACGATGCATGTGCTTGTTCAAGTTATCATTTTATTTTGTTATTGTTCTATAGCGATATAAATAATATTCAAGTTGTTATTATTCATATTCTGTTCTCGTTCTTTAGTGATAAGTAATATATTTAGGTTCTACCATTCCATTTTTTATAAGGTTCATCAGAATACATGATTCAAGGATATCTGTTTTGTTTTTGGGAGCAAGGAAGGAAATGGGTTAAAACCTAGAAATCCAGTCCCTAATCATAACGGTCATCTCCTTATAATACATACTCGTAATACTGGACTTCCACTGTATTAAATTTATGATTACAATGAATGAAGTTACCATAATTTACTAAATTAATCATGTTATTCTTGTAGATTCACAGTAAATGTTTGCGAAGATTTATTCTCTCAGCATTTGATATGGCAAGAGAGATTCAAATCACACCACGTCGAATTCATTATGCTGAAGAGAAGGAGGCAGATTTGTACAGAAGTCTGATGATGGTTGCAAATGAGAAACAAGAGGAGATCACTCGTTTAATTGAAGTAACATTACAGGAAATGAGGGAAGATCTCATCGAGATTGCAGCTGAGTACCAGTATCATGGTAAGAATATGGATTATAAGTTCTGCTGCAGATGAAGCTTGAATTTATTACGAAATGTGAATGACTCATTTATGTCCTCATAACGGCGGAAGTTTACCTCATATGAAGTTTCATTTCTTCACAGTATTACTGCATAATACATCATGTGGCAAAAGTAAAACACAACATTATTTCGGAATATGTATCATATGACTTTCTTGTGTTAAATTCTATCGTGCCTGGTTTACATGTTTCGACCTGTTATTGGTCTTCTTCAGAACTGGTCGTTGCTGGTCTTGGCACCTCTTGTTTTGTTTCCTGTGAGTATGTGTTTGTGTAGTGTAATGTGGAGTCAAAGAGTGTGTGTGTTCTGAAATTGAGTTGTGTGTTGAGAATTTCATTAGGGTGTGTTTTTGTGTGTCTGTATATTTCATATTGTTCTAGTGTGTTTAGTTTCTGGCTTTTTGGTTGGATGTGTAGAATTTCCATGTCTGTGTTGATGTATCTGTAGGTGTGGTTGGCATTTGTGATGTGTTCTGCATATGTGGAAGTGTTTCGTAATTTTGTTATGGCTGTGATGTGTTCTTTGTAACGCATTTGAAATGACATCCAACCTCTCAACAGAACACAAACAAGCTGCATTCCGAACAATGACACACAGACTACTCAACATGCCAATGAACCAACATGATTACAAAGAAGAGCTAAACACAATCAAATACATAACACAAGAAAATAGATACAACCCCAACTTAATAGACAACATAATATGTAAGACAAAACATAATCACAAAAAACATAAGAATACAACACAAACACAAGAACACAAAAAATATATCACACTAACATACGAAAACAAAAACACACACAAGATTGCAACCTCATTCAAGAAATTAAATTACAACATCGCATACAGAACAAATAACACTCTACAAAAACATCTCAACACACAAACAACACAAACAAATACAACCACACAGGCATATATAAACTCAAATGTCACACCTGCAACAACTTCTACATAGGACAGACAGGCAGATCATTTCAGAAGTTACGCTTGGGCTGATTACCTGGTTGGGTTTTTTTTCCGAGGTTTTCCCCAACCGTAAGGTGAATGCCAGGTAATCTATAGCGAATCCTCGGCCTCATCTCGCTATCACCAATCTCATCGATGCTAAATAACCTCGTAGTTGATATAGCGTCGTTAAATAACCAACTAAAAAAAATGCCATGTCTTCATCATAAAACTAGTACAGATGTCTGATTTTTAAGTGAATGACCAAAAGAGCACAACTGAGGAAATATTTTTGATAAATTAGAAATTTATTTACTCATGGTTTCATAAAGGCAGATAATATTTCTGTGCGAAATTTAATGATGTGATATAAAAAAGTAACAATTATAGGAAGGAAAATCTTGCAGTATGATTAAAAATGAGCAGACTTCCATTTGCTGTATCTGTGGGGGATGGTGTGGTAGAAAGTGTGTCCACATATGTTTGAATTGACATGGAATGACTACTACTACTGTTGCTACTACTACTGCTACTGCTGCTGCTGCTGCCGCCACCTCCGCCACCGAATTCATATTATACATCTTTAGATTATAGTAATTCTGTTCTCTGTAACATACTTACTTCTACTTTCCAGATATTTTCAAATGGAAAAATTGTATTTTCGAAATTGAAAATAAATTACTAAAAGTATAACTGTAGCATTTTTTTTATGAGTTTATGCATCAATATTATAGTAAGAATAATTATTAAAATAAATTTGTAAGCATTTTAGGATAAGACATTTGACATTAAAAGTATTACAGTATACATATATTCATGTATGAGGTTTCACCGTCCTCATTGAATAAACATTGTAGCCATGCTGTAGATATCCATTAATTAGACAAAAGTTCGTTCTGGCACCGGGAATCAATTTCCGGTGCCAAAACGAATTTTTCTCTAAAGAGTGCTCAGTGCACACAGCTGAGAGGTCCCAGGTTCGATTCCCAGTGCTGGAACGAATTTTTCTCTGATTAATAGTTAAAAGTATTCTTAAAATGTATTTCTTAATTTTTTCATACCTTAAATTATTTTGTGATTTTTTAGTTAATATTTAATTGCAATAATTTGAGGAGGCACTTAGTACAGCATTACTGAAGTTCATATTCTTAAGTTATCAGCCTAATAATTAATCCAATTTAATATCCACATCTCTTGTATTTTGGTGATGAGAGATGTACCTAGTAATAGTTCTTTGGAACCTGGATATTGTCAGTGCTTAATTTTTAATTTTGATGTTTGTATGTTTGTGTTTCTGTACCAGGAGTAACAGTACTGGACAGTGAGGAAGTTGAATCACCACAAGATGTACTAGTTGCTACATCAGAAATACAGCATTTAGTATTGACTAGATTGAGTTCTGCAGTTGCTCAAGAATTAGTCCAGTCAGTACATTGTCTCCAAGATACTTTTGTGGGAACATTACAGCGATGTTTAGAAAGTTTGGAGAAGAATTGCTATGATCAGGAAAGGAGTTTGTCAGCTAGTGATGCAGTTAAACAGGTAAGATTGTATCATTAATATATTGTGAAGTGTTAAAGTAAGAAACGTGAACACGGTATTTTGTAAAGACTGTGAATGTAGTTACAGTTATTCTGGAGTGAACAGAGCACGGAAATGACATTAGCAGAGTTTTAACTGTGAGAAGTGACATAGGAGAGATTGAGATGAAGTTATTGGGAGGGGTACACATATTGAGGAGAATCATACTAGATTGAGTTAGTTTTAATAACAATATCTGTTTATTGCCATTGTGTCATGAGGGAGTAAGCACTTTAGCTACCTTTGGAATATAAACATAATTATACGAAATTATATATGGATAGTATGGTTTGACCTAAAAACAGAAATATAAAGGTACACCATAATTTGTATTGCGGTTGTTGACATTAAATATAAGTACAGATACAAATAGCATTCATAAAGAGTATTTAATTGTTTTAAATTAAAACGTGTTTCGAGAATTACTGGATGGAACATTTGAATGCTGAACATTGGTATAGTTACACTGGACCGTGAGGTGGGGAGGAAGAGAGAGAAGCATGCACACAATCTCTCAAAACTCCCAAAGGTTCAGCTGACCCTGCAATGAATAAATTATTTTACTTAATTGATGAACTAGTGGACTTACTCGTGTTAACACGAGTAAGTCCACTAGTTCATCAATTAATTATATTCAAGTGTTAAAAGTGGTGTACACAAGATTTAAAATGAATTATTTTACATTTTGTTCTCATTTAATGGCCATTATACATGTGGACTTTTTTTTTTGTGGAGAGGGAAACGGAAAAGAATGGACTTTAAAGAGGTAGGAACAAAATTTTGTATTTATTTATTTTTGTAGATATTAACTGCAGCATATAATGTGAAACTTACTACCTCATCATCATCATCCTTTTTACAAACATTCTTGGAGCGTTTGCGGAAGTTACTGCACACATTTCAATTGCCATGGACTGCAACACGTCGTCTAGATGTTGGCTGGAAAAAGAGAGTGGCCACAGAGATGTTGGATTCCTTGAGTGCAGCCCGGCTTTCAAAAAGCATCTCAACCCAAGTAAGAATACAGTTTGATATAAGTTTACTAGATGAGCAGTTCTTTATACCTCACTAGTTTGAGACACGTTGGAGATGGAACCAGATGACTTAATTAAGACAGAGTGCACAATTAAGTTTCAATTAAATTGAAGTCACTGTGGAATGTATGAGTAGACCAGTTCCATGACCTGCTTCATAGTTGAGCAACTTAGCACAGTATTCATCCCATATATTAGTATAGCATTGATCGAAATACTGACAAATAAAAATACAGTTTCTTAGCAAGTGAAACTTTTAATTTTCTTGGATTTCGAAACTTTTTACCCTATCAAAGGTTCTAGAACAGCTATTAAACCTATTAAGTTCATGTCTTTGAAGGACTATGAAATGTTTGATTCTGTTGAAGTCCTTCACCTAATCAAAAACAGTTAAGTTACATGTTGATTTTATTTTTTAAATGATTGTAATAAGATCGTCAGGAATTGTCCAGGTTCAACAGCTTAAAAGATATGAGAGACAATATTAATTTCTACTTCATGTATTGTAAGATAAATTATGATTGCAAATATGTGTCTGTCATTCTGGTTAAATTTTATGAATACACATGAAACAGTTATGCTATACAGCATACATCAGAATTAGTTCTATTGGACTTATGCTTTAGTTCTATAATATAGACTTTCACACTCCATCAGCAAGTCTATCATGCTATCAAAAAGGAGCGCTTTATATGGCAGTAAAAATTTTTAATAGCCTCCCTATGGATATAAAAAATCAAACTTAAAAACATAGGATTATTTAGGGCCAAATTAAAGAAGTACCATACCTGATTTCTCACGCCTTCTATTCTGTAGGTGAGTTTATGACATTCAACGCTTCATAAATATTTCTGTCTTGTATTAAGTATTGATACTAAACCTTTGTGTTGTACTAGTAGACTATATTGTAGAACTCTTCTGTACAACTAGACTGTGATTATAATTAAGACTTTATACTACTATTAAGATTTTTTTTTTTTACTTGTTCCATATTCTATCTGTGAAGCAATGTATGAATACCGTGGAATGTAAATAAATACAAAACAATACAATACAATAGCTTTGAATGGACAATATAGTAGTGATTTACTATAAAATATTTGTCTTCTAAGTATCTATGTGCCGTGTATTGTGGTTCCCTATCACCACGGCATGGCGCGTCCTAAGGTTGCGGGTAGAGGAGACGGCCTCCAGATATGGAGGGTAGCTGTGAATGTATTGAATAAGCAGTCGCGGTCCTCCAGCCTGGGGATTGAGCAAAGGGCTAACAACCCATCACTGTAAAAGACACTTGTTACGAATCCATACAATAAGCCTCGGAATGGGACTGTCAAATTCCAGCAGAATTAATACAAGAGGGTAAAAGCGCATTATCTAGTGAAATTTATAAACTTGTACTTGCCGTTTGAGAACAGGAAATTGTACCAGAGCAATGGAAGGAGTCCATAATTGTACCTATTTTTAAGGAGGGGGACAAGACTAACTGTGGTAACTTTCGAGGAATATCACTTTTGTTTACATCTTACAAAATTTTGTCCAATATTCTTTTGAGAACATTAACTCCGTACGTAGATAAGAGAGAAGTTTTATATAATATTCTTATTGAATTTGGTATTCCCAAGAAACTAGTTCGATTAATTAAAATGTGTCTCAGTGAAACTTACAGCAGAGTCTGTATAGTTTACTTGAAGCAAGTAAAGCGATAGGTTTGGAAGTAAATCCTGAAAAGACAAAGTATATGATTATGTCTCGTGACCAGAATATTATACGAATGGAAATCTAAAAATTTGAGATTTATCCTTCGAAGAGGTGGAAAAATTAAAATATCTTGGACCAACAATAACAAATATAAATGACACTCGGGAGGAAATTAAACACAGAATAAATATGGAAAATGCCTGTTATTATTCGATTGAGAAGCTTTTGTCATCTAGTCTGCTGTCAAAAAATCTGAGAGTTAGAATTTATAAAACAGTTATATTACCGGTTGTTCTTTATGGTTGTGAAACTTTGACTGTGATTTTCAGAGAGAAACAGAGATTAAGGGTGTTTTGAGAATAAGGTTCTTAGGAAAATATTTGGGGCTAAAAGGGATGAAGTTACAGGAGAATGGTGAAAGTTCAGAATTGCACGCATTGTATTCTTCACCTGCTGACATAATTAGGAACATTAAATCCAGATGTTTGAGATGGGCAGGGCATGTAGCACGTATGGGTGAATCCAGAAATGCATATAGAGTGTTAGTTGGGAGGCCGAAGGGAAAAAGACCTTTGGGGAGGCCGAGACGTAGATGGGAGGATAATATTAAAATGGATTTGAGGGAGGTGGGATATGATGGTAGGGACTGGTTTAATCTTGCACAGGATAGTGACCGATGGCAGGCTTATGTGAAGGCGGCAATGAACCTTAAAAGCCATTTGTAAATAAGTATCTATGTTGCTGTCAAATGATTAAAAAAAATGGTTTGTATATCATTAACTCAGGAAAGTTAAAAAAAAAGCTATTTAACAAATCATTACTGATACATGTTTTAAAACTATGTAATCAAGATATATAAAAAAATGGGTGATGGTAAAAAATATATTTTGTTCATAGACTTTGGCTCTACTTTCATCATCATATTAGGAAGAGGAAATTCTAGATGTAGTACGTTTGTTCTAATGGATTTCCTGTCTTGTAGTGTAATTTGTTTAAGTGCCACTTCGGGTTAATGCGAAATTCACACGGGGAAATATTAAGCATCAAGGTCTGAGGATGAAATCAATTCGTAGCAACAACATACCTGTATGTCACGAAACAACATGTTTCCTACGAAGCATTTATAGCTTAGTGATGGAGCTTTTTCTTCTCATTACAAAGATCGGACTTCGAATCTCTCTGTGCAAAACACATGTATGTAAACAAAGTGTACATGATGATTCCGAGATGGGACTTAGGGTCGAATTCATAGTCGTCACTTATAAAATGAGGAAACACTTAAGTAATGAGCGTTTCCTTAGCACTTATTTCAGATCGTATTGCAGAGACGCTACTCATTCATATGCCCTGAGCATTTCCTTGACATCGAAAGAAATATGGCAACATGGCTAGACGTAAGCGCTTTCCTACATTCAATTGTTTTCCAGCGCCTTCAAATTGTTAAATCGGCATTATTGTCATACACAAATGCAGAAGTAAATATTATAGAGCTAAAAATTATACAAGATTTCCAGAAAGCATTTTACAGAAAAGAAAGAAGTGAGCTAAGATAACTAGTTATGAAATATGGAGATATCGTCGAAAGTAAAAAAAATTGATAATAGTTCTCTGCAAAAGAAGAAATTGACATGGGATAAAATTTCAGTTGAGTTTAATGCAAACTCCGGAAATATTCCTGTAAGTAAATAATTTTAATTTATTTTTCAGTTATTTTATGGTATACAAAGTGGAAGTGGTATAATTATGCAAATTTTAACAGCTTATTCCTTGGGTAGAATACAAACAAAAATGCAAATAACACTTTGTTGGGACGTGAATACTTTACGAAAAAAAATGCCACTTAAATCTACCTGAAATGCTGCTGTATCATAAAATCTCAAAGCAACCAGTACTTTCAGCAGTGGTGAAATCGGTAGGCCTCATGGTTGTATTGTGAATTGAAATGAGAGACACCAGAATATCCACAACAGTGTTCTTGTCGAAACGGTATCTCCTCTTAAATTGTTGGTCATTATACATCTCTAAAGGGTTTTCCATGTCTCTGATATATCTTTTGCTTGTCGAAACTCATTTTCATTTTAATTACAGAACTCAATAAATTAAATTAAACCATAATCACCATCCATAGTATACCGATCATCTGATTACAATGCATATGAGGAAACACTTGAGTAAACTGACAAGCTACCTTATTTGAATAAGTGTTCATTTCAGTGGGATTTATGAATTGGAAATTATTATAAGCAACTGCTTAAGTGTTTCCTTACGATAAGTGTTGACTATGAATTCGGCCCTTAGTCTCTGAACAGTGACCATTCCTCATGTCAATTGTGTGGCTACAAGCTGTGCTCAGACATGTCTCTTTACTGCTAGGTAACCACGCAATTGATATAGCATTGTTAATTAATCAAGTTTAATTGAAAAGTCATTTAGCAGTGTCATATCAGTGATCGAACTGAGTAGTTCTCTTCTTTAGTGGTGAAAATAGATCCAACCTTGAATTTAATCAAGTAATTTGAGTTGCTTTGTGGAGAAGTGTCTAATTTCTGAATGTTCTGTTGCAGTTTCGTGATAAAGTGAGATCTTCGCATGAATCATTTCAATCTGCCCTTCGATCTTTGGAAAGTCATTATTCAGGAAGGTTAGAGCGAACAGAAGAGCAACGCATTGCTATACGAAAATATCACACACCAAGACTTGCTCGTCTTGCATTAGAAAGTACATCAATGTGCGACATGATTAGATACGGTAAGCTTCAATGTATGCTGTCTGATTAAATAAGTGATAAAAGAATTGTGAATTCCATTTAAGGTATTACAAGTGAATGAGCGTGTATATAAAATTTGCCCATAATTTCTCCTAACAATTAAATAAGTTTAAATTACTGTACTGTTCTTGAAAATAGAAAATTTACATATTCTTGGTCAGTGTTAATTTGATGACCATATTGTGTTAATCTAGTCCAGTTTGAGAGATTGCTATATACAGTAGTTATTCGTGTATAAGCCCCAAATTTTTTGCAAAATTTTACCATAAAAATAGGGATGGAGTCTAACACGAAATGTTCTAAGGAGGAGATGCCTTGCTGAGTGATCCAAAGTGGTCGACAGTCTATAGTGATATACAGAATGAGCTGTAAGTAATGTCATTAATTTCAGGCAGTTATTCTTTGAGATATTTCAAACAAAAAAGTTTAATATAAGTTTGTTCGTTTTTACTTCCTTTTCGAGGTAAAAATTGTTTTATATGAAATATTCCATAGGTATGGAACTTCTTTGAGTCCCATCCTGAGATTTTGCGCACATACTGAAAATAAAATGGAGAATGCAACTATGTTTTTTTCATATTGTTTTAGAGTAGCGAAATTCCTTAAATTTAAAATTGTAAACAGACAAACTGCTATATTATCTATTCCAACGCCATATGTGTCGAAAGCGTGTTTAGTTAAGTTCAAAACGAGTCTAGAATGGTGCTCCTACAACAATTAGAATATGAGATATTAAAGTTAACATGAAACAATGTTCAGACTTTTATGAAAATGTATATATTTTGTAACCATTAAATTTAAGGAGTTTGGGGACAATAAAAATAACTGTGTGCGTGCATGTGTTTTTTTTTTTTTTTTTTTTTTTTTTTTTTTTTTTTTTTTTTACTGATAGAATTCCTAAAAAAAAGTTTCATAAAAATTGGTTACCTGAAAGTCATTTTTCTCTTTAAACTGTCTGTATTGACGTGGAATGAGTCATGTGTAAAATCAGGAAATTTTCTCTATTTAAGCATCTAGTGAGCAAAACATGGATTGTTGCTTACATGATAATTTTTGTAGATTGCCGAAATTCGTAAGATGATACCTATTTCTGTCGCCGACCAATCATGCTGATCATCACATGTGTTCCGGGGTGGTAACAAGTCTGCTTAGATAATTCCAACATCTGCCTGGTTCATATCTGTCCACTAAAAATTGGATTTAAATGATAATGAAATTTCTTGTGGCTTTGTGACTGTTGGGGTACGAGACAGGCATTATGCAACATGAACTGTAAACTGAAAATGACACCTGTTACACACACTCAAGTTACGCTGCTGCAACTGATCATTTTTCTAATATACAGCCTCTGCCATATTTTGTAGATCACTCTTAATTTGTGGCTATAGCTTAGTTGATAAATAATATTGCTTTCTTTACTAATCCAGCATGAATGACATCAATTCAAAGCCGAGGATATGTTTTTGATGACTGAATAATTGAAAAAAAGTCTTCTTAAATTGGATAAATATGCTCCTATACTATATTACATTTTTCTGTGAAATCGTAAGGAATAGGATTTACAATAGCTTATTTTGCAATAAAGCTGTTCTGTCACTTAGGAATGCCAGTGCAAGGGAAAGAAATTGGGCGAGGTCAGTATGGTGTGGTGTTTGCCTGCGAATCTTGGGGAGGAACTGGACCATGTGCAGTGAAGTCTGTTGTTCCTCCAGATGATAAACACTGGAATGACCTTGCCATGGAGTTTTACTATACAAGGTTGGTCTTTAAATGCATGTATTATCATTTATAGTACTTGGGAGTAGTTTACTATTATTATCATCATCAACAATTTAATTGTTATAGTGTGGTCACTGAATAATATCATTTTATGATTTTATCAATAATATAAAAATGCAACAAATTACAGAAAACTATATTCCGTAATATATAATTTTTCAACTTTGTGTCAGTTGGTTAATCCATTAGTGCGTAAAGTTGTTTTATGGATTCTAAAGAATTTTCTTCATAAGAACTTGAGGTTTAGTTGTTTTTTGTTTTTTTTTTTTTTTTCCTCACTTTAACACTTATATTAAAACTGAACTTTCACTTTCTGAAGTTGAAACGTTAGAAGTGTTTAAAAATTTAAAAAGAGGTTATATACCTTAATGACAGATGGGTCCATTTCAACACTGGTGTGGTGTCCTCATCAGTGTCCCTCGAACTACTGCGGCTCCAGCAGGTCTTAATTTTCAGTGATTGCTTTCGTCAGTGGTGGGGGGTGTGCTGATCTTGTGGTGGGAAGGGTTGTTTGTTTGTCGAATAATATATGTGTATTGAATTGTAATTGTGTATTAAGTATATGCTGTAGGTATGTTATTGTATGTTTTTATATTTCGTATTGTTCTAGTATGTTTAACTGCACTTTTTGTTGTGATGTATAGTATTGCCATATCCGTTTCTGTGTTATTGTAATTGTGATTGTTGTTAGTAATATGTTCTCCATAATTTGATGTGATGTATGGTTTAGTTAGTGCTTTAATGTGCCCATTGTATCTTATTTGGAATGATCTTCCAGTCTGTCCCATGTAAAAATCTGGACAGCTATTACATTTTAATTTGTAACCCCAGTTAAATTGTATTCATTTGTTTGTTTACTTTATGTGATTATTGAGATATTTCTGTATTGTGTTACCGTAAAGAGGGGTGACTTTGAACGCCGAGGTGACTTTGAACAGTAATTTTGCACCTTTCTAAATTAAATGCTGTACCCAATTGCGATAAAACTGCTTAAGTTGTCAATAAAATAGTTCAGTTCTTTCACAATAGGGTACAGCATTTAACTTAGAAAGGCGCAAAATTACTGTTCAAAGTCACCCCACTTTACGGTACTATCTTTGTTTTCTGTGCTATCCTGGAATTTAGTTTTCTAAATGGAACTGCAGTTTTGTATGTGTTGGTATTGTGATATATGTTGTTGTTATCTAATGCCGGGCTTTGGCAATGAAGCCATTAGTGTTTTTGCTCTCCAATATTTTTATGTGGTGGATCCATCAGGTAGAACTTCACAGGTTATGAGATGATCTTCAGTCATTTCTTCTTCTTTGTTGCATAGAGTGCAATTTGGATTTGTGTGAATTCCTATTTTATTCAAGTGTTTGGCCAAATAATCGTGTTCTGTAAGCAGTCTGAATTTTGCTACTGCAGATTTACGTGGGATTTCTGGAATAATTTCTGTTTTTTTTATTAAAATGCTCCATTTTTTATCTTTGGCTTTGGTACATAGTGCTTGGTTTTGCTTGATTTTATATTTATTTTTAATTAGTCTTTTGATGGATGTAAAAGGTAGGCTTGTATTTGTATTCTGAATTAAATTGGATCTTTTTTTGGCAAGAAAGTCAGCAGTTTCATTTCCAGCAATTCCGCAATGTGCAGGTATCCATTGCAATTGAATTCTTTTCTGTAGTTTTTGAAGTTGTTGGATCATTTTGTGACATTCTTTAATTTGGATTGACATCATTTTATATGAATTTATTGCATATAATGCTGCGTAGAATCAGAGAGAATGACAGCATTTTGAAATTTATCTATTCTGTATAGTAGGTGTAGGAGTGAGATATGAATAGCCATTATTTCCGCATCAAAATTTGTTGTATGATGTCCTGCTGGTTGATAAAATGAGAATAACGCACACATAATTGTGATATGTTAATATTATATATTTTATTCTCGTGTATTTATGTTGGTTTATGTTTGTTTTTTGCCTTTTTTTTATTAACGTGTCTATTATGTTAGGGTTGTAACTGTTGCCTTGTGCTATATATTTTATTGTATTCAATTCTTCAGTGTAGTTGTCATTGTTCATTGGTATATTAATTAATCTGTGTCATTGTACGGAAAGCTGCATATTTATGTTGTATGCAATGGTATGAATTGTGTATATGGTTGTAGAGGGTTTCCCATATATCTTAAATTCGTGTTCATACATGATACAGGACTAACATACATAATAAATACTGACAATAACAAACACACAGAGAAAATAATGTACTGATATCAATACGTAAATGACATAATAGTCTTATAGAATGGCAGTAGAGGACAAATAGAAAACCAACATCAACATCTGAACAAAATACATTCCAAATTAAAGTATACAATAGAAACAGAATATAACCAAACTATAAATTTCTTAGACATCACAATAACCAAAACAAACAACAAACACTAATTTAAAATATACAGGAAACCCACTAAAACCACAACACACATACACAATTCATCATACCACCCCATACAACATAAACATGCAGCTTTCCGTACAATTACACACAGATTAATTAACCCTCAACAACAGACGTGCGTAATGTGAGCCATCAACACAGATGTGTGATTTCTGATACTGCTATTGTATTAGTATTGTTGTCAGCACAAGAATGAAGCAATGAATGTGAAATAGCTTGTGTGGTGTTCTTTCACATCCCTTTGCTTAATTTAAAAAGCAGAGATGTAATGTACTGCAATATTTTATTTATAAGCCCATCATTGATCAATAACGTGAAATACATGAGTACACATAAAGACACGCCTATCATAATGTCTGTTATAATTGCATCGTAATCACAGGTTCGGAAGTCATTTGAACTCTTCTTTGTTTCTTGAATTCTGATTTACTTTTGAGAGAACAGTTTTCAGTTGCCTTCTATTTTTCTTGTAAAGTCCCTAGTATAAATTCCTTTTTCATCCAGATACACAAGCAATTTCACAGCTGTAAAGTAGTTATCAAAGAATATTTTATCCTCCATGTTTGGGAATTCAAGCCGCATTGATTTTGGATAACACAACACTGCCAACCAGTGAAAATTCCTTTTTTCTGTGTTCATCTCTCCCAGTATGCATTGAAAAGTTACCATATCCACTACTTGAAAGAAGAGCCCAGTTCTTGACGCCAAGACATATAGAGTTCCTCTCATGAATTCTTAGGCCCTAAGACGTCATGCTCTCGTCTAGTTAGTTCTCCATGTTTTGTGAAGCTTAGTCAGATAGTGCATCAAGCTGAATAGTTTATCACTATATCATATTTTGCGTTGTCATTTAGATGAAGATTTCTTAATAGTCTTAAAACAATTATTGCACCTGTACTCTCCAACAATATGATAGGCACATATTTCAGTAACCATTGACCAATACATTCGTTTGTCTGGATATCTTGCATACCCTGACATCTACATACTCCCTAAGGTGACAGAAAACTCTTCCACACTCACTCCAAGGTTATAATACTTTTGGGGACGATATAGATTTGTCTGAGCACAAATATTTTTGAGAAGACCATCACTAAAAACAAAGTAAAATAATCTGATGACGTTTCACATTGCAAATCAAGATTTCAGGTATAACTCCCTGTAAAGTTGATTTGAATAATTTCGAAGGAAAAATTGTTCCGGAGCCGGGTATCGAACACGTTTCACATTTTCTGAGAGAGGGATAAGAATGCAGTTATTTGTTTAGCATATATGAAGAGTTTGATTTTTCCCATTTAGGTTTCTTCTAAGAAAATTGTTATACAATTTTAGTTTCATTTCTTTTCTTACAAGCAGAATTCTCATGGGGAGCTGATAAAAAAGATTAATTCTTTTCTTCCACCATGTTAATAATATCAAAACAAATGCTTATACAAATTTTGCCCACTCAAGCGCAATTACTAGGGCCAACCAGAAAGTAAGTTTTCCTGGGACTGTTTACAGAAGGAAAACACAATTTTATGGAAAGATTTATTGGAACAGATACAGCAGTTGTTGAGCTATTTTTCAATACATTGCTCACCAGAAATGAGACATTGGAGTCATTCCACATCAGACCGGACACATTTTTGGTCTCATATTTTTAGAATTCTTTGAAATTTTTTTTTATGCTTTCTAAGGGTAAAAATAAGAGACTCATATTTTTTGTTGGCCCAAATTTTGATTATTTTGAGATTTATACAGCATCAAAATTATTTTAAAATTGCATGCATTGACATTTATAAATATTTGTTTCTCCTATTACGTGTATCATATGAAATCGAGGTTAGTCTCATTTGGAAGGTTAAATATATATCTTTTAGCCTGTGTATATTCACTTTCAATTTTTATGTATTCACAGTACTTTATGCCGTAAT
This sequence comes from Periplaneta americana, assembly GCF_040183065.1. Classification (NCBI taxonomy): domain Eukaryota; kingdom Metazoa; phylum Arthropoda; class Insecta; order Blattodea; family Blattidae; genus Periplaneta; species Periplaneta americana. The sequence goes on from NC_091128.1 coordinate 39,663,146, forward strand.
TAATATATAAATCTTGATATTCATGTTGGGAAACTTAGAATACCATTTTTAAATTATCACTGTGTTCTCCATTTAATTATCCGTAAATGTGCCAAATTTCATAGTGGGAAAGCAATAAATGACAGAGTAAAAAAATACTAAACAAATACGTGTGTAGAGATCTGCTGCGCTAATCTTAATCCCTTGCAGCACGACGCTGCCACACCGTTAAACTGCTGAAGCCTATAAACTGTCAATTGCAGCCTTTGTCTTTTATCACCACACTGGTGACTGCCAGTCATCTTTGTTTACGTCTGGAGAAGCTTAGCTGGGATATATAATACTTAAACTAGGTCCAGGACAGAATGAATTCTCTTCAGTTTGTTCCGAGATTTTCAAACGTGCGGGCATTAATAACAAAGTACTATAATATTACTGTGAGTGTGTATAGCGTAGTTTCTGTTATTGTTTTTAGTTGGTGCAATTAGTATATAGCCTAATCACAATGAGTAATGTAACACAACCTAGACATTATCAGTGTTTTAATCCTTTCAAAATAAGCAACCAGAGTCATAGATTTAAGAAAGGGAAATTAAGGTGCGTGACTTCCAACATGCTTAAAAAATTGAACATGCAACACATTAAGTTGTCATACAGTCTTAGGATTTGTGAAAATTGTCGTAAGAAAATTTCGTTAATGTCAGATGTTAGTGAATCAAGTGTCATTCAAAGCAGCAGTGTTGATATCTTAGCCGGTTCTAGTGTCCAGAACATTGAACAAGAAACAACAGGCACTTCGGAAACTGTTATATGTAGTGCGTCAAGTAATTCAGAGGTATCAGTGACAGACATTGATAAGTTGAATGAAAGTTTGGTATCAATGGGGGAAACACCAATTAAGAAGAAGAAATTATCACAGAAGAAGTATCCCCAACAGAAATATCAGAAAATGAAACAGACGTTTAAGGAAAAGATTTTTCGCGTTGAGAAAAAGGAAGTAGAAACAACACCAGAGTAGAGTAGCAGTGACATAATTAATAAGCTAGCAGTGTGTTTCAGGAACACTAATGACAGAAAACTTAAAATTCAGATTTTAACTATATTTGAGGACTGGCCATACAGTAAAATTAGGGAATACTTTGATGCATCTAATCACATGATCAGTGTTGCAAAAAACTTTGCTGCAGAGAGGGCAATTCTCTCAACTCCGGAATCTAGAAGTGGAAAAACTTCAGACACATCCACAGTGAAAAAAGTACTTGACCATTACACTGATGATGATGTAAGCCGCGTCATGGCTGAAAAAGAAGACAGCAACAAAGTATAGAAACAGAAGAGATGTTATCAAATTTAAAAGAAACATTCCTGGGTTTTAAGGTTAAATATCCAGATATACAAATCAGTTTTTCAAAATTTGCAGAACTAAGACCAAAATAATGTGCGTTTCCTGGAGCCAGTGGTACTCATTCAGTCTGTGTGTGCTCATCATGAGAATGTAAAGTTGTTAATTGATGGTGGAAACATTGCGAAATTGACAGCAAATCTAGAAGGATCACTGAAAAAGTACAAAGATCTGATTTCACAGATTGCATGTAACCCTGCATCCCCTGATTGTTATTTCAGAAAGTGTAAAAATTGTCCAACAGCAGACTTAATTCAATATTTACAGGAAGCATTTGAAACAGAAATGATAGATGTAGTCAATTACAAACAATGGGTAACTGTTGACCGAACTAATTTAGAAATTTTGCACTCTTCAGTAGAAGAATTTTTAGGTAAACTTTCGACCAAGTCAGAAGCCCTAGCTCCTCACACATTTGTTGCTCAGCAGCAAGCTGCGTTTCTGACGGAAAAGAAAGAAGCTCTCCAGGACGGTGAATGCCTTGTAATTTGTGACTTTTCCGAAAATTATGCCTGCGTGATTCAAGACTCAGTGCAGGGTTTTCATTGGAATAAAAATCAGGTCACACTGCATCCCTTTGTAATTTATTTTAAAGACAGGAGTGAATCAAAACATAAAAACTTTGTACCAATTCAGAGTGTCTTAAACATGATACAAATGCTGTCCACGTTTTCGAACGACAATTAATACGTTTCTGAAGAACGAAATAGGAAATGTGAAAAGAGTTATTTATTTTTCTGATGGGACTAGTGCCCAATACAAAAACCGAAAAAATTTTGTAAATCTGTGTTTTCACGAAGAAGATTTCGGCGTAAGTGCTGAATGGCATTTTTGTGGAACTTCACATGGGAAGGGCCCTTGTGATGGGATTGGCTGCACTACTAAAAGACCAGCAACAACAGCAAGTCTTCAGCCACATCAGGACCCCATTCGACACCAAGAAAATTGTTTGAGTGGGCTGAAAAGAATATTAGTGGAATTCATTTTCTACTTTTCACCAATGATGAACATAAAAATGAATGTGACTTACTGTAGTCTCGATATGAGAGGGCAAAAGCAGTAAGTGGCACGAGATCACTACATGCTTTCATACCGGTCTCAAAATCTGAAGCACTAGTTAAAGATTATTCTTTGTCCCACGAAAGTAAACGTGTATTTATCTGAATTGCTTAAAAGTACATTTCAGTTATCTGTTCAGTTGATTTCTTTGTGTGTGTTTTAAGTTAGTTTTGTGGAATTTTATGTTAATAATTATGCTTCAAAAGTGTTTACATATTTCGTAAGTTGACTTTATGGTGTATAACATACTGACACTGTGTGTACACACATATCCATACATAGCGACACGGTCTTGCAGTGATGCTCCTACTCCACAGCGTGCGCCAAGCTGGATAAGTTAATTTATTGCAAATTCATTTACGTATATCCCATTCTGAAATTCTGTACACATATAGTTGAGAAACTAAGAAATGCAGTGATATTTTTTATATTTCGAAAAAAAGTTTCCGAACATTAAAAAAAAAAAAAAAAAAAAAAAAAAAAAAAGACATTTTAAAAATATATTTTCGAGAAAAAAATACAACAAAAATTTTTATGTAATCTAAGGTCAGATGTGCTAAAAGTATATCTTATGAGCTTTAATATGAGCCAAATTTGAATAAATTGCGTTAATTAGTAACGGAGATATTACCATTTATATATAACAGTGCACACGCTATTACGCAAGTTTTGAATTTAAATGCTTTTCACAAGAATTAAGTTTTATGAAAATGAAAATATATGTATATTTTATTTTTGTTCTTTCACAGGAATAAAAAAGTTTGACAGAAATAAAAAACATCAAGGTTAAATTTCCTTTAAAATTTGTCCGGTTTGACGTGGAATGACTCATTTGTGATACTGTGGGATCAACCTTTGTATCCCTGTGTCATGGAAGTCTGCCACCTGGGATCGGAACCAGTGTGTGTGCTGGATCAATAATGGAAATGTTGACAGTAGTATAGTATTAAAAAAATGACACAGTTATAAGATACATTTGTTAATATATAAATTTAATTACCTTTTGTCCAAACCTTCATAGTGCTTGGTTACCATCTTAACAATGTGTCTTTTCCACGACTGGAAATACAGACTGAAGAAAACAAAAACTGCTAAAATCAATGTAGCTACTGCTTTGAGGTGGTAATATATCGTATTGTAAATAAAATCATTCTAATGACTGTAACCCGTACAACAATTTTTTTCTTTTATCCGATTTTACAAACACTGTGCATGAATGGGTTTTCTTTCTTGTAAGTGAACTGTGGTGAAACATGTGAACGAAATTATTTACACAATAGTGTATGACTGCCATTTTTGTGTGTTTCTGATTAATGTATATATTTTGTTGCTTTTAATTGTAATATTGGAGCATGTATTATGGAATCTGTGATTGTGTGTCCTGTTAACATTTACTTCTTTCTACAGGACAGTCCCAGAACACAAGCACATAGTCAAGTTGCGGGGTTCTGTTGTGGATCATACATATGGTGGAGGCTTCACCCCGGCTGTTCTTCTGGTCATGGATAGACTGTCACAGGATCTTTACTGTGGACTGCGATCAGGTCTCAGATGGCTTGTTCGCTTGCAGATAGCAATTGATGTTGTGGAGGGCATTCGATATCTTCATTCACAAGGCCTTGTTCACAGAGACATCAAATTAAAAAACGTATTGGTTAGTAATATCTCTCTCCTCTCCCCCTCCCCCTCCCATCACATTTAGCTAACCAGCTTCTAAACTGTTTATCTTATAATCATTGATTGGAAAATGTACACATTGTTTTCACCTTTTTCTTCCGTTTATCATTTTGACTGTCATAACTGTCACTATCACTGCATTCACTGTTCTTTTCCTTTAATTTAGAGAACATTTTATTGAAACGAACCCCTAAAATGTCAGAAACAATGTCTGCGTCTTGCGAAACTGCGTAACAATAGCTATAGTCCCATCGCTCTAATTTCCGGCAGCCAATCGCGTTGCAATTCGGCTACATTTAAACGTGTGCGTCTTGTGATTCACTGATTCATTTCTTAAGGCTGGATAAATACTTAATATAATCGCCCGCCATTTTAGCTCTTTCATTGGCGTTCGCAGAAAGCACACGACGTTATTTGCCGCTCAGTTATTTGCTGAATTACATTGCGTTTGATTTATTATCATAGGAGCTGCGACATGATAATGTTTAACGGTGTGGCAAATAGATTCCTCGTATGGTAGCTCAGCAACATAAGAACAAAAATGGCGAACGATTCTACCTACCTAGACTTTATAGAGCCTTCACTTTCTAAGACGTAAGCAAAGAGGTGGAGTGACGCCGGAAATAACAGCATCGGGACTATAACATACGTGTATGCAATATATAACTGCCACCCTAGATCATATATGTAACAGATATGTCGGGGTTATAGGCTTTGAGGTTAACAACTTTTGTCAGGTTTACTACACTGCCATCTAGTTGTTACATAAGGAGTCACGTCATAATACCCTTTTGAATAGCATTAGCGACTGTGCTGCCATCTCGTGTTCGTTTACAGCAGACGTGTGGCGATCCTGGTGGTTGTTCTCTTCAAAGTGCTGCCGATTTTAACGTAGCGAGGAGTTATCTGTTACATATATGATCTAGGCTGCCACCAACCTAGTCTTTACTGAATTTTCCCACTGCTCCACGACAACGAAACAGGAACTGCAATGACTTGATTTCTTAGAAACAGAAACACGAACCCATTGTTGCTCTCTCTTCCATTTGTCAATTTAAACAGTTATGAAGGTGACCAACTATAGAAGTTTAAAGAAAAAGAAAATAAATATTACTAATATTATTACAAATATTATTTAACGTAAAACCTTAAGAAGACTCGATAATAAAATTCGGCTTGTAACCTAAAAACAGAAAAGTAGGGAAATTTGAGCATCCCATCATACTTGTGTCGGGACACGGGACAGTTACAAAAAAGTAGGGACGATCTGGCAAAATCGGGACTGGTGGCAACCCTAGACTTCACACATGTCAGAACTTGACTGATTAATGCATAGTATCAGACTTTTTTGATCTCGTTATGTTACCTAAATTGTATCAGTATGTAATTACTTAATTCCGATCCAGTTTTATGTTCAACTGTGTAAGCAAGTTTTAATCCTGGTTGAGTGTAAGAGAAGGCCTTACGACTTTAACTCTGCCAGGTTAAATAAAGCCATTATTATTATTATTATTATTATTATTATTATTATTATTATTATTATTATTATTATTATACTGGAGACCGGTTCACAACAAAAGCAAGTGACTTATCTCATATTTGCCATACAGACACTTGTTACAGTGAAGAGAAAAAAAAAACCCTTTTATATTACTTGCTCTTCTTCATAGCATAACTAAACATACCTCGAAATTAGCCTTTTACACTGTTTTTACCACTTTTCATTGCATGCTAGGTAATAAATTCTGCTTGCTAGATTGTTAAGTCTGTCTTGTGGTTAATAAATATGAACAATGAACCATCTTTTAAGTCAGCAAATAGAACTGTCTAAGACATGAATTTCCTTTGCAGTTGGATCATGAAAATCGAGCCAAATTAACAGATCTTGGCTTCTGCATTCCTGAAGCTATGATGTCAGGCAGTATCGTGGGGACTCCTGTACATATGGCACCTGAACTGCTGTCAGGACATTACGACAGCAGTGTGGATGTTTATGCATTTGGAATCTTGTTCTGGTATATCTGTGCTGGACATGTCAAATTGCCCCTGAGGTTTGAACAGTTTCAAAACAAGGAGCAACTGTGGACAGGTGTTAAGAAAGGTAAGTGTAGCAATGGAAATACTGAACATCAATATCTGATGTAAATACAGAGGTGCCAACTATTACGTATTTCCCCTCCACTATTCCGTCATTACTGCCAAAGGGAAAATTATTATGGGAAAACGAAATTATCATGGCAAAGAGAGAGAGAGAGTGTATGTATGTGCATTTTTCTCAACATGTCCCATTACATAGATTGTAATGTTATATGTTTTCAAATTTCTGGGTAATTACATTTTGAAAGTTACAGATTTACCAATTACATAAGCAGTAACAATTCCAAACTATCAAGCTCTGCATTTTCATTGTTACAACCTTATCAGTTACATAAGCAATAAAGTTGTACGAAAGATAATATACCAATTACATAAGGAATAGGTGGTGGTGGTGGTGAAAATATCTGCTACTTAATAATAATAATAATAATAATAATAATTTATTTCCTTCTGATTATAGAGATGAAGTATATAAATTATAATATCCAAAGGAGCAAAAGCTCGTGCTTGGGTGCAGTTCAGTTTAATACCTATTTAATACAAATATTAATAACAAGATATATTACAATACAACACAAGGATAAGAATGAAGGTATAATATAATACACAAAACACAATATAAAAGGCTACAGGCATAGCTCAGGTAGTGTACCCGCCCGCCGATCCAGAGCCACACCTCCTATGGGCCTGACTCCCACCTGAGCCGACCACCTGGTTGGGCTCCTCCTCAACTGCAAGATTGTTGGGCAATCCCATCAAACACCATCTTGCCATCACCAGTTTCGTCAACGCCAAATAACCCAGTAGTTAATACAGCGTGGTCAAATAACAAAGCAAAAAAAAATATATATATGTAAAAGTGAACAAATTACAACACATACAAAATGAAATACAGTCAACACAAGGATAAGAGTGAAGGTACGACATATACAAAATACGATATAAATAAGTGCACAAAATACAATGGGTACATGGATGATAGTCAAGCACAATAAACAGAAAAATAAATAATAGTTGAACATAAAGTAAAAATATATACTACCTAACGAAATTATAATATAGGTAATTATAATAATTATACATTTTAATCGGTTCAAGTACTTTTTTTTCAATAATTTCAAATCCAGGTTTGACTTAATAAAGTTATTACACAATCTTGGGCCAAAATTTGTGCAATACCTTACACCTGCTTCGGTTTCGCATTTTGGTTCAATTAATGGGTATGAAATCCAAAATCTTTTTGTATTATGTCAATGATCGTCTGATATAAAATGATCACAATGTTTATAGAAATCATTTAACAAGGTATGTACAGTACTTCTCATTCACTTTCCCTCACCTCTTCCAAAGGTAATTTGCCTGATTCTTTCTTTGGATAATAATTAATGCAGAAAATAAAAAATTTCAAATCCAGCTATTAACTTTGAAGCTTTGTTTATGTTGATGTAGTTTGAACTTGGCATATATATTTGAAACATATTTTCAGGCTAAATTATTTTGAAATTTGCTACCTTTAGTGTTAAATGTATTGTAAAATATTTAGGTACGAGGCCAGAAAAGTTACAGTGTTTTGATGAGCAGTGCTGGCAACTGATGCAGCAGTGTTGGGCAGCAGAACCCTTCAAACGTCCACTCCTTGGCGATGTATTGCCATTGCTACAATCTATCAAGGCTCGGTATGCTCTCAAGTTCAGTCAAGGTAAGATTGTGCCTGTGCCTATTAGCTAAATTAATTCTCTTTCAGATCAGTGTTCATGCTGGATTATATGCACTTCAGTGATGTAAATGTGAATAATTAAATGCAGTACATTATTCCTAGTACAGTGAAATGTCGTTTATAAAATGTTATTATTGTAGATTAAAGAGGAAGACTTTCTACATTTCCAAGGCTGGAAATCTGGAATTGTATCATTGCAAGTGGTCTGTCAGGCACGTGTATTTTTCGACCCCAACGGATAGGATACTCTTCTCATGCTCCTGTTGGTCTAAAGACGAAAGTAGATCCAAACTTTCAAATGTAATGAGTGTTGAATATTTCACCAGCAATGGAAGAAGTCCATTGTTTACGTCTTGAAATATTATGGGTGACAAAAGTCCCTACTGCGAAATTCGTTATTCTGAAATAATAAATTAATCATGGTCGAAAAAAAAAACATTATGTAATAGTTATTAAAACGGCATTTCTGTACACTTTATTTTATAACAGCACAATCAAATATGATTGTGTAATACGTTGGCTTTTTCCTTCTTGCTGGAAGAAAGATGTATTATGTAATTGTTTTTATGTTGGAGTCTTCTTTCTAGTCTTTATTCTCCCTCTGTTATTATTATTATTATTATTATTATTATTATTATTATTTTGAGATGTAGTAGTTCGTCTGCACACAGGCTAGTTTTGTGCCTCATCAGCAAACAGTAATCTCAGCAACTTACGTCTGCCATGGCTATAATAACAACCATCTCCGGTATTATGTGAATTGCCTTTCCATGACCAAATGAAGAATATAGAACAGACATATTGGAACCCGCAAGATTGCATTTGCCGACACTTTCCATTTCATGGTCTCAGTCAGTCACAATTGTACTCTGTTCGCGTAGGCTTCCATGGCTGGTGTACGTGGTCTATGGATAAGCTTCGGAGCTTCTACCGCGTTGTCTTGATGTTGGTGGCTGACGTTTCGACCGCTGTGTTGTGCTCATCTTCAGAGCAGTTGGATAAGGAAATAGTCTGCGAGCTCGTATATATATATATATATATATAGTAGTCTCGATGGGAAGAGTACTTTCGGTGATAGGTCGTAGGTTCTCTATAGTCTTGTGCTGCGTTGATGTTCCTTGCAGTGTTCCATAATGGTGCGTCCCGTCTGCCCGATGTAGCATTTCCCACACTCACAAGGTATTTTGTAGACACCAGGTGTCCTAAGACCAAGGTCGTCCTTAACTGGTCTCAGCAAGTTCTGGATCTTTGTGGGCGGCTTATGGATGGTCTTACTCCCATGTTTTCTTAGCAGTCTGCCAATCTATAAGACTATAAGACTATATTACCCTGATAGTCTGCAGTAGCCCAACAGAGCCTAGAAACGGGTCACAAGATAGATTTCGGCGCCACCACCATCTTGGACAAGACATCAGGTTACTGGGACTTGGTTATCAAGGAAGTCATCGAAATCCAGCTAGATGCCAATAATTTCAACAGAGACAGGAGTCTACAGCTGAGTACAGCATGGAAACATGCCATCAATATGCTTAGACCACCAGCACATGGCAGACAGTCGGGACCAGCAACTAGCTCCTGATTGGCCCACAGCGGGAAGCCCTACTATTGTATATATACCGCTAGACACGGTCCCACATCACTTCATTCCTTGAAGGAGATGGCAGAGCTAGCTGTCGAAAGCTTGAAAGCAAATCTCCAACTCACCTGGCTGAGAACCCGAGAAGAGTTATTCTACATCAAACGCCGGGAAAGCCTCAAGTCATACAATAAGTATTCACTGTATTCTATCTGATTGTGAACAGAGAACACGTTCAGGATTTTTTCGTAGTTATATAGAAGGTACAGTGTTTAAAAATTTGTTATAAATAAGAATAGTGTTGAGACTTTTTCTCGAAATTTTTAGGGAAGGCTCTGCCTTAGAGCCGCACCTGGGAATGTCAGTGCAATTTGCATATTTATTAATTACCTAAAATTGTTCTTTGTTATAAGTATAAGCAGTGATGAAACCATGGAAGACCCAAAAGAGGATCAGTGCAATAACTTCAATAAAAATCTACTGATTCCTTTCAATTCAGTATCAAAGAGTGCAGCTTTTTTTTTTCTCTATTTTTTTCAGAATTTGAATAAATTTGACTTTTATAAGGAATATTTCAAGGAATTGATTAACCTTTGTCAGCAAATAATTATATAATGTAGCCAAAATCTTGTAAAGTTCATCAAATCCATGTGTATTAGGAGTAAAAATATGAAAATGGTAATTGTGTATGTTAACATTTAAATGTGAAATTTATTTTGTTTTTCTACTTTGATTTACAGATAACTTCCCTGCGGATGCTGAGAATGTTTCGTAGTCATGGTTTGTTCACTAATTTTGACTTTCATTAGATTTGTTGTATGCATGGTTGTGAGTGTTTTCTAGTAATTTTTAAATATTTTAATGTGTAGACTAACTGAATTCTGAATGAATGTTTCTAAGTCGAAAAGGGAAGAGCACTATTCTGTTCATGTTCATTGTGTGTGACTAAGAGTCAGAGCAATTACTACAAATGGACTTCCTTATGCACTCTAAAATGCCTTCCAATATACTTTCACAAGTGTAAATTATGGAATATTAGAATGGTACTTTGTTTTTGGTTTGTTGACATTTGAAAGGCAATTTAAGCCTGTATAAATATTCAGTGTATGCAGGGTTTCCTGAATCTGTGAAGCCAACAAATTATGGTAAACTTTCTTTGTATTTATGAACACACAAAAATTATTTTTTATTCATTTGCACATTTTTATCTAAAAATTTTTTAGTGACTAGTCAGACATACTTTTTTTTATCAACTACAGGTATATAGGGTGTCCCATTTATCTTGTGCACTTATTATAACTTTTTTGTTTGGATAGGGATTGGAATTTTTGTTTTTGAGAGTTATGTTAGAACAAGGGGCTAACATGAGTGTAGAGATTTGGTGCATGTAACTACATTATGGTACAAGATACACGTGACGTCATCAATTTTTCAAAAATGTATCACATTGTCACCTTCCCAATCAATAACAAAATGCAAAATGAATGCCATCAGAATGTGCCATTTGTTGTGGTGCCTCATTCATCTTGTGCATTAACTTACACAAAACGAAAGATGACTGATGTCTGTACATGTCGTGTGTTGTGTGTTTGCTGTCTTAACATGTAAACAAACCACAACTGTCGACGTCACAATTCACGTACATTGGCCTGCACGTTCTCCGGACCTGTCGCCACTCGACTTCTTCCTGTGGGGAACTGTAAAGGTCGGTGTGTACCAGAACATTGTGACAACACCAGATGACATGCAGCAATGCATTCAACAGGCTTGTGTGTCCATTCAGCCAGCAACATGCCAGGCAGTCATACGGTCTTTCGGGAATGCCTCGGAATGTGCATTAATATGAATGGTCACCATTTGGAACATCTTCTGTGACTGTCAAAGCATAACATTATCACATTGGAAGTACGTTTTTGTTTCCTTTTGTTGTTATTGATTAGGAAGGTGACATTATGATACATTTTTGAACTTGTTTTAATGTGTGTAATCAATGTAACATGGTTAAAGTATATAGTGCTATTTGAAAAATTATGACGTCACGTGTATCTTGTACCATAATGTAGTTAGTTACATGCACCAGATCTCCACACACATGTTAGCCCCTCGTTATAACATAACACTCAAAAACAAAAATTCCAGTACCTATCTGAACAAAAAAGATGCACAAGATAAATGGGACACTCTGTATATGCACAATTATACGCATCAGAGAAATTTAAAAACGAGAAAGATTAGATTTAAAACACTTTCCAAACTCATTTTTTGACTCCACATTACACTACACAAACACACCCCTACAGGAAACAAAACAAAAGGCGCCAAGACCAGCAACAAGCAGTTCTGAAGATGGCCGATAGCAGGCTGAAACATGTTAACGAGGTAATATAAAATTTAACATAAGAAAGACAAATAATACGTTTTCCGAAACAAGCCAAGTTCCTAATTTCACCTGGGTAGCATATTTAAGTCAATACTTCCGTATCTGTACTTCTAGGTAAATCATCTTTCTTCTCTCACTCAACTCCTGAAATTTCTTCATTAGCCGTCCCAGTAGATTCATTGCTTAAGGAATTGCGAATATTTCTTTGAGTCAATCACTGTTTCCCTTAATGAATGTATTCTATTTTTTTGTGTGCTATGACCATTTTCATTTCAATTCAGATTTAAAATATGAAAATTTACGCTTTATTTCTTTATTTGTTCATCTAAGTAATTTTCATAGGTTAGTAGGTAATTTTCCCAAATTCTCAAATTTTTCGTTAATGTTTGGTAAACTTTGCTGCTGCATCATGTTACACAACTTCCTTTGAGTCATTGTATTGACGTCTGGTTGCCCTAAAAATTCGAATAATATAGAATAGATATAAACATATGGTCGAAAAATCTACATTTCTACTAAGAGATCTAGTTTACTTTTCGCTAATTACCCTACTTCATCCCTTCAAATCTGAATTTTCATTTTTACATAATATTTTGACATATGGAATTCTAAAGGTTATTTCTTGCAAAATTTAAATTTTCAAAATTTGAAAACTGATTTTAGCTTCCCCTCCGTTTTTTCTTCAACACGTATATATATTTTTACAAAGTAATTTTATAAATTACTGTTTCAACATCCTAAAATAAAGACAGTTTTATCAAATCTGTGCACTTATTGCAGAAAAAAACCGAAATTTTGGTGATGTGCATAATTATGCACACAGGGTTGGAAAGGGTTAATGAACCTATATTTTGGAAAACTGCTCGATTCTGCAGCTGATTTTTACGAAATCGTGAAGCAGAAGCCTTAACCTTTAAATAATAAATAATAATTCTTTATTTATACTGGCAGAGTTAAGGCCATAGGGCCTTCTCTTACACTCTACCAGGTCACAAAGTATTCAAGCAGTTAAAATTTAACAAAAAAGTTACCTTTCTGTTACAGTAAAAAACAGTAGGCCTACGTACTGAGAAATACCCGGAAGTGAACCAGGCCTAATATATTCGAGTTTGCTAAAATTAGCCTATGAAAATAATGAAAAAAAAAACTACATTTATTCATAGAGCTTTGTCTTCGTCAAAATAATTACAAAATTGATGAAAATATTTAAAATCTATTCACACTTTCTGGCTTCATCAGAATCAGTAACTATTCACTCCAAACCATACACGGAATAAATAATATTAATTGTAGAATGTAAGCTTACACAGACAATGCCGAGAAAAGATATGTGCACTAAAAGAGATGATGAAGTTTCGGCTGTCACACAGCTTCAAGGTTTGCGCGAAGCGGTGGGAGTAGGGTCGTTTATTGTTCCCTGACTATTCAGCTTTGCCATTCTACCTAGAATGAGTTTTAGAAAATCGATTTTTGGCCACCTAAATCAGCCAAATATCTCATTGTGCCATGTTCAAATATCAGCTATCATGATGGCTTGTATGAAGCATAATAGGTTAGGTGTAGACATTCATCAGTGATATATTGACAGTTGTATAGGTATGAGTCGTTTTTCTTACTATATATCGAGAACTTAAATTCCAATAATTTATTTACAGTAGTTTGATTATTAAATCAAATTAGTTACCAGTACACTTCAGCCACTTCCGATGTAAGATTCTCAGTGAATCAATACATAGAAATCAAAGCATCGACTTGAAATGTAGTACCAATTCTTGTGTCCAACAGCAATAGTAACAAATACAATACATTAAGACGCAGAGTGTCCGAAGTGTCCCATTCTAAGGTAGCTGTACAAAGGTCCAATCTTATGTAAGATAACTTGACTTCAAATTTATTTACATAAGTAGTATTCTTTCGATTCGAATATTTTTAAGCCATTTAAATATCCATAATGTCTATATTTCTTGTGTGTGAGTATAAAGCAAAATATTATTCTCATAATTGCCTCATATAACTCTTCCACCTAATTTTGACAGAAAAATAAATATATTCTGTACCATGTGTGTAATGTCTGTGTCCAGATAAAATGTGAACATTGTTTGATCAAAATGAAATCGTGTAGACCTAACTTGCATGGAATAACTATGTCATCAGAATATTCAAAGGTTGTTTTTAAAATGTAATAAAGACTGGTTGCAAAGATAAATGACCATTTAGAACAACTGTTGAAACTAAGCTATAACGTTATATAAAATGGCATTGTACAAAGCTGTGACATATACATAGGGTAGTTTGTCACACTATCAGATTTCGTCCCTGAGAAATTCTAAGAGATTAATGTCTGACACAGTTCTGTGTATTTGGTCAAAACATGATAATTCCAAAGAACCTGTTGTGAGATACAAGCAGGCCATGTTCTGACCAAACACCACAGAATTACTTTGAGGAAATTCACTGTGATTACTTGGGTTTTCTCTGCCATTCTCATTCCATGTACTCATTTTCTTTTCCAGAATGTTGAATTAATTCTTTTGTCAAATTATTGTTCAATTAAACAGAAGAAATCAGTGTAGTTTCTATTTCTTTCTCTCTATTCGTCAGAGTGTGTGCAATAGGTTAGTCACAACTTAAAATTGCATAATTTTTTAAGTTTTATTTACTTCTTTTTTATATATTTATGGTTTCGCTTTGCCTATTATTGTACTACATTTAGCTGCATATACAGTAGGTAGTTCAGTTTGTTTACTGGATGTAGAAGAGATTAACAAAGACGTTGTATTAAAATTGATGTGTACACAGCAGCTCTTACGTTCATTGATTTCAGTGAGTCATTATCAGACATTTTGCTTTTAGCCCTTAAAATGTTAGAACTTGAACGTTTCTTATCCTTTTCCACTTTAAAAAATCCAAATTGAAATAAATGTATTAGTGGTATGATAGCAGGGTTTATGTGTGAACAATTTGGGATATTTATTAATTTTATATCTGTATGAGAAAATAATATTAGAGATAATGTTGAAGTTTCGAATTTTATATCCCTAATCTCTCCGTGACCTAGTTGTGAAAGGCCATTACATGCAAGCATACAGTACAACACGCGCATTACACATGTAATTGCAAGATATGGGAAGACAAACATCAGATGCAGGTGAACCTGAAGATACAATTTCTTTCAAGTTACGGAATAGGCCTACCTAGTCAAACAAAAATTTATATGAGATGAAATGTTTTCATTTGAGAATAATGTGTTATCTTGTGCCATTACATAACAATTAGGGTGAATTAAGACAGGAGTGTCAAAGTAACCATCCACTTTCATCATTTATCAGAAGCACGTATTTATAATAGTTAAAACATGAACCTCTTGAGTATTTTAAATTTTTTGGTGATTTCTTTGAAACACTGGCAGATTTTTAATTGTTCAGATAGAGAACCATAGTATGTACCTTTCACATGAAATTAAAAATTGTGAAATATTTAGGCCCACATTAGAAATTTAGTGTATGATTTGTATTTCAGAATCTTTGAAAAGTGGTTGAATTGAAGTCATTTCGTCTAAAATGAAGATAATTTTGGTTTGCAATACAATCAATATTTTAGTTTAGTAATGGGCAGTATATTAAAATAAATTATCTTAAAAATTATTGTTACGATAATCTTATTATACACTTTGTTTATTATTTTAATCAAATGATTATTTGTGTGTAAAATGAAGTAGAACAAGCAGCAATTTTACTACTAGAGTAAAGCAGTACAGCTATTCAAAATATTTTCCCCTGTAAACAGCAGAATTTTTTTCATTTACCCTAAGTTACTATGGGGACCAGTATTTCTAAAATACAGAGTCCGAGAAAAAACAGAGCATCACCTGTTGAAATACTTTCGCCATTTATCAAGTTGTGCTTGGAATAATGATCTTCTCTGAATTCCTCCGTTACCCCCTCCCTGCAGTATGACACATCCATAACATTCATTTGTTAAATTAATTTTATTTTTATTCGTTGCTTTAAATTTTAGTATCAGTTATACCTGTACTTACATGAATTACATGATTCAAAACTTTGTTCTTCCATTTTCTACTTTATTTTTGGTAATAATATTGGTAAAAGTAGATATTGAATCTCTGTGCATATTGTACATATTTAACTTATGGAAGTAATGTAGACATAATACTGAAAAACTCAGAATAAGAAATATTTAATGCATATAATATGAAGTTTGTAGTAATTATGTGTTCAGCATGACAGTATCTTACATGTAATTGTTCCAAGTGCATTAAATTTTGAGATAAGATCTTCAACTCACAGTAATGTACCTGAAGAAACTGTTGTCATTAAGATTAACTAAAACATTGCTGGTACAAGGTAATAATAATAATAATAATAATCCTTGGCACGACATCCCATGAAAGTTCAAGGTTAACTGCTGATCGCATGTCCACTTGCCTCAGCACAGGTGAACGATCAATGGAGGTATTGTGTTGTTAACATGATGACCTCCTTCCTCTCCTCCAGCTATTACAGCTTGTTTTTGACACCAGATTTTGCTACCTACTCTAGCTGCCCAAATTCATGATGATGCTGGGTGGGCACTGGTCCCATACACTGGCCGCAATCTCATTAGAAAATTCCTTTTTCCATGAGGACTCCAACCAGTGTGCATTCTGTAACGCTAATGTAAGAATGATGTCTTAGACCACAATGCATGGGACAGTACACAGCTTAAACATGTATTGAAAATTACAACAATTATATGTGGTGGTTCTTAATTGCTGTGTAATATACAGACTCGTATGAAGTATTGTTATGGTCATTTGAATGTGTAGACTAGCACTTTAGCAAAAAATATTAGTACAGTGAAGCCTTACTAATTAACTGTGGAATGAGCAGTTTTGCCGGAGATCTTCTTCTTCTTCTTCTTCTTCTTCAATAGCTCTACAGCCAAGTGTGGGTTTTGGCTTCCTCAATGATCCTCCTCCATTCATCTCTTCTTGCCGCTTTCTCCCACCAACCAGATATACGTAACCTCTTCAAATCATCCAAGGTATCTTAGAACTATCTTTTCCTAGGTCTACCTCATCTAGCCACACCCAGCACCCTCCCATCCAACATACGTTTTGGGAGTCTTGTATCGTCCATTCTATGTACATGTCCCAATTATGACAGCTGACTATAAATCTGACAATGTTCGCCCTGTAGTATCGTGTTTATCTCATTATTATTGCGATCGCTTTCTTTCACTGGGCCATATTTTCCTTATGACTTTCCTTTCAAATCTTCACAGCAATTCCACATCTTTTGATAACAGGGTCCATGTTTCCGCACCATATGTCACTATAGGCCTTATTAGAGTTTTGTAGAGTATGATTTTAGTTGGTATAGACAGTAAAGAGGATTTCAAAAGTGGGAGATTTGCATAATAAGCCTTGTTGTTATTCATCACATGTTTTATTTCTTCTGATATATCACTTCTACTGTTTAGGTTTCTCCAAGATACGAAAAGTTTGTGATGCCTTCAAAATTGTACATTATAATCTTTAAATTCTGTACTTTTTGTTTGATTCCAGTTGAATTTTCATATATTTGGTTTTCTTCCCATTTATTGAAGTCCTAGTTTACTGCTATGTTCTTCGATTTTTGTGAACGTTTCTACAAGTGCTTCTCCATTACGGGCAATAAGAACAACGTCATCAGCATAGGCTAGACATTGTTTAGATTTATGTAATATAGTTCCTCTGATTCCAATTCTTTTACAGCACTATGTAATACCAAATTAAATAGAGTGGCGGAAAGGGGATCACCTTGTTTGACTCCTGATGTTCTACTTACAGGTATTTTGTATTATAATAAGCATTTGTTTCCAATTCACACTGTCAAAGGCCTGTCTAAAATCAATGAAGAGCATTTCCAAATCAATGTTATATTCGTAACATTTTTCCATCATTATTCTGATGTTGAAGATTTTATCAGTGGTACCTCTTCCGATTCTAAAGCCACACTGATAGTCTTTTAATATTTCTTCTGTATACTTATTTATCCTAATCTGTAAAATGGATGAGAATACTTTGTATGCTATGTTTAACAGTGTGATTCCTCTATAGTTGTTATTACATTCCATCTTGTTTTATTTTAGTAGGTTATTTTACGACGCTTTATCAACATCTTACATTATTTAGCATCTGAATGAGATGAAGGTGATAATGCCGGTGAAATGAGTCTGGGGGTCCAGCACCGAAAGTTACCCAACATTTGCTCAAATTGGGTTGAGGGAAAACCCCGGAAAAAATCTCAACCAGGTAACTTGTCCTGACTGGGAATCGAACCCAGGTCACCTAGTTTTGCGGCCAGATGTGCTAACCATTACTCCACAGATGTGGACTACATTCCATCTTATCACCCTTCTTATAAATAGGGCATATCAATCCCATTTTCCATTCCTTAGGTAACTCTTTGTTCTAAATTTTACATATTAAATCATGTAAGGCCTTACTTAACTCTGGTCCTCCATTTTTTATCAGTTCAGCAGTTATTCCATTGTCTCCAGGTGCTCTGCCATTCTTCAGCCTCTCTATACAGTATGCTACTTCATCATATGTTGGTATTTCTACTTCTTCTTCTTCATCTGTTGGGACTTCAATATCTAACAACTCATCTTCATTGTCTTTATTTAATAATGTGTCAAAATGTACCGCCTATCTATCTAAAACTTCATTTTCTTCCATTAAGACTTTCCCATCTTAATCTCTACATGCTTTATTATTGATTTGATATTGAGAGGGTTTTTCTCTATCTATATTAAAATTTTTAATTACCACCATCGAATCTAGGTGAAACTCGCCAGATGTTAGATATGCATTGGGTTTTCAGGATGGGCGCAGTGGAAGACTTTCGAAATAAAGCAGTGTGAATTTGTAACAATAAATATAATTAACCAACAATATAGTTATATACATAAATGAGTTGATGAATAAAATACGTAATTAATAAGATAAGTAAAGAAAATAATGTGATGAAATAATCAGGAAGAATATAGTACATGAATGTGCAAAACTTGATATCATGCAACAGATTCCATTAATCTCTAATAGTTATGAGTTAGGTTGAGTAATAACCTCCACAATTATCCATATCATAACTTACAAAATATTCCAGACTGAAAGCGTCACACACATTTGATCTAAAGGAAACCATATATATTACTTCACATTTAAATACAAATTTCATTAACTATAAAAAATCTCTGTGCAAGGGCGGCCGGGTAGCTCAGTTGGTAGAGCAGCTGGCTACGGACTGGAAGGTCCGGGGTTCGATCCCAGGTGGTGACAGGATTTTTTCTCGTTGCCAAACTTTCAGAACGGCCCCGAGGTTCGCTCAGCCTCCTATAAAATTGAGTACCGGGTCCTTCCCGGGGGTAAAAGGCGGTCAGAGCGTGGTGCCGACCACACACCACCTCATTCTAGTGCCGAGGTCATGGAAAGCATGGGGCTCTACCTCCATGCCCCCCAAGTGCCTTCATGGCATGTTACGGGGATACCTTTACCTTTTTTTTTTACTATTAAACAAGAATAAATTATCGCAGAGATATATATATATATATAAATAAAGGGAAGACCTGCGTAAATAATAAATCTGGAAGTCAATATCAGCACTAAGTTAAGGATCAACCAATTTGACCTCCGGCCCATTAAACACTTTGTCATGATATTGAACAGCCCCCAGCACACACGATATTTACGTAAGAAATTACAATGAATATCTCCATATAGCGTAAGAATTCCACACGCAGTTTTCCACGTAATCTGTGCATACATTAACTAATATATGAACGCCCGCGAATACACTTCGCATAAACTAGAGAAACTGTCGTATCAAAATGCACTAAATTATCCTCATAAATAAAGTCAAAGCACGTATCCCTGCAATATATAGAAAGGAAATATATTACATCTAGTATCCTTCTATCTACATATAATACTGCTGAGTAAATAGACTATCCAACCAATATTACGATACTTACTTACTTACTGGCTTTTAAGGAACCCGGAGGTTCATTGCCGCCCTCACATAAGCCTGCCATCGGTCCCTATCCTGTGCAAGATTAATCCAGTCTCTATCATCATATCCCACCTCCCTCAAATCCATTTTAATATTATCCTCCTATCTACGTCTCGCCTCCCCAAATGTCTTTTTTCCTCCTGTCTCCCAACTAACACTCTATATGCATTTCTGGATTCATCCATATGTGCTACATGGCTTGCCAATCTCAAACCTCTGATTTAATGTTTCTAATTATGTCAGGTGAAGAATACAATGCATGCAGTTCTGCGTTGTATAAATTTCTCCATTCTCCTGTAACTTCATCCCTTTTAGCCCCAAATATTTTCCTAAGAACCTTATTCTCAAACACCCTTAATCTCTGTTCCTCTCTCAAAGTGAGAGTCCAAATTTCACAACCATCAGTTATATCATGTAGATCATTATTTGTATTTTGTTTCAATTTATTATTCAGTTCATTTCTATATTTGACAACATTTTCTGTGTTTCATAGCATTTCTACGTTCCATTTCTTCCTTCTAATTCCCTTCTTGTTTCTTATAGTCGATATCTTTTCTCTAAGAATCACTTTCACAGTATAATGGTCGGAGTCACAGTTTGGTCCTCTTGCCGATCTAACATCAATGACTGAAGTTGCATATCTTTTATTTACAAGTACATGATCAATCTGATTGAAATTTGTTGTCCCTGGAATCCTCCAGGTATGTTTATGCATATTTTTATGTTCAGAATATGTGCTCATCAATTTTAGTCTACAGGCTCCAGTTAAGTTCGCAAACATTAATCCATTTTCACTAGTCTCATTGTGTAAAGAGTGTTTTCCTGCTACTTCATTCAAAAATGACTCTGCCGAGTTTAGCATTAAAATCACCAAGAATCATTATTAAATTATATTTTGGAATTTTGCTACATTCATACTCTATTTTATCATAGAAGATGAGCTTGTCTTCTTCCGACTTATCTTCAGTGGGTGCTAATGCAGAGAAGATAGTAATATTTTGAAACTTTCCTTTTAGTTTCATTTTACGCTATCTATCTCCAAGAGGTTCAAACTCAATAACAGTTTTCCTCATTTTTGCGTTAACAATGAAGCCTGTACCATATTGTCTGTCTACTTCTCGAACCACTATATAGAAGAGTAAAATTTTTCTTATGTATTCTTCTGTCTCCTTGCCACCTTACCTCCTGAAGAGCGATAATGTCGAAATGAAA
Organism: Periplaneta americana; assembly: GCF_040183065.1. Classification (NCBI taxonomy): domain Eukaryota; kingdom Metazoa; phylum Arthropoda; class Insecta; order Blattodea; family Blattidae; genus Periplaneta; species Periplaneta americana. Next base: position 39,684,299 of record NC_091128.1, read on the forward strand.
CTGTTCAGCAACTTCCCTCATTTTCCTTTGTTGTAGCATAGCCTGAACATTACATGTTCCAATTTTTAGTTTACTCATAATCCGTTTTCGTTCGCCAAGTTGCCATACATTGGTATTTGCTGGAAATCATATCATCAAATATAAAAATCTTTTGTTTTAATGACAGTCTCTCAATTTTCGAATTACTATGCTTCACCATTTCTTTGCTTCATGCATAGAGTAAATTTTGTTGATTCCTCCATTAATTTCGTCCTCCACAACATTGAATTAAAATTAATTTATACATTACATAAAATTAAATTATTCTGCTTCTCTGTAGTGATGTAAAGGATTGATTGGCTGGTGTGAACTTTTAATTACTTTCGTTTTACTGTGATGTATGAAATGATCTGAAATTAGATGTACAAATTAATTAATATGCCAGTGACAATTAAATTTATAAAATATTGTTTTGTAAAATTAACCAGTAATTTTAAAGTCTTAAAGTTTTATTGCGAAATGAGTTTTTATAAGCAAAACAATTATTATTTCTGGAGATGCAACTATTATGGTATAGTTAATGATAATCTTTTATTTTATGTGAAAATGCAGTTACAATTTGTTTAATTGTTTGTTAATAATAAAGGTTTCTCCCCCAAATAATCTCGTAAGTTTTATTATATTATTTTAACAGTGTTGTGGCACTTTACTTTCTGATTAATAACACTAGTCAACGGCCATTTTTTAACCTAAACGAAAACATGTGATCTTACATGATTTTTATATGCTAAATTCGAATATGTCCGCAGAAAGTATCTATGCTTTGTTTTTTATTTACAAGCTACATGTGAATGAAAGTAGTAGTAGTAGTCCTGGTCACTCCACAGGGAAGCATAGGGTCTTGATGAAAGCACGCCATCGTACTCTGTTGTTTGGCAACGCTTTAATTTCTTTCCAGCTTTTCCCTGCCTGTTTAGCCTCATCTCTAATTGTGTTGCTCCACGTTATTTTAGGTCTTCCTCTTCGTCTGTTCAGTCCTTGAGGGTTCCAATCCAGAGCCATTTTAGTGATGATATCATTTTCTCTCCTTAGTACATGCCCAATCCACTTCCATTATCTGAATTTGATTTGTTTGCTGATTTCATGCTGATCTGCTCTTCTTCAGAGTTCCTTATTAGTTATAATCTCTGGCCACCAAATACCCATGATGTTCCTCAAGCAACGATTCATGAAGACTTGCAATTTCTTTCCAGTTTGTTTCGTTGCCTTCCAAGTTTCGCACACGTATAGTAAAATCGATTTTACATTTGAGTTAAATAATCTTAATTTAAGTTTTAAGGAGATTTGGTTCGATCTCCAAATCGATTTCAATTGAATAAAGGCATGTCTTGCTTTCGTTATTCTGGCATTTACATCTTCATCTGAACCACAATTCACAGCAATTATACTTCCCAGATATGTAAATTCATTTGTAGCTTCAATTACTTCTCCTCCTAATATAAGAGCAGAATCTACTCTATTATAAATGCGGATGCTTTAGCAAAGAAGGGCAGCACTGCTACTTACAGACCTGTTACTAAATCTATGTATTACTCTGTGAAGAGATTTATTAAATCTACATACTTAGACTTCAACAAACAAAATTTGATAACTCAATCCCAAGAGAAAAAATGGAACTCTCTGCATCAAAATCCACAGTTAATTCCCGATTTACCACGAAAATCGTCTGTAGCTGCATTTAGATTGGCAACAGGCCATGATTGTTTGGCCAAACACCTGCATAGAATTGGAATATATCAGTCCCCTAACTGCCCATTGTGCAACTCAGACCAAGAAATGGATTCGGAACACCTCAAATCTGTGCTTCAATGGCTAGTCATGATAATATATTTGAAAAATATTGGAGTGCAAGAGGTCAAATGACTTTATTGTCAAACGCCTGGTATTAGAAAACAACAACTCTATTATAAATTCTCATTTCTTTGTTTTGTGTTTAATTATTTCCAGACCAGCATTTGCTGCCAACTTATGCAAGTCATGAAGTTTGGCATTTATATCTGAAAATCTGTGGGCTAATAGGCATACATCATTGGCATATTCTAGACTTTCTAATCTTACATTTAAACCCCACTGAATGCCACGATGTCTTCTACTACTTAAAGCATTCATTATGTCAGCCATAACCAGAATAAACAATAGTGGGGACAAAGGCAACCTTGTTTAACTCCTCTTACCGTAGTAAACGGTGCAGAGAGTTTCCCATTATGTGAGACATAACAAATACTGTTATTATAACAATCTTTGATAATATTAATGATTTTCGTCGGTATTCCAATTTTGTTTAATCTTCTCCAGATAAAGTTTCTATCCAGCAAATTGAAGGCCTTAACAAAATCGACAAATGTCAAGTATAATGGGTTACTCCATTCAGAAGATTGCTCCATTATTATTCTTAAAGTATTAATAAGATCGGTGCAGGATTTATTTGGCCTAAAGCCATACTGTGTCTTCCTCACTGTTGTTTCCACTCCTTCTCTAATTCTATTCAGGATGACTCTGGTGAAAACTTTGCTTGGAGTGGATAGTAAAGTTACATATGAATGAAAACAAACATAAAAATCAAATGTGTAAGACTGTAGGCTTTCCCGGCATTGTATATGGAATAACTCTTCTTCGGTTCTCAGCCAGATGAAATTCTTGCTTCCAAGCTTTCGATAACTAGTTCTGCCATCTTCTTCAGGGATTGAAGTGTCGTGGTGTAGCCGGTATATAAGCGGTTAATAGGGCTTCCCACTGCTGGCCAATCAGGAGCTAGTTCCTAGTTCTGACCACCTGCCTTGTTCTGGTTGGTCGAAGCTTGTTGATTGCAGGTTTTCTTGCTGTACTCTGTCTCTGTTGAAATTATTGTCATCTAGTTGAATTTCGATGGTTCCTTGATGACCAGGTCTCAATAACTCGATGCCTTGTCCAAGATGGTAGTGGTGTCGAAATGTCTTTTGTGGCCCTTTTTCAGGCTCTGTTGCGCTACTGCCAACTATCGGAGTAATGTAGTCTTATGCTGCATTGGTGCTCCTTGTAGCGTTCCATAATGGTGCATCCCATCTGCCCAATGTAGCATTTTCCACATTCACAAGGTATTTTATAGACACCAAGTACACGAAAATCAAAGTCCTCCTTAACTGGTCTCAGTAAGTTCTGGATCTTTGTGGGTGGCTTATGGATGGTCATAATCCCGTGTTTTCTTAATAGCCTGCAAATCTTGCCTGAGGTGGGGCCATAAAGCGGGATGTATGCCATCCCCTTCCTGCCTTTTTTTTTTCTTTTACCTCAGCGTTGTGTACCCAATCGAACAAGACAAAGTTATAGGCCTAGGTCGCATTGGTTCACCCTGCAAACTTTATATCATCTTTTCTGTCTTGGTATCCATGTGTCGGGTCAACCTGGTTGGCAAGTTGGTATAGCGCTGGCCTTCTATGCCTAAGGTTGCGGATTCGATCCCGGGCCAGGTCGATGCTTAAATGCGACAGGCTCATGTCAGTAGATTTACTGGCATGTAAAAGAACTCCTGCGGGACAAAATTCCAGCACATCCGGCGACGCTGATATAACCTCTGCTGTTGCGAGCGTCTTTAAATAAAACATAACCTTTTTTTTTTTTTTTCTCATGTGTCGGTCTGATTTTAAAGACGTATTCACGTCAAAATGCTACCAAGACGTTGGGACCCAACTATTATGGAGAACCAGTGGAACTACTGCTGGTTTCTACACAGGAAAACACCCGATATGACCTACAAACGAAAGTTAACAAAAGCAATTCCAATTCAAAGTACAGATCCAGAAACAAATTTTGTTTCTGGGCCTGTACATGCTCTTGTAATTCATTTTAAAATCTTTACATGCCTTATAAGTAGGACTGAAAAAAAGTATTGATTATAGGCTACACTGTATCGTACGTAGAGCTCTGTGATTACAAAATGCTTATGTGCACACTCGACTGGTTACGGTAGCGGCTGTTTATACAGTCTGCTCCATATGAATGAACTCATAATAGAATTTACATTTACAAAAAGTATCATTCTTATTAATTAAGTCAAACACATTTTCCCCATGTTCAGAATTCAGGCGCCTTATTATCTGTTCTTTGTTGGATTTTTGTTTCGGCTTTCTGATACAACCTCACGTCACTCAAGCAGGTCTGCTATTGAGGAGTGTCGAATGGTCACTCTCTCTGCTCCCTACAGACAGTAAAGACACCTGGCAACGGGACATATTTTGTAAAAAATGTATATACAAATTATTTACTACGTGATACCAATACTTTTCTTCATCCCTACTTATAAGTTAACATAATATTTAGTTTGTTACTTTTTTATTAAGCCAATTTTTAGGGATAATAACTGCAAATCGACATGGGTATTCTTAAATATATGCAAATTAATGCATGTTAGAGGGACACACCGATAACTCAGAAATGTGACCCAATAGAGCAATTTGGATGATTTTTCCTAATTCAGGAGCTCAAATTACCCATTACTCATATATTTTGATCAAGGCTAGCAAATAAAAAGTTAAAATTTGTTGACTAGTGTGATTATTGGTTATGTTTGCAACACACTGTTGATTAAAATGTCCGGGATCTGACTTCCTGCCTTGAATTTATTCTCTCCCATCAAAGTCATACAAATTAATTTTATTGTAAAACAGTGCAAATAAAACAGAGAAAAGACCACAACTAAGAATTGATACTAGAATTATTAATTCACTCATAATCAGATCCAAAATAGTTGCATTATTGCATTACCATAGTGTGAAAGTAACTTTTTCATATTCAAACTTTAAATTAATATACAGTGTGATTATATCCTCTATGTCCTGCTGCCAGCAGCCTAGATGGGTCCAGCAAACATAGGATGCAACGTTGATACTTAGCTATTGGATTTCTGGCAGTGCTGTCTATTTGTGCATATACATTCTTGATATCTTCATAAACAAATGTTGTTCACACGTCTAAGACCATCATTTGGAATTTATACTGTTTCCTTCCAGATATTTTTCCTCAATTCCACCGGCATGTGGGGATTGCTGTTTTAAACCTTGGCTTTTAGGTTTCCCCATAAATAAAAATGGAAGGGAGTCCGATAAGGTAAATGGGATAACCATAATTGAACACTAATAACTCTATCAACAGAAACCATTTTTATTTAATTTATTGAAGCCCCAGTTATATGTGCATGTCGATATTTGTAATGAGTCAGTTCGAAAAATTGATGCAATATTTATTTCAGAGATAATTATGTTGTGAAGTATTATTTTTTTCAGCACTTACTGCACACCAAAATTACTTATCTAGCTGTCGTTATACATGACACATGCTCTAATGTGTATTTAAGGTTTATCATTACTATTTAAATGAACACTTTAACAACGTAAAATATGTAATGCAGTGTAGATATTTTTCACGTACAAAATGAACAGTATGAATAAAAGTGTACTTTAGTAGTGACCCCTCAAGATGGGTTAAGAGTCACAACTAAAATTGCAGTAAAGGCTGGTTCACAATAAACCGGGAACTGAAACTACAACGAGAATGGAAATATTGTTAAAATAAATGTATTTAAATATGAGCATTCACAATAGTTAATTGTGAATCCTCACATATAAATACATTTATTTTAACATCATTTCCGTTTCCGTTCTTGTTGTTGTTTCAGTTTCCGGTTTATTGTGAACCAGCCTTAACTCTTTTCTCGGGACCTGTTCGCAATAATTAACCATTGCTGTCAACAGGTCCATTGTAAACAAACACACTGTGGAAATTCTTACTCTCCAATAATTTTCCATTGTAAAATAAATATACAGTATAGTGACTGAAGTAATAATAATATTCAATTTAATGTTGTTTAGAACACTGATTTATATGAAATAACGTCTACAATATATAAAAATGCAATGTTTATTATCCAAGAAACTTAACAAAAATTATCATTATCTCATAATTGTTTCATCTCTACTTGTTACAGTAAGCAGTATTAAAACATTTTTTTGTGGCTGGTTAATATTGAGCCTTCTATGCGAGATGTCAAAGTTCATTATTCTGTTAGGGAGCATTAGATTTAAGGTATTTTATTACAGTATTATATTTGTAAATCTCTTGGACACAGAATTATATTATGTGGAGTAGATAATAATTCGTTACATAAACATTTTTATTGTTGGTTAATGTTGCAATTTATAGCGTAATGATAAATTGACGCATTCCTTAATTTATATTGTACCATCTGATATTGATGCAGATAAGGAAATAGTACCCAGCACACTGCAGATAAACGGACTTAATGTTCCTTTATTAATAACTACAGAGATTCTTATTCTTGTACTCTCTTAAGAACAAAATGATTATGAATATACTCTTTACAATATGTGATATGTATGTGTAATATTTGTAAAATAAAAAGTTCTAGTCCACTTAACTCTTCCCTAGATATTAAATTTGTGTTGAAGTATAATGTCAATATGATATATTCAAAACAAATACTGTGTATACATTATTTTTTGCCAAGAGAATACTTACTGACTCTTAATAAGTATCTGTGCCTAAACTGTTTACCAGAAACAGATAATGGTGTCAAAAAATTGTATTTATAAATATACAAATAGGTATATCTCATGTAAAATTTTCAATAAAATTTATTTTTATGTCACTCTAATATTTTTAACTCAGACATGACTATGTACTTTTCTTACTTAATCTATTTTGTAATATTGCCTGTTATTATTGTATTTATAAAAGAAGATACATTTATAAAACTGCTATTTTCCTATTGCCGATTTCTAACTGTGTTTCAGATTAAATTATTGTATATTTCTCATTTGACAATAAATTATTTTAGTTCATTGTCAAACACAAGGTACATCCAGAGATTTTGCTACGAATTAATGTGTCTGTAATGTGAAACGAAACTGTCATGGGTTCATATCCCGATAGTACATACATTGACAGAGATTTCCTATAGCTGCCATGTTTATTTGCGCCAATAATACTTATGACGCCACCGTAACAATACATAAGTTTGAATATGACAGTATAGCCAATACATAGTGTGAAACAAAACTTCTCATTCATGAACACTGTATATAATTTGAAATTCCTATTTTATATTTTTATTAACTTGATCGACGTTTTGTTTATCTTGAGTTATTATTTACTATCTCCATATTTGTATTTCCCTATTGCTATACACTTTGTCTACTTTCTAAATCTACCTCTCTTATGAACTTACAATATTCCTTTAAGTATCTGGTAATGAGATCAGTTCTGTTTGGTGGCCACCTTTCTCCTTTCGAATTTTTTATCCTTTCCAATTTGTTTCGGGCAATGTTGTACTTCGTGCACTCGAGTAAAATATGATCTACTGTTTCTTCACCGTTATTGCAACTGGATGTTGGGTCTTGTACAATGCGGAATCTGTGATAGTATGCATTGATTCTTCCATGACCAGTTAGCATGGTTGTAAGTACAGTTGAAAGAGGTATGTTCAGTGCTAGTCTCTGTGAGACTTGTGGAAAATGTCTTCTTGTTTCCGCTCCATTTTTTGCTAGCTGCCACTGATTTTCCCACTTTGCAAAGCTTTCTTCTCTCAGAGTCTTTGTTACCCCACTCATGGGGATCTTTCTGTAGTGTAGTGTATCTTCCCTTGTAGCTTTCTTGGCAAGGCGGTCGGCAAGCTCGTTCCGGGAGATTTCTGTATGAGCCTTAACCCAGCTGAAGGTTATGTTCCAGCCTGTGTCTCTTAAGGAAGTCAGTTTTTTCTGATGTCTTCTACTGGGTGTTCATTTCAAAGTGTGTCATGACGTCACTGTTGTTGGGTCACCGATTTGAAGCGAGTTTCAGCTTATATGTTAGAGAAGTTGCCTATTATTTAAGGCGTTCTTCAATCTGAACTTGAGAACGTGTACGGTATAACTTGAACGTCGTAGCAACAGATGGCGGTCTGTACGGTCTGTGTGCTACCATAACCTCTTTCGAACTGTGTTTTGCGCCGGCAAGTCGTACGCAGGGTATTTGTTATTATCGGTTGCGTACGGTAACATTCCACAACACAAATCAAATGCTCCATGTCCATGTTGACTGTCGAAGTTAATGTCAACAAATACGTAAGTAATCGTCTTAACCCTCTCCCCATATCCCGACAGTACGTATTTCCAAACAGTTCACATTCCTGCCACTACCGGCGTTACCGTACGTACTCTTCAGAATGAACGCCGTACTTGCTAGGCAACTTTTCTGCCTCATAGGTTATACACCTCTGCGGAAGTGTAGGAAGATTGAATTCTCTAGGCTCATCGGCTAGCCACATGACGGCATACAGCGAGCCATGACACACTTTGAACTGAACACCCAGTATTAATGAATTGTGGTTCCTGCTGTTTTCGAGGGAATCTAGGATAATCTTACTGTCTGAATACAATGATGCAGTCTAAGGGGTGTTGTGCTGTAATTGTAGATCATTAACTATATGAAGTGCTATTATGATTGGGAACTGTTCAGTCGGTTATTTCAGCATTAACGATGAAGTCTGAATTTAGATTGTTGTAGGAGATCGCCGTCGAAAAATACTGCTACTCCTGAACTTACTCCTTCATTGGATTTGCTTCCATCAGTGTAGATTTCGTAGCGTAATCTTCATTTAGCTTGGTGTCTTTAACAGCAGAAAAGTCTGCCGAATGGAGCCATTCCCTGAGTTCCAAAGGTCTTGTCTATGTTACTGCCTAATAGCCCTTTTTTTCGTTGTATAGCTTTTAGCTATTTCTTCTAACTTAATGGTTATAGGAGTCAAACCAGCCAGGATGCAAAGCGCCTCAGTTGATGTTGTCCGGAATGCTTTTGCAATCTTTATGTTTATCAGCCTTTGTACTCTTTCGAATTTCTTCCTGTTTGATGTGGTGTTGAGTGCCTCTATCCATACGGGTGCTCCATAAGACAGTAGGGGCAAAATCGCTCCTTTATATTTGTATTGTTCTTAGTGCTCCGTGGTTTAATCCCCAGTCTAGTTTTGCGGATTTGGATAGGGCGTTAATCAAAGTCATGGCCCTGTCTGTTATATTCTGGATTTGAGCAGTGAAATTGAATTTTTCATCCATAGTGATTCCTAGGTACTTAATTGTCTGTACTTGTTCTAATTCGTTGTTATTGAGGAATATATTGATAGCTGCTTTGTTTCTGCGCCTTCGCCATGTCACCAGCATTACTTTGGACTTTCCCTCATTAAATCTTATTTTGTTGTCAGCCCAGTTTGTTGATCTTTTGTAGCTCTGAATTGGCAACGTTTTCAGTTTCCAGCATGCTTTAACCCTTTGTTATTATCAGCAAATCGTCTGCAAATGCAATAGCTTTATTATGGCTGGAGTATTGGAGATTAAGTACGGAATTATACTGGATGTTCCAGAATCCAGGTCCGCAACAGGATCCTTGAGGACAGCCTTTTGTCACATGTTTTTCCTCTTCAATGTTATTTACAGACATAAATCCACTTCTCTGACTGAAGTAGCCTTCGGTGAGGTTGTACAGATTAGCCGGACATTCCAAATCTCTCAAGGCCTTCAAAATGCTCGGCCACCATGCGGCATCGAAAGTTCTTGGAAATCAAGACTCACTAAAGCCTGGTTCAGACCAATGATGTTATAGTTACTTACCTAGCACAGCAGCGCTCGCTGTGCTGTACAAAATTGAAACCCTTCGCGCATCGACATCATTGTGGCAAGTGTGGCATTTAACAGGTGGTTGTGATTGTGTTTTTGTAGCTTCCTCCCTAAAAAGAAAAGCAGAACTACTGTTGTGATGGCTATCTGCCATTAGAAGAGATAATTTTATTCGAACAAATTAACACATAAATTGTATTCTGAACATTTCACAGAAGATTGCTTCTGGAAAGCACATGAAAAAAATGGAAGATGACGCAGTTTCATTCCTCTTTAATTTTTCAGAACATCTCATGCGGATAGATTCATTGTTGAAACAAGTTAAATTCACATATGAACCGTTCAGAGCAAAAGTGATGTAAGTCAAGAATGGATAATGAGGGTTAAAGTATACATTCTGTAAAATACAGCGCAAAGAAGCAATTAATATTCACTTTATTTAAACTATTAGTAGTTCATGGATAGAACGAAGGACATATTAATTGCTACTTTGCGCTGTATTTTACAGGATTTTTACTTTAATTCAACATTGTAAGGCACTGGTGCAACAGGCAATGTCATTGGTGCAATATGCATGTTTGTTTGTAATTGAAAAATAATTTCGATTTTTTTAAATCAGCGTGACCATTATTTTTCCTGTCATTTACATGTATCTATCTTTATTTAGAATATTAAAATTGCATTTTCCAAACATTCCATTTTTTTCTTTCTGTTACAGTACCATATTCCCATATTTTCTTATAATGACCCATAAACACACATTTGTACAATATTAAACTATTACAAACATAGCGAAGACTGATGAGAGGAGAAAATATCTAAAAAAAAAAATTAGAAAATACCAAGTTACCATTTACCAATCTGGCGAATCTCAGTTAATACTCGATACATGTAACTGTAACCTGGAACCTCCCAGAACAACCCATCGTAACTAACGCGTTCTCGAAACTTCAATACTAATCTCCGCGGCACTATTTCCAAACTTTTCATCCACGTCTTTATAAAAAGCCAAATCTCCAAGTAACCATAAGCAATTTCTCTTAGTGTAATTTGTCTAAATATCTAAGCAAGGACGAGTTTCCCAAGTCTAACCAGTGTATAGATATTATACAGTATAAACACTTCACGTCGGTACCTTTGATGTAACAGGACTGATTTCAATGACCTTCAAACCAGCTTGAGCGTGAGAGTCTGCTTTTTCCCTAGACTTGGCGCTAACATCATACCAGTTAGCAGTCGACACAGCGGAATATAACAGACATACAATTAATACATCTAGATACATTGTGTACTCAAATAAAATAAATTGGACCGATGAAATAATAAATCCGTCATTAACTGTAACGTCTAGACTCTAGGGGTCGTATTCATAGACATTCTTAGCGTGGGCTTCCGGTGGATGATCAGCGAATTAACGTTTTTCGTAATCATAAACCAGTGTTAGCGATATGATATCACAGTCTAATATATACAGTCGCGCAACTTCAACACTTTTTTGCCAACATTCACGACACTAGCGCTCAAGCGGCAGGCAAGGCACTGGTCATAGGGTTGATACAGCTAGCACGTGCTTTAAAGGTATGCGAGATGATATAATAACGTTTTAATTATGCGTCGGAATAAAGACAATGTGTGCAATGACGAAAATTGTAGTAACAACAAGTTTACATCTCCGAATTTGTTGTTCTTAAGATTCCCTAAAGATCAAGAGAAAATCATAACTCAGTCATAACCTATAATCCACGCTGTAGCCTACGTATTGTGTTCTATAAGACATTTATTAGTTACCAGTTACCTATTTGTATGTCAGGAAGGAGAGTTTAAATAAAAACAAAGTAAATACCTGTTACAGTATATTATTGTTTTGCAGAGATCATGTGTAAATGTGTAACCATTCCGATTTTGGATAATGTATCTACAGTTTCTAATGCAAGTAATTCCATAATTTTTGTATTCGTGGTTTTTTCTTTATATTTTTCAAAAGTTGAATGTTATATTGCATTCAAGTAGGGATTATGGTGTTAATTTTTTCAAGAATTCATGGCGTATTATAATCCTTTTGCAAAATATTCACTTCTTGAATAAATCCAGACTGTGTCGATAAATTTCTGTTGTGTTGATGTAGATTCATGTGGCAGACGTATTAAGTTCTCAAGAAATAAAACAGCCTTTTTAAATTTAATAAAGAAGCAATCTTTTCTGTAATAATTTTCATGACTGTTATTGGTGTTGATTTTACATTACCAGTGATTATTTGAGCCGTTCAGAGCAGAAGTGGTATAATATTAACTGCTACTTTGCGCTGTATTTTACAGAATGTTTACTTTAACCCTCATTACCCATTTTTGACTTACACCACTTCTGCTCTGAAAATAAAATTAGGCCTACATTTTCTGAGTTAATTGAAGTTACAATTTTTTCAACAAAGTTGTGTATTCATTTGTTCTCACCTACGTCATAATAACAGTAAGTGCATGAAAATTACGTATTATATGGGTAGGGTAAGTTAAAATTAAGCTTATGTGTGAAAACTGGAAATGTAATGTAAAATGCGGTAAACATTCCATAAAAATTTAAACCATAATATCAGCACTATTAGCGACTCAAAATAATAATTAAAAAAAAAATTAAAAAACAATGAACTTCATAAATCATAAATCAATGTCTGTCAAATTAAGGTTTAAATCTTCCCCTTTTTTATTTTTAAGTTTACCTCAGCGGCCGAGTTTACCCCAATTTGCGGTATGGAAAATAGTTAATTTCTCAGGAAATAGGGAGAGGAGTTCACCATGCGATGTACCCTACGAGCTATGCCCTACAATTTTGACTCTTCTCACAGGAAATATAGAGTTCCAATGGTTTATAAATATATTTAGGAATGAATTGAATTAACCGCCCACGTACAAACAATTATATTATTTCAAACCATGATACGTGATCATGATTCAGTTGTAAGGAGCAGAAAGAATTACGTTTATTCCCAGCTTCTGAAACTTGTAGATTAACTGCCAGGATTCTAAAGCAGAATTAGTAAGAACCATATACACTTACTGTATAGCATAAAAATATAAAATAAATTACGCAAAACCCGTTTTCTGATGTGTTATCGTATGTCGTGTGCACACTTTTAACTTGCCTGCCGCTAGAGGGCTACTGTCGCGTCAGCTGTCAAATGTTGGCATATTTTATGAGTTGCGTGACTGTATCTATTAGACTGTGATGATATCATATGAATCCCGTACAAGTAACCAGTCGATAGCCGGGGCTAGTTTAGCACGCTCGTAGCGCGGGCTAGCGAAATGTCTATGAATAGCACCCTAGAAGAGTTGAGACATTGACCCCAACAGCAATTAAAATATGTAATGATTTGATAACGCTGAAAATGGGAAAACAAAACTCCTATGAGAAGTAAAACCATATACATATATTATATTGTATACAAATATTAAACGAATTTGATACATAATTTTATAATGTATTATTTTATAATATAATGTATTATATATAAAATATAAACAATTATTATTACAACTTATTTGTCACTAAGAAATAAGGAAAAGCTGTTACCTTGAATTTATTTGAAGCAAAGCGTTACTGGATTATGCAATAAGGTAGGCGATGTTTGGATCCTGTGTTTCAACTCTATTTTCAATTATTATCTTAGCGTGTGCTCGATTACACTAACCTCTAGCGCTTGAAAGTGGAACTAAACGCCGGCGCACTCAGAGAAACAAAACACAGGAAAATTCGCTCACTGTCCATTCTTTATAATCCCTATTCGCTAATCTGTCTGTCCAACTACACAGAGGCGAATTTCCGAGTTTCGTTGCGATACAATAGGTATATTTTATGCGAAGTTTTACCGTCAGATGGCAGGAGCGTTCCATGCGGCGCATCATGTTGTAGGGCTATGTTTTGTCACATGCTACAGTTGATTACGTTTTCCCGCTTGTTGGTTTTCTGTGCGTGTCAAACTTATATTTACAGTTATTTTGTATAACCTAGTATAATTTAATATAATTCAATATTTTCTTACCTCATAATTTAATTTAATTTACAATAAATAATAACGTAAACCTGTATAATATTGAGCGATTCCCCGAAGTGGGTGGGGAAATCTGCAGTATGCAGAATATAAATACGAGTAAATTGAATGTTCATGAACCTAAACGAGAACTTTGAGAACAATATGCACGAATAACAAAATAAGAAATATGTCGAAAGTGAATATTGCCCTCTTTAATAATAAGTATTTAAGAACCGTACGCTAAAAACGGGATATGCAGCCACCAATGTGTTTTTTTTAATAGGGAAGAGACTATCGAGATTAAATTCCTTGTATTTTTTTCTGTAGTTGCAGAAAGATCAAATGCAATTTTTAATAGGATGATATAATATGATCGCAATAGTATCACGATTAGTAGTGTTTTTTGTAGGTTAAGGACATGCAGTTTTGAATACTGTGTGGGATGATTTTGAAAATTTGAACTTAAAGCATGGCTTTAATATAATTAGGGTACAGTACATTAAAAACATTATTCACGAAATGGATTTCACTAGGGATCGTTCTGGATGATAAACATTCCAGTTTATCGAGAGTTTACTGCAGGCGTAAAATTTGGGGACTCCTACAACTACTGCATATAATCTAAGCTAACATAGCTCGCTGTCGAGGTTGCATATGTTTTTATTAATTTTTCTTTTTCCTCTTCCAAAATGAAACTATAGTCGACAATTCCTTACTTGAAGTAGTTACTTTTATTTAATAGCTAGCACTTTCGAGGCCCAATTTTATTACTTATATTTTTTAAGGTTTAAAGCATATATTCAGAATATTTCGGGACCTGATTGAAGACAAAAAGCTTTTCCTGGTTTTTACATATAGGAACATAACAAAAATTTGCCATTTTTAGTTGTTTTTAAGAGTATTTAATATACTAATACACTACGTATATCCTCAATGTTTATATACCGAAAAACAAATGCACACGCAAATCGCAGCCTCATAGTACACGTGCGCTATCTGTTGGTGCTAGTTCAGGATATCCCTATTCGGCTAACCACGTAACGTCTAATTCCCCTCTCTCTTGTCTACCCACAAATCCTTGCTGCTAAGAGGATAGAACATTGAGGAATATGCCGATGTTGTAGAGAGCGTAAGATGCTGAAGAGCTGCCCGAGCGATCAAGCCGACATGCACGGCTCACTACATGCTCACGGATGAATATATAATAGGATGCGAAACTGCGGTCAGCACCATCTAATGGACGGGGGCTCAAATAAGATGATCAGCGCCCGATGTCGTGGGTGGTGAACATTAGAACTACGTGTTGGGTAGATTACCCAGAGTTCTCGGCCGATTCGAGCACGTACTGCCTTCCTGAGTCACAGTTGGCTGTGGTACGCGGTGGAGAGCAGTGCTAGTCAGTTAGAAGCTGCGTCTTGTTGCGTACAGTGCTCACATTGTGTTTAACTTTCAATAGTGTTCAGATTATTTAAAATTTGTGCTGAAAGCAAGTTCTTAATTTTTGTGTGTTAATTACAATTATTATATTTATTTGAGTTACATTCTCTTCGTTTTTGGGCCGTCTGTAGACGGACCCATTGTGTTGTTTATTCAATATGACTTCTAATGAAAATTCGAGCGATCTATGATGCTGTTATAAATCCACAACTGGAAAAGAATGCCATTTCTTCGCATATTGATGAAGTTCATAACTCTTCTGGAACACGGCGTAAAGTCGGAAAAATGTCCTCAGCTAGAGAAGCCGACATACATGAATTTAAATTCAAGTCAGTACATAGTAAAATGAAGGGAGTTCTTCCCCGAACTTCAGCTACTCGTTTGTATAAGAAAATGGGAACTACAGTTCCGGTGAAAACTAACAAAGTTTTCCAACCACTATTAGAAGATCCAGAAATTGAAATAGATAATTCTATGTCAACAACCTACATCACAAATAGATTTTTCCACCACAGAAGAAAAATCTGCAAATTCCCAAAATGGAAGTCGGAAACATAAGCCACCACTCCCTATTGTGGTAACAAGTAAAGTTGATTACTTTAAGTTGCAACAAACTTTGAAGAACTCGCTTCAAATATTAGTAGAAGGGAAGTTTAGTCCTGTCGGTCTGAAACTATATGTTTCAACAAAAGATGATTTTGAGAAATTACAAGATTATTTGATTCTGCAAAAGTATAATTTCTATACCTTTCCTTATAACATTTCAAAAGTATTGAAAGTTGTTCTAAAAGGACTTCCAAATGAATCCTCGTCTGAAGTAATCCTAACTGAACTTCGGAGTTTAAATTATCCTATTGAGTCAGTTCGACAATTAAGAAAAAAAGTCCAAGATGAAAACACAGGCTTAATGACATGGTTGCCTATGCCAATTTGGGTCCTGACACTAAATCAATTACAAGACAAACCCGATATTCGTCAGTTACGCAGTCTTTGCCATCTTAGAGTGGAAATTGAAGATTACATCTCCCGGCAAGGGGCGATTCAATGTTACAAGTGTCAAGGGTTTGGCCACAAGGCTCATTCATGCCACATCCAACCACGATGTGTTAAATGTGGTGAGAACCATGAACCATATTCTTGTCAAAAACCTACTTCTATTCCTGCAAAATGTGCAAATTGCCAAGGGGATCATCCTGCTAATTTTAGACAGTGTCCAAAATACCAAGCTTATGTAAATGGAGTGAAAACCAGGAATCCTACCCATAAGAAGCAGCCAGAGCTTTCTGCCCAGTCTTTTCCTCCACTTCCTGTCACTCAACAGGTTATTAAAGGATTCCGAAAGGTAAATATCGATAATAATACTCGACAGGCACCAGATCAATTTGCTGACAGTTCATCTTTTAGTCAATTTTTTCATGAATTGAGAGAATGGTGGAATTTTTTAAAAACATTCAATATCAGTTATTATTTAAGATGTTTACATCAAACCTTCTTGCAAGTGAAGCAACAAAATGATATTTTTAATAAAATATCAGTGTTCATTGATGGTGTTTCTAGTCTGTTTGGAAATGGAGCAAAATAAACCCAGACAAAAGTTACACAAGCCACTAAAAATAGTGACCTGGAATGCCAATGGAGTGACTAGGGATAAAAATGTACTTGACGACTTTTTACAGCAGCATGATATAGATGTGTTTTTAATCACAGAAACTCAATTAACACCTAATAAGAGACTCAGCGTTAAAAATTATACAGTGTATCGCTCTGATGGAAGTAATGGCCCTTTTGGTGGAACAGCTATCTTAATTAAAAATTGTATTAGACACTACAGAATACAATCACCCCAGCTTACACACATATCTATAACTTTAATTGAAATTCAGCACAATAACGAAACCATTTTAATTGGATCGATGTATTGCTCTCCAAATAAGCCTTTCTTAGTTTCAGAACTTGATGCAATATCCTGTATATCAAATAATTTTATAATTGGCGGTGACTTCAACGCTAAGAACATTGAGTGGAATTCACGCATAACAACAACCAGAGGTCGCATACTCTCAAAACATGCTGACAAGCACGGCTATCAAATCTTAGCTCCTAACAAACCTACTTTCTACCCTCAAAATGCAAATCATAAACCAGATGTACTTGATGGATTTCTTTTCAGATGTAATACTGTACCCCTGTTTATAGACACTTTACAAGAACTGTCCTCTGATCATAACCCTGTTGTTTTAATCATTGAAAGAGCAACTACTGAGAGGCTATTTCCTCAAGCTTTCTTAAGCAGCATGGATTGGTCGTCCTATCGGGGATATATTTCACAATCAATTTCTGCTAATCCATTGATTACAACAAAAGAAGACATTGATGAAGGAATTAAAATCTTTGAAAATACTTTGAAAGCAGCAAAATATGCTTCACTAGAGAAAGAACCAATACGAAGTTATCTCCATCAAAACTCGAATTTACGTCTACTAAGAATGGCTAAACAGAGAGCTCGTAAGCGCTGGCAAAAAACTAGATCACAAATTGACAAAAACGTATATAACATTATGAAAAATAGAGTGCACAAAATGGCACTAGAAATCAAAGTTTCGAAATTTGAAAAAGATGTTGCTGATGCAGGACAGTCAAATAAAATTTGGACAATCACCAAACGGTTAACCAAACATGATTCCTACTCTAAAAATCAACCTTTACATGGCAAAGATGGCCCAGTTTATAAGTCTTGTGAAAAAGCTGAACTGATAGCCGATTGTTTTGAGAACCAATTTAAACCTGCTAATGAATGTGACAGCTTAGTTGAACATTATCGCCATGTCGAGGAAACTGTCAGCACATTCCTACTATGTCCCGTATCCCAGTACATTTGTTTAACGAGCCCGTCAGAAGTCAAAACCATTATTAAACGCCTTAAACCTAAAAAGGCACCAGGTCCTGATAAAATTAACAACATGGATCTTAAAAACTTACCTAGAAAGGTACTTATGTATATTACCAAGCTTTTCAATCAGTGTATAGCTCATCGATATTTTCCAGATGCTTGGAAACTTGCATATATTACTGCCATTCCCAAACAAAAGAAAAATCCAAAGGTTCCAGCAAATCGCAGACCAATAAGTTTGATTAATGCCCTTGGCAAAGTATTTGAACGAATTCTTATGACCAGACTTCTACAAAGTGCACCAAACCTTATTCCACCCTATCAGGCTGCATATCAACAAGGTCTCTCTACAACACACCAACTGCTGCGTCTTGTTGAACAAACAACTATCGGTTTCAACAACAGAGCTACTACCGTAGCAATATTTCTCGATGTCAAAAGTGCATTTGACTCTGTGTGGCATACTGGTATAATTTATAAATTAATCCAATCAGAGGTTCCTGATGCACTGATTCATATTATTGCTGATTTTCTTCGGAACAGACGTTTCTGTGTTAAGGAAGACGGCTGTTTATCAAGACAAAAGAAAATTCAAGGAGGAGTTCCTCAAGGCTCAGCACTGGGCCCTTACTTATATTGTGCATATACTTCAGATCTTCCAGAAACTGACGTCACCAGGTTAGTCTTATATGCAGATGATACACTAGCATACACTACACATCGTAATGCCGATCTAGCCGTTATTCGACTTCAACGGCATGTCCACCTTATAGAAGAATGGTTCCAACGTTGGCGCTTAACTGTAAATACAATGAAGAGTCAAGTCATAGCCTTCAGTAGAACTCGAAGTGTACCACAAACTAAACTCACACTGTATGGTACTGCCCTTGAATTTCAGGATTCTGTTAAGTATCTTGGAATCCATTTGGATAGTCGTCTGTTATGGCATACCAACATTGCAAATATACGAGCAAAAACAATAGCAAGAATGGTACAACTGTATCCCCTTTTAAAAACTCGTGCATTGTCAACATCTAAAAAAGTAACAATTTATAAATTGCTGATTAGATCAGTGCTTTTGTATGGTTCTACAGTATGGGGATACGCACCTAAGACAACATTAGATCCCATTCGAGTTGTACAAAATAAAGTATTACGTGTAATTCATAACAGCGGGTGGTACACAAGAAACGAAGAGATACATCAAGATCTAAAAGTGGAAAGTATCCCAGTTATCATTAGGAGATTCGCTGAAACATTTTATAAACAGGCACATTCCCACCAAAATGTGTATGTATCAAAACTAGGAACTTATAACCCTCAGTACTACACAAGACATCGTACACCTTTGTTCCTCTTCTCATAGTTATCTGTCAAATTTGTTTTCACGCTGTTCATCCTGGTTATGACGGGAGTGCAGCATCATAAGTGAACTACCTCTCAGCAATAAGTAAAAGTAATTAGGAACAGTCGGGAGATCACCCAAGATTTCGATACTGTATCCAAAAGTTGACGAATTAAAAAAAAAAAAAAAATCCTGAGTGGACGTACTTAGACGAGTGTCTCATACACATCGCTACTGTGCCTCTCAAGTATATACAGTAGTTCGTGTTTAGGTAAGCGTTCACTACATAGTATCGCACTCCTCGTACGAATCGCACGCAACTGAAATTTTAAGTGCAGTGCGTTCACTGTAACGGCTCCATCTCATCGCCTCATCGGATTCCCCTATCAGCTGTTTAAAACATGACGTCGTACAATATTGACATTATTGAAAACAGAGGAGTTGAGGTTAGGTCTATTAATTACGTCTGTTAGCGAATAAGAATTTGTAATTGCTTCATGCGTCTTAATTGAAGAGGAAGAAACGAAAGAAATAGTGGTTATATAATATATTTGCAAGAAACGACTTGATTACTGTAATGGGAACGCCTCAAATTATATAATTCTTCGCAATTTCCTACACGCGAAATAAGTTTTCCGTCTGCCATTTTGGCGCGACACTGAACATGGCACAACATAATAGTAACAGTTGACCAATTAAAATTGATTTATTAAAGAAGGCCATGATCACACGCATAGGAAAAGTTGCCCAGCCGAGAAATGTGGACGGATTTGCCGAGAGGCGATGCGTCTGATACGATGTAGTGAACGCGGTTACATAACAATTACAGCAAAGATAGTCTTTTTCCGATCCGTGCGATTCGTCCGATGACTGCGATACGATGTAGTGAACGCTTACCTTTCCGCTCTATTTTTCGTCACAGAAAGAAGATTTAGTTTTCATCACAAGATTTAAACCGGCCACAACTGCTTCCAACATCAACATCCAATACTACGATGTCGTCTCCAGAGGACGACGATTTGCAACTGACACCGTATGTTTCAGGTAATTAAACCATCTTCACGATACAATCATCTTGTCTCAGAAACTTCTCGCGAACGTCAACAAAAAACAAAATGGACTCGAAAAAACTTCATTTAACTCAACAATATCCCGAAACATCAGTAAAAACAACACTGACTGAAGGAAAAAACAACTCTGAACAGTCAACGAAAAACGCAAAATTAACTCCTATTCAAGAACAAATTTCAAATTCAAATACACTTCGCAAGAGACAATTATTCACCCAGACATTAACCTAGAGAACAGCTTTGAACCTTTTGCGTCTCATATGGACACTGACATAACTTCACCTAATGATGAAAACCTACAGAATACAACTAATACCAACCAAAATACAAATAATTCCACTACTCATCTCAAACAAACAAGAATGCCACCAATCGTAGAACATTCCACCCGACAATTTTTTCGCTAACAATAAAAAGCTGCAATTACTCCTCACTCAACCAATGAAAATCAGCTACTCTTCTGAAGGGATCAAATACCACACTGCTTGTCGTAAGAATTATGATATCATACTATACAACATTTTCCAGACTGAAAACCTTAAATTCTACTCACATGAACCAAGAGAAACCAAACTTTTACAAACTGTACTGAAGGGAATTTGTCTATGCTTCCCACTTTCATCGAATCAGACATAATAAAAAGTGAACTCGAACTTCTCAACTTCAATGTAGAACATGTCCGACAGATGACAGTACCTAGCAATGACACCGAAGGTGCACCCATGAGACGACCTATATCAATATGGGTTGTTACACTACCAAACACTGAACATTCAAGGACAATTTATCAATTACGGGACATTAACAATCACATAATTAAAATCGAAAGCTACAGAACAAGTCTTCATATAATCCAATGTCACAAATGTCAAGGATTTGGACATACCTCTCGTCGATGCAACTTACAACTTCGCTGCGTTAAATGCAGTCAAGAGCACTTATTCTCCGATTGTCCTATTAAGGGACCAGCTCACACACCCATATGTGCAAATTGTAACGGAGCACACACAGCTAGTTATGGACAATGTCCAGTCCACTTAGAACGAAAAAATGCTTTGCGAGAAAAATTACGCAACACTCAAAAGTTTCGTCTTGAAAATCGAACTCAACAACCGGCTTGGACTTCTTCTGATTTTCCACAGCTTTCGCAATCAGCGCAGCCGCAGGCTTTTGAAACAACATTTCGTCATTCTACAAACACCACTCTTCCTCCCGACTCTCCTGCTGAATCTTTTAAAGATATCCTACACCTGCTTCGTTCCTTTAATATTTTTAATTGACTTCGAATCATCCGATCCACTCTTCATAAAATACAGTCAACTTCCGATCCTCTGTCTAAACTAATAACGTTCATAGAAGGTATAACAAATCTAATTACTAACACAAATGAACATCCCTAGATCATCAATATTACGTCGTGACCTCAAAATCTTAAATTTTAATGCCAACGGCATAATTCGCCAGACATTCGAACTGCAAACACTACTTCACAATTACAGCGTGGACTTGGCCTGTATTACAGAAACATATCTCAAACCCTCAACAAAGCTCCGAATCAGAAACTACAATATCATACGAATAGACAGAGTTCAACGTCCAGGTGGTGGTACTGCCATCCTCATCAAACGCACAATTCCGTACAGAGTAGCGACGCTGCCCATATTTCAAACACTTGAGGCCACTGGTGTGTTCATATTACTCGATAACACTTAAACTCTGATTGCTTCCGTATACTACCCGCCCTATGCCCACATAAATGAAAACGACATTACATCACTGATAACTCACCATCAACATTTTATAATCTGCGGTGATCTAAATGCGAAACATCGAGCCTGGAACTCAAGGATTACTACACTAAAAGGAGAATTTCTACTACAACATTTCACACAATTCCACTACGCCATCAATGGACCACGACAACCTACAAGATATCCATGGATTGCAGCCCAAGAACCTGACGTCCTAAATATTTGTCTCCACAAAACAAAACACATACCACTTGAACAATTCTGTATCAATGCCCTAGATTCTGATCATATTCCGGTTTTACTTACTTTCATGGTACCGCTAATGTTGCACTCACCTCACAAACAAGCATCACGAGTCACTAACTGGAATGAATACACCAAACGGCTACATAACGCACTACCAGAAAATCTCCAAAAATTAACACCTGACGACATAGATATGGCAATAAATATGTTCTCTACAACTATAACAAATACATTTTTAGAAGTATCATGAAGATCAACTCAGTAAGGACAAATGACACCCCAAATTAAGAATAAGAATTTTCATTAAAGGCCAAAACAAAAGCCAGGAAACGATGGCAACAGTATGGAGATCCGCAAGCGAAAACTATATTTTACAGATACCAACGAGGACTACGTAGGAAATTCCAAATGTACAAAGAAAAACATTTTGAAGACACTGTACAACAGTTACAACCAACGTCCAGACACTTCTGGTCCTTCACGAAACGTATATTAGGTAAAATCACACCTTCAGCAAATACCCCCATCCAGGATTCTACAAATACTTCCATCTATGATTCCCAACAGAAACTCAACGTACTTGCCAAATCCTTCGAAAAAAGATTCTTTCCACATTCCCACCCATCAATTCCGCACTTCTCAACAAGAATACAACAAGTACAAGAAACACTACATCGACCTACAAGGGATACTATTCCATATGCTCATCCTCAAGAAATCAAAACTGCTATCAATAAACTACATCTAAACAAGGCACCAGGTCCAGACAGAATCTCTCCAGATATGTTGAAGCATTTACCTAAACGGGCCATTATTCATCTAACAATAATATACAACTCCTGTCTACAACACAACTATTTCCCTCCAGCTGGAAACTGGTGCACATAATAGCTATATCGAAACCAGGAGAAGATCCGTCTTTATCAACAAAATATAGACCGATTAGTCTTTTGGATTTTCTTGGAAAATTTTATGAACGACTGATACTAGCACGAATTCAAAGATACTTAAACAACCCTAACAATCTCCATCATGCACAATTTTGATTTAAGCCTCATCATAGTACCAGAGAAGCAGTTCACAGACTCACTTCACATACCCAAAATGGTTTCCAGCGTAAACAGCACACGATAGAAGCATTTCTGGACATAGAAGAAGCCTTTGACACTGTATGGCACGACGGTTTGTTATACAAGCTCGATAGCATATAATATCCCGTCCCCCTACATTAAATTAATTCACAGTTATCTACTAAACAGAACCTTTCAAGTACGGGATGGACCACTTATTTCAAATCTTCACCCCACTAAAGCAGGAGTGCCTCAAGGTGCAGTTTTAAGTCCCTCGCTATTTAGTGTATATGTTCAAGATATACCTACACATCCCAAGTGTCAGCAAGGGTTATACGCAGGTGACACTGTCATCTACTCACAGCACGTCAACCTTCACTTTGGATGTCTCCAACTACAGGAAGCTCTGGATTCTATCACTCAATGGTCAACAAAGTGGCGCCTCAAAATAAATGGAAGCAAATCTCAGGCTATAGTCTTTACCAAACGCTTTCCACATCGAACTGACTCTCTTTCCATTCAAGAACAAGATATACCATTTGTCACAACAACGAAATACCTTGGAATATTTTTGGATAAACGACTTACATACCGACAACATATCACTTCCGTCCGCGACAGAGCCTTCCAGAGATTCATGGCGCTTTACCCGGTGTTCAAGACCTCTACTTCACTCAAGATCAAGACTCTACTATATACTACTCTACTCCGTTCATACATGTTGTACTGTTGCGAGATATGGTCCCAAGTACATCCGCGTCATCTTCAACGCCTAGATGGACTCCAGAGGGCAATCTGCAGAACCATAACACGAGCTGATTATCGCATTCGCAACACCCAACTATTTGAAATAATTGTTGAATACTCAAATCATCTAGCTCAATAGCAATTTCCATCCCTAATGAAAAAAAGAACGAAAAAAGCATTTGCCCATGACAAGGTAAGTCTTCAAAGTATACAAAAATTTGTGGTGTATTTTGTTAATGGAAATCATCATATGCCATATCAATCTTTTTCAGATTCAGCTGCATAAAACGGGAGGTGGCAGCTTTGAAAAACCGACTGTGGATGAAACAGGGTTGAAATGACATTGCAAACACAGTTTCTACCTCTGGCCAATCCCTTTGATGATGATGTAGATTTTCATCCTGAGGTCATATTAGGTAAGCTGTATATTTTATGTAAGCTACGAATTAAGTTTACGAAGTCTGATTAGTTTAATATGTAGCTATTCGGTGATGTATGCAATGGAGGAAGAAAGGAACTAGTCACCCTACCAAATTATCTTCTGGACTAGGTGCCTCATAAGTGTTGACTTGTTGGTATCAATTGTGAGGTTCAGACCTGTATTCGGACAACAACTACATGAAAATGAAAACAATGCTGGTATATGATCATTTTCATGATTAAAGAGCAGATCTTTATATGCCGAAATGTAAATTATTTGGTAATTCACCAGGAAAGGTACACCAAAGAATGCATAATTATTTTCTTTTGCTTCCCTGTTAAACACGTGGTTTTAGTTTGCAGCCACAAATACTTTCAGCATAAAAATCGTTTGATACTTACCTATACATTCTAATGCATTGTTGTAGCCCCACCTCCACTTCTAAGTAAGTAGTGATTACCAATATAACATTCTAGAGGTCCGAAACGAAACATGGTCAATTTCTCTAGTATTGTGTTCTGGACTTCTCTGGTTTAGTTACATTTGCAACAAGTAGGAAATAGGGAAACAACACTGCATTAGAATATATAGGTAAGTCTAAATATATTTTATAATTTATATTAAACGATTTTTATACTGAAAATATTTGTGGATGCAAAGTAAAACCACGTGTTTATCATTATACACATATAGAAGTCAGTGTAATGGAAGAGAATTATGCCTTCTTTGGTGTAGCTTTTCTGGAGAAATTCCTTTGTAATATGAATGTGTGAGTTTCTACTAGACTGCATCTCATGCATTTCCATCACCTACAGTGTTCTAATCCTTAAGCTACTGTCAAAGAAATCACTTCATACATATTTCCAAGGAAAGAAAATCTCCATTTAATTTACTTAACTGATCTTTCTCTCACTACAGATTACCACGGGACAAAGAATATCGAACAATTTTAATATAAAAATACTCGTGCAAATTGTACTAGCATTGTACATAATACTGTGTGACAATGGCAGAAAAAAATATAGCCTACGTAGGCTTGCATGACTTGAAAATAGTAGAGTGAATTTTTTTTATTGAATTTTATCCATTAGCTTATATATTTCTTAACTTAAGAAGTTGGAAGATATGTGATTTTAAGTGCAATGAAGTTTGTTTAATTTATCAGGAAGGAAAATTCAGAAATTTGAAGTAATTAAGGAACACTTATGTTCATATAAGTTAAATAAAATTGTTATAAGTTTGTATGTTCAGTCAGCAATCTGAATACTGTTTGGAACCACATAAGTGATACCAATAACAATAATGCATAACTCATGAGCCACCTAAGTCAGGAGAAATGGGATAGGACGAGTGCCTCAGTATGTAAAATGCTAGGCCTGATTGGTAATGTCACAACACATGGCTGTCACTCTAATAATGGGGCAGACAAGTTGATTATTACATTACGCAAAATCATTAATTATTTTTAATTCAACTTGTTTACTACTCAAAATATTGGGATATTATATATGTTATTCCATGTTATAATAGTTTTATTCAGTGATACTTTCTAGATTAGAAATACCATAATTTTCCCTAATGTAATTATTTTTAAGACTACATTAATTAGTAATTGAAAATTAAAATTATTTGTATCTTTCTTAATTTATGTATAGGCCTGGTTCTTAAAAAAGTTTACCAGCAGTTTTATAATTTTTTTCACTAAAAGTTTACTTGTATCACAAGCATGACACATAATTCTAGCCCCTTTGAGATAATTAATGATCCTTGGTTTGTAACAAATTAAATTGTTTTTCATGAGTTTCGAAATGAGAACCTAAAATGTTGGCATTTGTCAGTGACACATAATCTGCTGGTACCTGAAACCCCATGTGTCAATCGATAGTAAATAATGAATGGTTATGCTACTTTCCGCATTACGAGTCCTGTCCTTGTATTTCTAAAAATCTTGTATTACATCATCATTGCACCATTTTCTACAGTTTTTCTCGTCACCAGAAACTAAGTCTTCCCACCTTTTTTTTTCCGGGTTTCTGCATTTTGGTACTGGTTTAAAGAAGAAGTAGGTGGATTGATTAGGAATTATAGTGGGATAAGCATCTACTGTAAGTTTTGGTCTCTTCCTGGGTACAACAAACTCACTGTCATCATCTCTTGTAGTACAATCTTCCCTAATTATAAATTGTCCTGGGAAATGTTTTGTACAAATTGCAGTGGAATGTTCATGTTCAACATTATCCCAAACATGTAACCACTGTTGTTTCCCTTTGCATTTATTGGAAGTAAGAACACAGTAACATCTATCTGTTAATGTGTCATAGATAGTTAGATTTGTCTGTATCGTGGTACACAGTACTTTTGAGATATATTTACATATTCACTAAACTTTATTACAGATCCATTGTTTTATAAAAGTCATTAAAAATTCACTTTACATCACTATACTATTAGGCCTTATAGTTTATACTGTACACAGAAGTTTCAACTTCTTGACACTAATAATTCTATTTCAACAGTGAATCAACAAGTGTATTCCACCGAGACCTCGATAACCCTTAAGTTTATTAATTTGCAGTCGCCCACTGAGGTGACATCATTGTCTGGAATGTAGGATACCTTCAGTCCTGTACATATCGAGGGCCTTGGGTAGGGTGGCCAATTCCTTTCCCCTCCATTGCATTAATAACATAGTTCACTAATCAGACTTGAGATGTATGCAACAAGTGCTCTTCCTCTGAAATATATGATCAAGTGAGATGTACGGCCTAATTATAAAATTTAGAAGTTAATCCTCCCCTATTCAAAATAGTTGTGGACCTGGATGTTTATTCTATGTCATTGTTATCATCTGTTCTTTAAGCAAAATAAGTAAGCTTTGATGTTACACCTTGATTTTGCATTTAGCTATTTTTGGTGATTTTAAACTTATTGTAACTATTATGTTGTTTTGATGCAGATATGCACGGCAGTGGGGATAGTATTTCTATTGCCACATCCAATGAATCACAAGGCGTACAAGGCTTAAAGGAAGGGGAAAATATTATCCTTATGGAACGGACACACAATGAGGCTGTGGATAATTCTATGGAAGAAGTAAGTGAGAAACAGTACTACACATAGATCCTGAATGCTATACTTTATTTATTTACAAACAGTAACATTTTTCATTTCATTTTCAGACTGATGATGTAGCTCTTCCTGACATTTCTGTATCAGCTGGTCACCACACTACTGCTTCCACCTCGAAATCAGCTGCCGCTCACACAATGTCAAGGTCTCCTAAGAAAAAGAAAGGCAACACTGCATTTGAGTCTAAACTTAATTTCTACAAAAGGAGATTGCAGTGTTTGGAAGAAGAGCATAAAATGAAAGTCGAGTGTTTTAAAGCAGAACATGAAATTAAAATGTATAATTTGAAATTAGAAAAAGAAATGAAAGAATTAGAACTTCTAGAAAAAAAACGAAAATTAGGCATACACAACAAGGAAAATTGAATGTAAATACTGTTATATTCTTACCTAAATACATTATTAATAATTGCTGTCCTTACTGCAGTGTTCTCCCTTCTGTTCTCATTTTCAGCAGGTACTGGGATTTCCTCATAGGCTCTTCTTGCTCCATACACAGCTTCATCTCTTTCAGGAACTTCATCCGCTGCATTTATTGCTATGTTGTGTAAAACGAATGCAGCAACTATGATAACTGGAGCACGGGGTAGTTTTACCCTGAGCCCCATACTGAGACAAGGAAATCGTCGTTTTACCACCCCAAAAGTTCTTTCAATTGCAGATCTAGTTTTTTTGTGGGCTCGATTGTAAGTTCGCTCTGCATCAGTTTCCTCATGACGCACCGGGGTTAGTAGATACGGGGAACATTGGTAGCCACTGTCGCCAAGTAATAATCCTTGCGCAATATCCCCAGTTTCAAATTGAGCGTGCACTCGTGAATTTGTAAAAATATTGCTGTCATGGGCAGATCCTGGCCACCTTGCAACAATATTTAGGCACCTCAGCTTAGCATCACATATTGCTTGCACGTTCAGGGAAAAATATCCATGCCGGTTCCTATAGACTTCTGCATGTTCACCTCCGGGAGAAGTAATTGGTATATGCGTGCAGTCTATAGCACCCAAAACACCTGGAAAACGCATTATATAAAAAAAATCACGCATTGTTTTCCTCACATTATTTCCTCCGCTTGGCATTTTAATGTAGTCCGGTTTCATTGCAGCTATTGCATAAGAGACTTTGTGAATGGTTCTGCAGGCAGTTGCTGTATCCACTTTTAGTAAATCGCCAACAACCATCTGGAAACTCCCTGTTGCAAAGTATCTTAGTGTTAACAATATCATGAACATTGGTGATAGCGGTTTATTTCTCCTGGTTGGTTTCAGCAGAAATCCTCTCAGTCTCAGTTCTAATTGTTCTACAGTATTTTTATCTAGGCGATACCTAAATTTGAACTGTTTATCATTCATGTCCGTGAAAGGATTTCCCCTGTCATGAAATACACGGGGAGCCCGGTGAAATTCAATATCCTCATCTGTAGATCCGTCAGAATAGTCTGATATCTATAAAATAACAAAGTAACATACAATGAATATAACATAATTATAGATTAGGCCTATGTCGTTTTCATGTTCTTTGATATTGCTAAACACGACAAAATACTTACACAATAATTTTCGTTTAGTAACATAATATGAATATAATATAGGCCTAATTATAGGTTATGTTGTTATCGTGTTATGTTTATATTGCTGAATATGATAAAGCCTTATAAAATAATTTTAGTTTAGTAATACTGTACGTGAAATTGAATATGCACAAATTTATAGGCCTAATTATAGGTTATGTTGTTATAGTGTTAACTCGTGTTTATATTGCTGAACATGATAAAGCCTTAGAAAATAATTTTCGATTAGTAATACGTGGAATATTATATATATATATACCATAATAATAATAACTGACAATTATAGGTTATGTTGTTACCGTGTTAACTCATGTTTATATTGCTGAACATGATAAAGTCTTATAAAACGCCAATTTTCGTTCAATAATACATGAAATTGAATATGTATAAATTTACGTATCATATTTATTAATAATAATGGTTGTGAACATAATATAGACCTAATTATAGATTATGTTGTTATTGTGTTATGTTTATATTGCTGAACATGATAAAGCCTTATAAAATAACAATTTTCGATTAGTAATACGTGGAATTGAATATATATAAAACATTTTCCTACCATATCAATAATAATAATAATTGACATAATTATAGGTTATAGGTTATGTTGTTATCATGTTATGGTGTTTGATACTGCTACACATAATTAACCTTTATAAGACGACCATTTTCATTTAGTAATACAGTTAATTGAAAATTTATGAATGTGCATATCATATCCATTAATAATTAATTAATGATTGTTATGAACATAATATAATTATAGGTTATATTATTTGATACTGCTGAACACGAACACGATATAGCCTTATAAAATATAAGAATGTTTATGTATTATGTATTAAGGCAAGAAATTGAAAAAAAGAAGTATATGTACCTACCATATCTATTAATATTAATAATAATGTTATTCTATTTGCACAATCTGCCACTCGTATATTTCAAACAGAAAAAGACGTAACTGAACTTGGATCATCCAACTTAATCGGAGAAATTTCTTCAGTCAAAGTTGACTTTAGTTTATGACAAATTAATCTCAGATTAGACTTTATACAACACAAAATTCGAAGTTCAGCTAGAACGAGGATCAATTTAACTTCTGATCTAAGATTAAATGGTTAATACAATCGGGCCTAGGTATAATGAAATTCACAGACTATATCAAGCTGATCCGTCAAAATTTCTTACCCTCACTACTTACTCATCCAATCCATTGATTTTCTCAAACATTTTCCTTACACCTTAATATCAAACCAACACTGTCCATCTGACTTGTCTGCTGCTAGTAGACATTAGTTAAGCAACAATAATCATTATCCAACTAACCATATGCCACCCTTCAGATTCTTTATAAGGTATGGGTCCTAAGTAAAGGACCTGGTACTTAATCACCCACTGCGCACTTCCAAAAAAAAAAAAAAAAAAAAAAAAAAAAAAAAAAAAAAAAAAAAAAAAACACATGAGTTCTCTATTTATCCGTTCATTCGAGACGAACACTCGATGCTCGAGAAAACAAGATGGCTGCCAGAAACTTGCTAATGAGTGGACTTAAAGTGATACTAGGTGTGTGTATAAGCACTGTATGTTAAACAGTGATGTTTATGGACGTTGTAAAATAGTGTTGTTGAATGTATTGTAAATTAATAGTAATATAATAAATTGAACTATCTAAGTAGTTTTTGCAGATTTTTCCATTGCGCTGTACACTAAATACTCAAAGAATACAATCCCAATTATTTAACCTTTTGCTTTCTTTTCTGTCTCTGTTTGGTTATATTTTAATTGGGTAGTGTAAAATAGATCTAATCTTTTATCTTCCTATTGCCTCCGGTAAGCATTTTCAGTGGAAGATGATATGAGAAATAAAAATGTGTTTTATTTTCAATTGGGTTAGTTGAGAATATCGATGAGGATGGGAGGGATTTTTTTTTGTTAAAAGTACCAGGTCTCTTGGACCCTTGCCGTTTACAAAATATGTATGTATGTATTTATTCACACTGCAATGGGTATATACCCGGTGGCAGTGGTAACTAATTACACTCAATAATGACAATAATAAAATTATTAATTAAAAATACAATTAATGATAATACTAATAATTAATACTAATAATAATAATAATAATAATAATAATAATAATAATAATAATAATAATAACAACAACAACAGAGAATATACTAAATTAAATGAAACGATCACTTAAAATAACATTTGAAATATTCTAATTTGTATCTTAAAACTAAGATCGAACTAAAACCCACGAGTATATGTTCATATCTGCACAAGCACCTTTCAACATTATACTCATTTCGCTGTCAACTCACTCACTGCACTGGAACTACGACACATTTCACTTATTCTATCCTAATTTCACTAACACTTCAAAAACATTTCACTGTTCAAATACTTTGCACTGCCACTATAACCTATAAAGCTTCACTGACAGGAACACGTTTCACTTGCACAGCACACTTCACTAACACGACATACTTCTTCACTGATACAACACACTTCACTGACACAACATAATTCTTCACTGATACAACACTTCAATAACAACATATCATTTACACCCTTTAAGTACTGTGTATAATTACCGTCTATTAGTAAGGTCCTTAAGCCTATTTTTAAATGCATTTTTGGTTGTTGGTAAAGCCTTTAGTAAGTCTGCAGGTAAAGCATTCCAGTCCCTGATAGTACGATTGAGAAAAGAAAACTTTCCAGTGTCCGTCCTCTGCCTTCTTTCCCTCAATTTATATAAGTGGTCGTTCCTTGAAGAGTAATTTGGCGGCTGCAACCTATTTTTTATTTCTCTCCAGGCAGGCTCACCTCTGTATGTTTTGAACAGTGCGCATAATCGAATTCGCGTTCTCCTGTCCGTGAGTGTGTCCCATTTTAATGGTGAATTTTTCCGACAACACTTAAGAGCCCGTTTTTGAATCTTTTCCAGTGTCTTAATATGTTATAATCTGTAAGGATCCCAACATGCTGCACCATATTCCATAATATGGGAGGGAAGTAATATTTTCTGCAGATTTTAACATTTTTCGTCACCAGGCGCGCTGCTAAATGCATGGAATAATTAGTTTCTGTTTTCGCTACCTAGTGCACTGCTAGATGTAATAAGTTCGCCTCCGTCCAACAGATGGCAGCAAGATCAGTTTCTACATTAGCGCTCCTAGCATGTGTTACGGGAAACTTGGTAAGTTTCGCATTCTATTATATATTTATCCATGACATGCTACTGTAGAACGAAAGACATACA
Organism: Periplaneta americana; assembly: GCF_040183065.1. Classification (NCBI taxonomy): domain Eukaryota; kingdom Metazoa; phylum Arthropoda; class Insecta; order Blattodea; family Blattidae; genus Periplaneta; species Periplaneta americana. The sequence continues at coordinate 39,716,943 of NC_091128.1, forward strand.
AGATACCCATCGGCGATGGATAGATTTCAATTGCTGCATGCGCTCTCATTTTTAGTGATAAAAGCATGCACAATTGAATGCATTTCGTTCACTCTAGCATGCATTCATTACTTGAATGCTTGAAGTTGAAAGAAAAGTTGAACCTTGTAGATGCATCTTTACAGAATAAGAATCAACAGATTAGAAGTTTGAAAAGAAAACACTTGCTTGTAAAAGAAATTGTGACAGAGAATGCAATCGTAATATCAAACTTAAAAAAGCTTGACCGAAGAACTTAAGGAAAAACAACATAGGCTTAAAAAAATGCATAATATTGTAAACAGCATCTTTTCAGATTTAATGCCTGATTTAATAAAGATGCAATATCAGATAATAATAATAATAATAATAATAATAATAATAATAATAATAATAATAGTAATAATAATAATATCTTTGGATTATTATTATTATTATTTATTCAAATTTAATAATTCTAATACATTTGGAAGTAAGATTATGTGGTTTGATTAGTAGCACTCAACAGAATAGACTTTTTTTTTATCCATGACTGATATCTGGTCTTTATTTCATCGTCCTTAGCAACCTAAACAATGACATTATTGACAGCACTGAATGAAAAGTTTTTAACTCACAACAGTGAATTAATTTTTTTAATTGTCAGCAACATATAAGCAATCATAAAGTACATACATTAATTCATTTATAACTTCATCACAAACAATATAATTATTATAAAGAACAGGAGTACAGTACAATTTTAAAATTGAATTTAAATACCAATAATACAATTTAGATACCAGTAATGGATAAAATATTGTATAGCACACAAAAGTAAATATATTTTACGCGCTCGTTGACATTATCACCCCCGGCTTCGCCTCGGGCGCTCAAGTTTATACTTGCGCATAAAAAAATAATTTTACTCTCTTATACTATAAATTACTCGTACTATTACTTTTTTGGGGCTGAATAGTGGACCTAATTTTCTTTACTCCTGTCCGTTTTTGCTGTCACTTTGTTCGTCACAAACTTAATACATGAATATCAAGAGTTTCAACAAAAATAATATAATAATTATGAATTATAATTATATGTACTTTATTTCCTTAACACCAGCAGGCAGGCTTTCGTATGAAACATTATTAACGTAATGCAATCTAGTTGTATTGGTTTTATAAATCGTATTGTATACTTATTAATTTAGTGTCGTAATAATAAACAATGGTTCATGAGAGCAACAGCTGGATATACTCGCTGGGATAATAAAAAAATGAGGACATAATACAAGAACTTCAAATAGAACCCATTATGGAGTTCATCAGCAAATATCAACTTCGGTGGAAGAGTTATCTCGCATGAATAGATCGATGCAAAATTCCAAAAGCACTGATTCATTACCATCAACATGGCAAAAGGTCTCTAGGTCGTCCGAAGAAGAGATGGACTGAAAATTCTAGTTTGAGACCGTAACAGACCACTCGGCCTAATACTTGTTAGGAAGACGACGACGATAAACAATAATTTGACAGTTTACTATATTGTTATGCATTATTTATTTATTTTAAAATAGCTCTTAATGAGCTATTTCTGTACCAATATAGTACATGTAGATATGTAGACGGTGACCATTAGAAATAATTATATATATATATATATATATATATATATATATATACATACTGTACCTAATTGAATATATATATATATATATATATATATATATATATATATATATATATATTCAATTAGGTACAGTACATAAAATTGTACAAGGTGAATCAAAACAAGTGAACCCTTTTCTTTTATTTATTACTAAATAACCGGAGAGGTACTACAAAATAGACATGTTCATTGAAAGCCAATAGATTGGAGATTATTAATGAAAAATAATATTGGGCATATGACCAGTGGCGGTTCCTCCATGGAACAGAGGGAACAGGCTGTTCCCTTCCTGCCTGCCCCCTTAACTGAGATTGTGAGATATACTTCATTCTAAAGGATAGGTTACTTGCATGTTTTCAAAAAGCGAAAACAGCTATCGTTAGCAGGCTTATTGCATGAAGTGAAAACGACTCGAGCCCTTCTCGTCTGCTGTGCTTGATGATGTGAGTGAGAGTCTCAAGCAATGTTTTCTCCGAAGCAGGCTCGAGCGGACACGAACTTACCCGAGTATCGCTGGAAGCTGTAGAGTTACCTCTTCCCTGGCAGAGTATTGAGAAGTGTGGAATATACTATTTCATCAAGCTAGTTTATTTATATAGTGATAATTCGGAAAACAATGAAGTTTAAAGAGTTTTTCGTATGACATAATATTGTGTGTGAAATTATACAATAGTTCTTAAAAAATCCGTACGATTTACGCATTCGCGGCCTGAGTTAAATCTGATGAAATAATGGCAATGGAACAGATGATTCCTGCCTGTTCCAACTCCAACGAGACCGAGCGGAGCGCCCTGATGCGAACCAACGAGTTAGAAAGAGATTTCTAACTCGTTGATGCGAACCAAGACAGCGAGTGATGTGTTATCGATCAGCTGAAGTCGAGAGCGTTTAGTTCGATCAATTTTGCTGAGAAAAGCGCAGTTATTTTAAATGGCAAACCTACTCCTCTCCTTACAGAACTTAGAACTAAAATAAAATCTTTTACAAGACATTTTCAAAGTAGTTACTATAATCTGTGAAATGGTTAACTATGTGCTCGTCAAGCGGTAAATTGTAGGTTTAATTTAGGTTTATTTATTTTTAGTTAACGGTATTATATATTTAGAACTAATAATAATATCAATATAATATCATTAACTTGTTTTATATTAACATATTCTTTTTCTGATTAAGTTGTAAATGAAGTAAAATAAAAGGAATTGGTAATGTTGCTAAATCGTAATACAGATTATTATTATTATTATTATTATTATTATTATTATTATTATTATTATTATAATTATTATTAGTGTTGTTTCTGACCTGCTCCCCTTCGAGAAATAGCACCGCACGCCACTGCATATGACCACCATTCATGTCCTGACAGTGACGAATTTTAGTCACCACATCTACCATAACTTTCTCCAAAGTTTCTTGCGAGAGATTGCGAATTTCTGTACGAATGTTTTCTTTGAGAGCAGCAGCCGTTCTTGGGTTAGGGTTTATTCTGGTACACCTTAACATTGAGAAACCCACAGAGGAAATATTCAAGAACTGTGAGATCTGACTATCTCAGAGGCCAGTTAATATTTCATTCCGAGACATCACATGAGCTGCAAACATCGTTTGACCATTGTTGACTGTGGAAAATGTGAATGAGATTTGGTTCCAACAAGATGGAGCAACCAGCCATACTGCAAGACAAACCATGGCTTTGCTTCAAACGATGTTTCCAGTTAAGTATTTAGTTTTGTTTATTAGCAGCAGTTTGTAGTACCAGCAGCAGCAGCGCAGCAGCAGCAGCAGCAGCAGCAGTAGTAGTAGTAGTAGTAGTAGTAGTAGTAGTAGTAGTAGTAGTTGAAGTACCGGTAGTAGCAGCTATATTTTACGAGGAGAAAATATGTAAACAAATTTTCCCTTGTTATTGTTCAAGTAAGCTTTACAGGGAGCTATGCCTGAAAGCCAGATTTGTAAATTTCACGTTACTGTTCGTTAACAGAAAACCACATATTTAAGTGTTGTCAACCCACTTCAGGTATGTGGAGATAAAAGAAATGATTGAACCGGGGTGTGATAAGTTTCTTAGTCGGTAGAGCGTTGGCGCACTCAGGTCCCGGAACAATTTTTCCTTTGAAATTATACACTGCGTAATGTCTTGGCCTATAACAGTTGATCGGACAACGCTGTCATTTTGGTGCCACGTTCGTCCGTTAGAGTAGTATCGAACTCCCTTTCTATTTACTTTAATTCTCGAAGGTGCAGAATTGTTGGGATGTCACAGGGGAACCGAAGCATCCGGAGAAAACCCCTGTGTTTTCTTGACCACGGACTTGCAACATAAGTTATAAATCGGGGGTACGTCGGCGGTCAACCCGGGTTCACAGAATAAGTCGAGCGTTCTAGCCACTAGGCCAACGTGGCGGATTCTATTTAGGCTTATGTTATGTAATAAATAATGTAAATGTGATTACACCTGCATTAAAAGAATACTGTGGACACAAGAATGACTGTTCTCAAGATTCAAATTCCCGCTTTCAAATCTAGCATTTTAACACATCAACATTACGCCCAACTGCGCCTCATGCGATGTTGATACGAACTACGTCCATGGAATGATACAATGACCTCACCAACATCTCCTTTCTGATTATTCAAGTTGAAATACAAATGTGTGTTATCTGTGATTAGTGACTACAAATGAACGGGAAGAGAAACGAAGTGATGTGTTTATAGAGAACGGTGAAAGTTTCTGTAAAAGTTTGTTTACCTGATGAACCGTCATGACCTGTAAAGGTTGGAGGTAATTGTCTATTATTGAATATCTGTTATAATTATAGATAATAGATATACGTTAGAATTCTTGTCATTGTTATTGCATTTGTTATGAAGAATGCAATACGTTGTGTTTCATGTAAATACATTACATTCTGTTTGTATTTCATGAATGTTTTAAATGTTATTTTATTTCACGAGATATTGAGCAGTTTTAATCACTTCAGAAAAAAAGTACCAATTTTAAATTATATTTATGTGAGTAAAGTATTTTATGGGATGTGTTACAGAATTTTGCATTAGTGTAAATGACGTACTTTTCCCATGTAGGCCTATTATCATGCAGTTTGTTACTGCAAGTGATAGTATAGTGACATAGAGCATTAAATTATGCTGTAATACTGGTACATTAACTACCAATAAGTTCGTTAAGGGTGGCTGCTAAATTATAAAATAATATCACTAAGGAAACTTTGCTTGTGAGTGAAAAAATTCTTTCCATATTACTGAAAATACAAAATAAAAATCCGGTTCTTGGGGGGGGGGGGACTTGAACCTCCTTAGACCACCCTTCCCCCATGGGTGCACCACTGACCACCGGGATAGAGAGCTTGACGTCTTCTAAGCAAAGGTAAGGTAAGCTAAACTAACCTAACCTAACCTAAATAATATTAATGATAGTCTTAGCTTGAAAACTTAGATCATATAATTAGTCTACTGGCATTTTTGGTAAATCTTCACAATAGCATTATCAAAGGAAGGCGAATGAACCAATTCCAAGTATGTCATGAAAGCAGTACAGGCGTACCTTTTCCCTTCCTGAAGCTAAACTGCTCTTTTTTCAACTGTTCTTTCATTTTAGAATATAAACGTCGATTCACTATTCGCAAGAGAATCTTCGCCGAGTGCGGTATTAGACTGATAGTCCTGAATTCCTTACATTTCTTGGCACTATTTTTCTTCGGTATTGGAATTAACATTGTGTCCGTAAAATCTTCAGGCCATTCGCCTTTCTCATATATTTTGTTGCATAATGATAGAATTTCCTTCTTGTCTTCACCCAAGCATTTCACTAATTCAATGGGAATTCCATCAACTCCTGTTGTTTTCCCATTCTTCTTTTCCTTAAGTGCTAGTTCAGCTTCTTCTCTTAAAATAGAAAATCCTTTTTCGTCTTTTGATACGGCTTCTTCGCCTCTATAGCTAAGTCATCTGGACGATTCCTTGTCTCATATAACTCTTCTACATAGGTCTATTTCGTCCATCTGCTTAGTATTCCGTGTTTGTCTGATATTTCATTTCCGATGTAAATTACTGAGTTACATCAGATTTGTTGATGAGGATTTGATTATTGAAAAACTTCTTTCATGTACTGAATTACCTTCAACATCAATTGGAGCAGGTGTGTATAATTCCATATCCAGCATCTTGGAACAAAATGAGCTGGGCTTAAGACACTAACAGACAAAAAACAAAAAGCGAGAGAGACTTCTGTCAGTTGAACATGAAATCCATGTGTGTTCTCTTCAATTCCAGCATGAATTGAAATTTTGTGTAAGCGGCAAGCTCAAGTTACTCATTAATAAACTATTGTCGTACCATCGGATCTATGCCCCTTCAGCGCTGTATTCGGTCTTGGAAAAGTTAACGCCTCTACTCACCCCATTCCACCCGTTTCTCTCCCACTACGTCAAACAGCAGGCCATGAACCTTGCCGAATAGCGATGTTGCCAAACTTCCATCAAACAGTGTCATGTCTCTTGAATATTGCCTATAATACTGTAAGGTTAATTATTACTTATTCATAATTTAATTTAAGTAGGTCTAATGACGCTGATTGACTTATGCAAAATGCTCTTACTTGCTTAATAATATTTCTTTCACCACTCCGTGCTACAGTATTCATGTTGAGTTGACAACACTGGACTGCAAGTGCAAATAAACTGTCCCGCAAGAAGGCTCAAAATTGCTTAGTAGTGGGGGAGAGAAAGAGAGAGGGATAGAAAAGAGAGAAATAGGAATACAGGGAGAGAAATGAATTGCCGAGGCTGAAAAGGAATTAGGGTTCAGTTCGCATATCTTACGGGGGCACAGAACCGATGGTCGGACTATATTTACTTTTGTTGTAAGACGAAAGCCAATAAATTCCATGTAAAATCAGTTTAAATGTTTGAATATTATTCTCTGGTTCTTTTTTTTTTAAATAAATATTGAATGAAATTATTTTAATTACTTTTACTAACAGTATCACTAAGTCTCAGAAGTTTCGCTGCACACCTAGCTAATCTCGTGGCACATTAGTGGTCCGTGGCACACCTGTTGAGAACCACTGGTGTAGACAAACGAGCCATATAATCATAAAGATCTGCACGAAACTGGTTAGACCTCAAGGCTGGCAAGACAGGTAGTGCGAAACATGCCTAAAAACCGAGTTGTGGCAGCATAACTGGTGAGATCTGGATGTTTGAAGTGTCATTTGATCGATCGTGACGAGATCGACAAAATGAAGTACCATTAGTAAGTAAGTACGAGGGGGATCCAGGAAATAACGACCGTTCGCGCATACCCGCCGCGCAGCTGACTCCCCTTCCTTGTTTGAAGGTCAACTGGCTTCCTTAACATGTGTTCTCATAACGTTATGAGTACTGGTTGCAACAAGTCGCCATTGTGCATTTTGTGTTACTTCAAAATGAACGACGTGATTGATAATCCCGCCGACTGTGAGGTGAGCAGTGTGATTCGATTTTTGAATGCCCGACATTTGAAACCTGCAGAAATTTACCGGCAATTGAAAGAAGTGTATGGTGATACTGTAATGAATGAAAGAAATGTGAGAAAATGGTGCGAAATGTTCAACAATGGGCGAACAAATGTCCACGATGAAACTCGACCCGGACGCCCATCACTCATCACAGAAGACCTGAAGACTAAAGTGAACGACAGAATCTTGCAAGACAGGCGCACATCACTCGATGAATTGCATATTGCCTTCCCTGACATTTCTCGTTCTTTGCTTGGTGAAATTGTGTCGCAACATCTTGGCTACCACAAAATCTGTGCCCGCCCACACACTGCTGCTTCAACTCGAGAATTGCTGGATCAATTCGGTTGGGAAATCTTTGATCATCCGCCCTATAGTCCAGACCTTGCTCCTAGCGATTTTCACCTTTCCACTAAGCTGAAAGACTTTCTGGGTGGTACGCGTTTTGGAAGTGATGAAGAGTTGAAGGAGACAGTGAACACCTGGCTTAATGAACTGGTGGCGAAGGAGTATAACACGGGAATTCTAAAGCTAGTGAACAGATACGACAAATATTTAAATGTAGGTGGTGATTATGTAGAGAAGTAAAGGAAGCTTCAGTTATGTAACAGACTTTGTTTTTTCAAATACATATTTTTTTTTAAAATTATTACAACAAAACGGTCGTTATTTCCTGGATCCCCCTCGTATTTTGGGAAAATTTGTGATCTTTCAAAATGCCTTGAAAATCAAATGCAAACGTGGAGACGAAATGGAGCAAGAGAAAAGGACATCCCAAGATGAATCAGACAAGTCCAATATCACCACTGCAGAGTACAAGAGTGGGAAGCACACATGGGCTCCGTGAATATTGTTCTCCAACTCACTGAACTAGTTGATTAGTGAGCCACTGCTGTTTTTTAAGAAGATTACTTCTTTTTATTTCACACTAGCTGAAAACGGCGTTGCCCAGATTTTCCTTTCTGCTTCTATTTTTAATTGAACTGGTTGTTAAATTTTCGGAAATCTCGGAAACCCAACTATAGACAACAAAAACAAATTGTCTTTATTAAGCTTTCTTCGTCTTTACTTAACTTCACTTACATGAATTAATGAACTCCTTAGCCAAATGCCTACCAGGGTTAACTAAATTAAAACAGTTGTAGATCAGGCACTGAGAAGAAAACATTTCATCGTGTGCCTCACATTCAACTATTTTTTAAATTTATATATTTATTTGTTTTGTTTATTCATTTATGTTATTCAGTTGTAGTCAAGGCCATTAGGCCTTCTCTTTCACACCGCAAGAAATACAAATAAAATAATAGAAAAATCAAACTATAAACAAAGTAAAACCCAACGAAAATATATACAGGTTACAGTCACACAATCTTTAAATGAGTTAACATTGTCTTGAAGTTCAGCAAAACAAAAACACACCCTTCGATCTCTATATGCCTACTTAGTGTTGTCTGAATGTTCTACAGATCTTACATTTTATCTCTCCCAGTCAGTTACCACTAAATTTCAAGTGCCTTATCGTAGTTGTGGCTGTCAGTGTATTAAATATCATTAATTTTTCTGCCGTGTCCTTTCCTCCCCACCACACATGTGACGTTGTACAGAGGCAGAGCCAAAATAATTATAAGATCTGTACATTGATCTGAAGCTGTACTGCACATAATTTCATGTGTGTGTGATTTCACTTGAACTTCAGAGAGCTGACGGTAATTAGAGAATTCCCTTGTTTCCAGTATGAGTCCGTTTGGGTATCATCGTGAGCGGAAATTTATCTGTTTATCGGTCGTATCAAAAAATCAATATATACGTATATAATTCAGTTTATATTGGAAGATTTTTTACCCCTTGACAGCTGCACGCCTGCTTATATCATACCCGGGGTTTTTAAATATGACTTGAGATATTATATCTAACAAATTCAGAATATATTAAATATATTACTTTTTATTTTATATACAGAATGCAGATAGAGTATAATTTTGCAAGAAGTCAACATAAATAATAATATTGTGAAAGACATATGTTATAGAAATAAAGTGACTGTTCTTACTACACTGGCAACATGATTACACAGATAGAATTTCGCAATAACACATTATTGGTCATGGGCAATAATATTTTGAAAGCTACATACTTTAGAATTAATATAGTCTTATTTTCAGTAGGTTTACTTATATTCATATACTACATAGGAACTTGACAAAAGTATCATTGACAGTGACAGTGACTGTTCTTACTACACTGGCAACATGATTACACAGATAGAATTTCGCAATAACACATTATTGGTTATGGGCAATAATATTTTGAAAGCTACATACTTTAGAATTAATATAGTCTTATTTTCAGTAGGTTTACTTATATTCACATACTACATAGGAACTTGACAAAAGTATCATTGACAGGCCTATGCATACAATTCATTTTCCCCTCTTTTGTATAAATGTGTGTGTGTGTAGATATATGTATATATATATATATATATATTTAGGTGTGCTCACTCGAAAGCAAGTTATGCAATTACTGACAATGTGAAAAACACGGGGTTTTTAAGTGGATGTCTGCAACTTTGAGCAACTATCCTTGAACTTTATTTTACTACAGTTATTACGATTGCTAGTCACACTGAAATGGCAGTTGCTTAAAATCGAATGGCATGTTACTGGCTATCATAGGAATATGTGGGATAAAACATCTTCTCCGTTCGTTTTGCCAGTTAATACTGTCACTTATGTTACGTTTGGCATGAGTTTTTTCACATCAATTCCTGTTCCATTGCATAATTTTTGTGGGTCAATATTTCGCAGTAGTACTACTGGTGATTCAGTATTAAGTATTAAATTGTGTGTTGGCAATCCTTGTGATTTCAAAGAATTAAAAAATTTAGTTTGATTAAACACAGTCTGCTCACTATCTACAACTATCTCGAGAAGCACATAATACGGTTCTGGACTGCATAAAGATACTTATTGCATGAATTGTCTAGTTTTTGGCCTTCATGATATATCTACAATGTTATTTTATATTTTCTTGCTTTTTCCATGGCCTCATGAAAGTCGATGTTGAATATGACAGACAATAATAAAGAACAATTGACTTTAGAAGATTTTGCATTTTAATATTATACATGAATATTTGATCTATTTATTTTTATTTTTTATATTTTTAATTAATTTAACTTCCATTTGCACAATTTTAATGTAGCCTATGTACTTCTCCTGGTTATGAAGGTTAAATGTGCAAACTTTGGCACATATCGATCGAAGTGTGTAGATTTGTAGAGAACATACACACATACACACCCACATTCAATTTTATAATTAAGATTACCTACACATTAGTGATAGCCTATCTGTGACTTGTAGGTATCACTGCAGATGATGGTGACCTGTTGATATATCTTTCATCAGAATAAAACTCCTTATTTATTTATTTTTTTTTTAACTAATGGCAGACACTTGTCTTGTGTCATTCACCCATCTATAGTCCCATCGCTCTAATTTCCGGCAGCCATCCCGTTGCAGGTTGGCTACATTTAAATGTGTACGTCTTGTGATTCACTGATTAATTTCTTAAGGCTCTATACTTAAATACTTAATATAATTGCCTGCTATTTTAGCTCTTTCATTGGCGTTCGCAGAAAGCACACGAAGACGTTATTTGCCACTCAATTATTTGCTGAATTACATTGCGTTTGATTTATTATCATAGGAGCTACAACATGATAATGTTTAACGGTGTGGCAAATAGATTTCTCGTATTGCAGCTCAACAACGTAAGAACAAAAATGGCGAAGGATACTACCTACCTAGACTTTATAGAGCCTTCACTTTCTAAGACGTAAGCAAAGAGGCGGAGTCACGCCGGAAACAGCGTCGGGACTATAGTGAGTGACTTGCCGAAGCTTGTTGTTCTTTTAGCAGCCATGAGGGCATTGCTCATGGTGCGAACTACACAACATCATTATATGATGATTAATGTAATAATGGTGTAATGCTAGTAGGGAAAACGGAGGTACCCAGCAAAAACCGAGTACCAAACACCGACTTTGTCTATCCCAAATTCCAGTTGGACACACGGGGTTCGAACCCAGGTTACCAGCATGGAAAGCTGACACTCCAGCCATTCGGCTAATGGTGCTTCACATACATCCAATGATGAAGGAGATAAATTGTTCATAACCGCTTAATTCAGCGATACAGTAGAACCTGTGAGATTCTTGTCAGAGATCGGCCTGGTTGGCTCAGTTGGTATAGCGCTGGGTTTCTATGCCCGAGGTTACGGGTTCGATCCTTGGCCAGGTCGATGGCATTTAAGTGTGCTGAAATGCGACAGGCTCATGTCAGTAGATTTACTGGCATGTGAAAGAACTCCTGCGGGACAAAATTCTGGCATACCATTGATGCTGATATAATCTCGGCAGTTGCAAGCATCATTAAATAAAACACATCATTTTTTTTTCTTGTCAGAGAAGATGGCTGTGGAGCAGATTCTCTTCTTAGATTTTAGTTACTTTGTCATTAATTCCATTGGCGTCATATCTTCTCAGACTGTATGTAGCCTCTATGGTAAATCATCCTTAATATTCTAGTTGAAAGTGTTACCATGCAAAAATAATAGCTTAGAGTTCATTCCAGTAATTATAGTTATGCAGAATTTCCCCAGAATAATTGACTGATCTTTAATTTAAGAGTGAAGTTACAGTAACACACTGTCTTTCTGAGAAATAATGCAATAGAGTAAGTGCAACCCAGAATTTTATTAGTTAAACTTCCAAAAGCCCTTTTTGAATAAAATTTGTTTCTGAAGTAAACTGTATGAGGGACATTGAGGTACTTTCATTTGGAAATTTCCTGTTATATTTATGACACTGCATGACATTGCGCGTATTTGTGCAGAAAACTTAACCTAACCTAATATTACAATCTTTGCAAAAGAAGAAGAAGAAGCTCATAATTTACTTACAAGGTTTGAGTCATTACATCTATTCTGTCCTCATTGACAATAGTGAAGCAACTCTAAGCATCCAAAAGCAATAGGACTCTTGATCATATGGTCAACATGGCACATGACTACCACTTACGACAACATGAAACAAACACAATACGTGAGACACCCGCTCCCTGCGAGAGGGAGACAGAGTTCCACTTTCCTGTAGGGAAATGTACCTTTGTTCACTGATTTGTAGCAAGCAACACTACCAGTTGTAGTAGATTAAGCTTACAGTGATGGAGTGGAATATGTCTAGCAAATTTAGTTTATTATTACATTGCTGGTTAGCTTTTCGAGGGCTGGATGTGGCTCATTGTGCGCCCTGTATACAATGATTTCTCCAGGTTCGTGGGGCCATGGAGGTAGAGCTTGGCACTAGACTGAGGTAGTGTAGTTTGCACCAAGTTATCCCTGTGAAAGACCCAGTACTCGACAGGAGGCTGAGTTGATTTTGAGGGTTTGGAAGTAAGAAAAAATCCACTATCACCTTAAAAATGAAATTAATATGCTGTATTAGTCAGAAATATACTTTAATCAGTTGTCTCAAATATTTGTCTGTTATTCTTCTTGAATATGATTAGTTGTCGTGTTATCAATTGTTTCAGACACTGAAGATTTCACTACCATTTATATGAACTAGTAAGTTTGCTAATAATTACAACAGATAACAGAATTTTGCTTTGGAATTTAAAAGAGAAGTTGAGCAGCTATGTATTTGTGCCTCATATAGTGACCCCATTTCACCTCGTTAATTTCATAATCTTCACTTCATACCAATAAATTTTTATTCTTATGATACTGAAATAAAAATTGAACATTTGTATTGCATTTATTGCAATACTTGTATCAAAGTACTATTTGAATTTGAATTCTTGCATTTGTATTGCAGTTTTTTTATACTTCAGTCCAAATAGGTCTGTTTATGACGTAAGCTACGCAAAGATAACAAAAGAACCTTGGAAACTTAATCAAATGCAGGTAGTTCTAACTGTATGAGTTACTGAGCTGTCTGTCTCGTGTAGAATTAGCCCATTTTTAGGACGAAAATATCTTTGTCACTTCAAAGTAACTAATATTATTTTCTTTTATTAGCTGTCTAGAATTTTATTAATTTTTCTTTGAATTGTATAGAAATGATATTTGTAAGGTGAGTGGATGACAGTCATATAGCATGTTAGGATTAATTTGAAAGTGCTATAATGATCTTTGAGGCTGTATCAAAATAGACACAGCTTGGCTTCTGAGAGGTATGTGCGGTACTGAATTCATTAGTTATAGTTCACACAATTAAGTACTGTGATCTGTACAAAAGAAACATTCTGTTTAAATTATTAAAATGAAGACAAACTTAGTTTGGACCTCATTTAAAGAGAGTGGTGGGCAAATTGTCTATTTTCTACAATTTTTAAGATAGAGACTTGATATTTTGTATACTTTATCTCTTTCCTTTAGGTATTTTTGCATATAAGCTTCATTATGATCAGATGAATGGTTTCTCGGTTATTCAAGTTTGTGAAAAAAAAAAAAAAAAAATAGGTAGGCATATTTTCAAAATCTATCTCCTCTTACAAAATTTAATTTATCTTTTATGCTTGACTTTTTTTTACGATACTTCTGATGTGATTAGAAGAGAAGTAATATCCAGAATTTGAAATTTATATCTATAAATGGAGACTTTTTTTTTTATTATACCAGTGTACAACTTCAAAATTTAAATTTTTAGTGTTCACTAAATGTATTTAATTTCTAATTTTGGAAGTATGTTCATAGTGCATTAAAAAAAACTATTGTTTTTGTTAACCCCAATATTGTAACTTTTATACAACAATGTGACTTTTATTTCTACCTCTAACCACACACCCGTCAACAATGTGTATTCCACTCAACACAACAACACAGTAGTCATTATTGCACTCCACCAGCGACAATGCAATTCACGTGTATTATTGAGAAGAACAACAATGTACTCCTAATTTCAACCAATGTTCACAAAGCACTATATACAGAACAAAACTGTCAGTTCTCAGTTCACAGTTCATTCGCCTTGGCTAGTTCTTCTAGCTCACTCATTCAAGTTCACTGTACGTCGAACCCCAAGCCTTCCAGATACAGTTCATTGCACTTCGAACCCAAGACTTCGGATTCGCGTCGCCTTCGCCTGGACGCTGCTACAGTTACTGACTCACTCAAGTTCACTGCACCTCGAACTCAGATCCTCTGGATACGTCTCCGCTGTCCAAGACAAGACTAACTAGCTCTCTCGCAGCTAACTCCGAAGACTGCTCGCGCTTTTATTACTAGACCATAACATCTCGAAACTTCGATCCGCGTGGCTTACAGAATCTTCGGGAGAGAACTGCTTGCAGATGTTTTCTCCTGCTCTCTCTCTCCACTCTGCGCTGGGACCGCAGCCCTTTCCCCTTGCTCCGTGCTGTGCCGCAGCATCTACTGAAGCCCGAGTTTCGCTTCTCCTGCTCTCTTCGCTCTGCGCCGTGCTGGATGCTCGCGCACACTCCCGAGGCCACCAGAATTTTCCAGAACGCTCCAGACGGGTGCCACAATATATAGAACATACAGTAAAAATTTCATGTTTCTAGGATCGAAATTGTAAGAGCCTTTACACATTGAACATGACGAAATGTGCTGAAGAAAAGTGTGAAAGAACAAGGTGCAGCCATTTAAATGTCATAATTGTTATGCTTCTAAGTGATGCAGAACACTGAAACTTGCTCAACAAACCATACAGAAGAGATTGTGGTTCATATATTTTATATATATATATATATATTATCCCCTCCCCCTCCCGCCCTCTCTCCCTCCCCCTCTCTCTTTTTCTCTCTCATTTGACTGTAAATGACCAAAATTTCATCTCCCCACCTGCAGTATCACTTTTCATCTACCAGTAACATGTATTTTACATTGAATGACAAATTTAGAGTAGCAAGGAAGAAAAAAGCGTTGTTTGTATGTTGATGATAATAATAATAATAATAATAATAATAATAATAATGATAATAATAATAATAGTAGTAGTAGTAGCAGTAGTAATAATAATAATAATAATAATAATAATAATAATAATAATAATAATAATAATAGCAATAGTAGTGGTGGTTCGGAAAAATATAATGAAATATGTTTATTTTGCTCAATAAATCCACAAGTATGGAAACAATAAAAAGTCACTACTGTATCCCAGAATCATGTTTTCAACTGGAATAATACCACATAAGTTATGATAAAAAAATTGCAAGAAATTAGTAGTTTTTAATATTTATTTATAGTAGTCATTATCACAACTGTCTGTAGTTTACTGTTGGGAATGCTTATTGTTATTGTTCTGTGTATTATTTTGTGGTAATTGGAGTACAATCCAATATTTGCCTTTATTTAACTGAAAATTAATTATATTCAGTCGAAAACCAATGGAAAAAATCTCGACCCCTGGTCGACTTTGGGAATCGAACCTGTGGCCTTCCGAATGCGAGTCCAGTGCATTACCACTGAGCCATTTCCCTCGGTTTAAATTGAGATTATAGCAAAGCCTACAGACAAATTGAAGAAGGTGGTAATCATCAGCACCTGAAATCTGTGTTGACAGCCTTTTCCTAAAGAATGAAAAAGGTCGGTTATTATTGTTGTGGGAGAGTGGTTAATTTCTTTAACGTGACGAGTGTGGAGAAGTTGATTCACAATCTGATCTTTGTGACTTGCAGTGCATTTCCTTGACAAAGATAGGATATCACATATTGGTAGAGACCCAATATTTCGATCACAAAGTGCTGTGCATAAAACTTACATGGCGTTGTTCAAAATTATATTTTGAGGATTAGAAATATAGATAATTCAGCTAACTTCAATTGCAACTGACATTGGGATTACTACAGCTAAAAAAGTTTTCTGTCTTAAGATATCAACTCAAATGGGACTAGGAACTTGTATTTAGTTAGGCTAAATCAAATGATTTCCCCAGTAAATGATCATATATTGATTAGAAGAGACATTTCATACAAGTATGTTTTTAATAATATTATATTAGGCCTATATAATAATTTTAAAATTAAAACTTGTTTTATTTTCTTTTTAAACAGAGTTATGATACTTGCATTTTGAGAACAAACAGAACATAACAAAAAATTGAATACTTCAAAGAGCAATGCAATTTTGTATATTAATAATAGTATGTGTACTGTTGAAATGTGACAATAGGAAGTTCAGTAATATCAATGAAATATTCTAAACAACGCATTATAATAAATATTTAAGAACATTAAATGTTTTTATTACAGTACATAAACATAATTACATAATCAATATAAATGACCCAAGACTTGAATATTTCGAGCCATAGGATCAGTAGAACACTGGTATTTTGAAACAGAGAGATACAAACACATTAAAAGAAATGATGTAGCTGCTGGATGTAGCGAAATTCAACTTGATTGCATTGTAGAGGAAAGCAAGTGAATTTTAAAATCACTTTCTGCCTGGCTCCAGAGAAGTTTTTTTGGCTTCTAAATTTTTGCCCTGATCAAAAGTATCGAGAACCCAATCTTAATTCATGTGTATGAATCAATTTGCGCAAAATTAATAACACATATTTATGTAAATTATACAATTTATGACTTAACTATTTTTTTTTATGTACAGTCTCGATAACGAAAATTTAACTTCTTATTTAAGTGCAACAAATTATTTCATTTATTTGTACCTTTCTATTGATAATTTAAGAAACTGCACTATAAACTGGAATGTGATTTGTGACATGATAAAAGAATTGAATTGTTACAGAACGCGTAAACTTACAAGGAGAAATTATATGTTTTCTGTATAACACTGATTTTTAGGTTTTATGTGGATACATGTTTCAGATCATTGGATTCTGTGCTGCATCCATAAGTAATACATGTGTTGTCGATGCTGATAGTTATTATCTGTTCTCTGCAGGAGCAAGTATGACGTGGAAGATGAGAGTCGGAGTCCCGAGGTGAATGGGAACTCCTGTCTTGGGAAACGGAAGAGGAGCCGGATGAAGAAGCAGTGTGGTTATTTGCAGGAGTGGCTTGACAAGTCGTGGTCATTCCAGCAACAGCCTGATGGACCGTATGCTTTTGAGGAGGAACCTGTTAGTAGAGTACCTGGCTTTCGTTCTGCACCATGTTGGCCGAATCACTCCACAGTGCCTGTTTTAGATCGAAGACTCTTCCCTACAGTGTCAGAACCGACAATGTGTCGATATTCTGTGCCTGTAGGTTATTCCCTGGAGCCAATCTCTTTGCCTGTGTATGCAACTTACGTTCCCATGTCTTCTGATCAAGCAGCCTCCTCTTCTAGAAGACGTGGTAGTAAGCCAGTGGCTCGATCTAATGGAATGCATGGAAGCTTTTCGTCTGCTCCCCACAGTTATTGGCAGGCCCATAGAGATTTTAGAAGGAATTCATCCAGGCCGAAGCCTGGTGTAGACTCTACTACTAATGAAGATTTTACAAGCCTTCCACCAGCAGTAACAGCCCACACACCAGATACAGTCCGTCGGAGATTTAGTGACCCAGGAATTGGAAGGTTTGTAACTGTTACAACTTACTACTATATTTTCTTCTACTTTATAATTTAGAACCATAGTTTTATGCAGATTGCTTTTTATATAGAAGTAAGATGTAGCCTAATTAATTAACGACTCTTGTTCATATTTTTATAGTAAAATGGAGCTCCTCATCAGAAATTTAGGTAATTCGAATCAGAATTGCGAAATGAAAAAAGTGTTAGCACTTCTAAATGTAAGAGAAGTGAATGAGAAAGATTACAGCATTTGGCCGCGAAAAATGGTTTTACTATGTTTGTTAAGACACTAAAATCCATTATTGTCTTTAAGAAACATAATTAAGATAAGACATTTCATTGTTCTTTGGTTACCTAGAGGTGAGTTCATTATAGATATCAGCTCATCACTTATCCTTTGCCACATAACAATCTGATTTCAGTCAGCTCTGTAGTCCACCCACTGTTTTTGTGTTGCTATTATCCAGTAATGATTTCAGATAATCCAAAGGTTTTCTAAACCAAACAGGTCACGGTTCCAATTAATTCGGATTTGTGGGGTTCTACTGTATTTGTATTATGAAGTAAAGTAATAATGTCACGTGGCTAAATCTCATATGAAGAGGTTATGATCTGGAAGCATGACATTGTAATGAAATTCGTCGCATTTAGAATATACATACATACATACACACACACATACATACATACATACATACATACACACACACACACCTTTACGTTTCTTTTGTGTTTGTTTCTTATTTTATTTTTTCATTTTGTAATGTTTATAATATGATGATATTCACCTAGATGTATTAGATTTCACACATTTTAAAAATCATTCTCTTGTATGTTGAGCTGCGAGACTCAGAGTTTGGTGCAGTAGTGATGGTTATTTTTGGTCAGTGAGAATGGATGCACATTACATTTTAGGCAGTTGACCAGCCTAAGTTTGCATATGGTCAGATATCCTAACAGCATTGTGTTTATCTAACCTGACATTACCTTATCCAGGTTTTGTATACTGGTTTCTGACAAATATGATAATAATAATAATAATAATAATAATAATAATAATAATAATAATAATAATTTTTATTATTATTATTATTATTATTATTAGTCATAGATACTACCATATTGATAAAAATTGTGCTTGTTTGATAATAGAATGTATTCAGTACAGTAATCGATTTGATAGGTTTTATCTGGTTTTTAATTTGTATTTTTATTTATAAACTGAATGAATTCCTGGAATTATTTCCAAACCGAAAGTGAGTGCAAAATAAATTGAACTCAGTTGTACCCAGTATACGGAAGAAGGAGGTTAAAATCCCCCCCCCCTCTCCCATCGATCAACAGTAGATACATTATAATTTTTTCATAATCACAATCAGTAATATAGTTTTTTAAAAACAGAGTTGTTACTACAAACAACATGTGACTTGAAATCGTGATTCTCTGTTAACGTACCCACAGTAACGTATATATTATGCAAACAGACTTTTTGTGCACTCGATATGGGTTTCTGGCCTTTCTTCAGCTCACTTGAGGTGTATGGATATAAAGGGAAAAATTGAGATGGTGTTAGGTGCAGTTCGTGGGTAGCTCAGTTGGTAGAGCACTGGTGTGGTCAGCCAGGAGGTCCCAGGATCGATACCTGGCTCTGGAACAATTTTTCCCTTGAAATTATTCAGTGAAATTATTGAAGTCTGCTTCACAGGGAGCTTTACCAGAAAGCTAGATTTGCATAACTTGATTGATATTTTGGTCTGCTGTAAAATTTAGTGTTTGTCAGTTACAACCTTGCTTAGGTAGTGATTCAGTTACTCTAATATTGAATATCTCACATAATGTGTGACTGTCATGGTGGCTCAGTGCTAGAGTGCTGGGCTTGTAAGTCAAGGTCTCTGAGTGAAGAAATATTTTGATAATATCTTTATTCAGCATTTTCTTTTTCAGTTTTTAGATCATGATCAGTCCTTGTCAGAATGTTTATGTTGGAGTTGGTTGTGTTAGAAAATGAAAGTTGGATTATGCAGTACTTTTCATTTTCCTTGCTGTTTACCAGGCCGCCTGTTACGGTAGATGGTGCTCGACCTCCTTGCTGTAGTGGGGACACATCTGATTCTGGTGACAGCTGTAGTCGTGCAAGCACTCCAGAACCTTTAACAGCAAGCAATGGATTAGTAATGAGTCTGATGGAGCAGGTGAATGCGCTGCAAGACAGCAATAAGCAGCTGTATCAGGAGTTGCGTGAAACGAAGGCAGAGGTGGAGACTCTTAAGCAGTCATGGCGTCAGCTTCCCCCAGATTATGAGCCAGGCATGGTGTCAGGTATGTGTGTTTAACACAAACATAGACATCAGGTCTCTAGACCAGTGGTCATCAGCACAATGCACAATGGGCTAGCGTCTCTTATCTGCAGATAAGAGGTGCACTAACTGTTGGTGGGTATGCTTTCTCCCTCTCCCTTCTACACTCCTTACCCACTACCCATTTCAGCAAGTGCTGACGACCACTGCTCTAGACTGTAGAATTATGATGATTTTTTTTGACAGTTAATAATAGATGTTAGTCTGTACCTTCAGATAGTCAGTCTTTTCAAATGATTTCCTATTTATAATAATAATAATAATAATAATAATAATAATACTAATAATAATAATTATTTATTTATTTATATTTATATTTAATGTGCTGTTCATCAGCCAGTGGCCAATTACAGTTCAGCACAAATATTACAATAATGACGATGAATGCATAAATAATGGATAACTTTAAAATACATAACTGAGAATACTATGAGACAATGATAATTGAGTATAATGCCTAAAAGAATACATAAATGATAAATCGTTGCCAAGAGCAAACTAAGTCTATACATTGAAGGGATCGAATTCGCAGCCATGCATGTTGGCATTTTTAATGCATCTGGAGACTGGTGAAAGAAATTTCGAATTTCTAATATAGAAAAGTTTGTGGGCTCTCATATCTTTTGTTGGAATACGTAAGGTAATATTGTTTAAGAAATAGTCACAGGATATATCACTTTTGAGGACTTTACAAAAGAACAGATAATCTAGCTTATGGCATCTAGCATATAGATTTTGACAATTAAAATATTCACATTTTCTCTCATAATTGTACCCGGAATTAATGGGCAAAAATCTGAATGAACATAAGGATATAAATTTTCTTTGTATATTTTCTAATTTAGCCGAGTCCGTAGTTGTAATCGAGTTCCAAGCTACAGATGCATATTCGAGTTTCGATCGCACCAATGTATAGTAAAGCATTAAAAGAGAATCGGGTGTGGAAAAAGAATAAGTTATTGACCGTATTATTCCTAACATTCTGATTGCGTGATTGTAAATGTAATCAACGTGACTATGAAAATACAATTTACTGTCAAAGAATATTCCCAAATCTTTCACGCAATCCATTCTGTTAATTAGAACATTATTTAGATAATAATTAAATTTCAATGAAGAAGTTTTTCTAGAAAAGGTTATTACATTAGTTTTGGATACGTTAATTTTCATACCATTGTCTTCCGACCATTTAGCGACTGAATTAATGTCACATTGAAGTGATTGACAGTCAGTACTACTTTTGATTGTACGAAAAATTTTTAAATCGTCTGCAAATAATGAACAGTCAGAAGTTATTCTTTTACATATATCATCTATGAATATAATAAATAGGGGAGGTCCTAAAGTAGATCCCTGCAGGACACCACAATTAATATTATAAGAATAAGAGTGTATGTGTGAATATTCTGAAATGGGTAAATGTATGTCCCGGCTAATTTAAGGAGTTTCTTGAAAATGTTAACTGATTACGTTTGCGTTTAATTAACTAACTCTCACATGTTTTAGTTGGAAACAAAGCATAAAAGGATCAATTTTAAAATTTATAATTAAAAAATAACGTCCAAATGTCAAAATGTCACTACGGTCCCTATGTCCCCAACTACATTTTACTGTGTTTTACTAAGTTTTTCTCGGAATGTTTCGATTTGATTTTATTTCCTCGGCCAAAATTATAAAAATAAATAGTTAAAATATTTATGAAAGACAGGAATTGTTGTTTGTTTAAATCTGAAAGGGCACAACTTTAACGTAAAGCTTGTCCCAAAAAATTTCGTAACGCCGGTCCCTCGAAATAAAAGAGCTACACAAAAGACAGTTTTGCTTCATGTGGTAAATTTTAATGGTTGGTAGTGATGAGAGGTCAACATGGCGCCAGTTAAAAAACTTTTCGTCCATTGTCGTAATTTATTTTATTGAAAAATACAAAAATCATCACTGATGACTGAATGTTATGTTTTCTATTGGTAACACTGGTCCCAGGTGGCATTAAACTTTCGTATTATATGCAAAACATTACAATGTTTGTCGACTAAAAAATCTAACCTCATGATATTTTTAACTATTTATTTTGTCAGAACTATTTTGGAAATTATACTAATTTGTAACAACAGTCCCTGTAACATCAGTCCCTTTATTGTGGGACCGAGGTTTCATTTAACATACAATTATTAAATACAGTGGATAAAGTAACTTCGAATATTATTTCATGTGATTGTTTATGGGAAAGAAAAAAATGTCTGATGATGAAAGTAGGAAATATGAAAGGGAGAAGATACGTAGGCAGAGGGAAAATATGACTGAAGAGGAGTTGCAGAAAAAAAGGGACTATGGCAAAGAATATAAAAAAAAAAGAAAGAGAATAGCAGATATGACTGATCGTGAAAAAATAAATGTTCGAAGACAAGTGAAATCTGAAGTACAGAAGTTTAGAAGATACCTTAAACAATGGGCTGTAAGGGAAAGATAACAACAATCCCTTGGTTTTTTTTTTTAAATTAGAAATCTTACATAAAAATTTTTTTAAGCTCAACTGATACCAGAATCTTCAATAATAGGAGCAAATGTAACCAATGTGAGGAAAAAGTACACAATTTAATATAATATATTTTTTCCAGTTTTGTTATTCATATTTGCCCATTTCAGAATATTCACCCATATATTAAACAGTCTTACACATGAAACTCTATTACTTAAATAATTCTCGAACCAGTTTACGTAGCTTCCAGAAAGGCCAATATTTCCTAACTTATGAAAAAGGATATAGTGCGGAACTACATCAAAAGCTTACTGAAATCGAAATATATTGAATCAGTTTGTCCCTGTGTTTCAATTATTGGTACAATTTGATTTAGATATGTGACCAGGTTAGTGACAGTGGATTTAGTTTTAGTAAATCCATGTTGAGAAGAATTGAGCTTGTTTTTCACATAAAAAGATATATGTCTATGAATAATGGTTTCAAAAATTTTTGAAAAGTTATTTAGAATCGAGATAGGTCTGTAGTTTCTGACATCGTTTCTTTTTCCATTTTTAAATATAGGAATAATTGCAGCTTGTTTCCATAGTGAGAGAAATTCACCATTTTTCAAACTAATATTAAATATGTGGGCTAAAAGAGGAATAAATATATCAGAGCATCCTTTAATTATAAAATTTGGAATACCGTCAGTGCCAGTTGTTTTTGTTGGTTTCAGTTTTTTAATTGCTTTACGAACGCCATCATGTGTTACTTTAGGTATAGGTAATGAGTCTGTTATATTCGTAATAATGTTTTCATATGTATGGCTGTGTTTAGTCTGAACAGATTTGAAGTGATCAGCAAAAGCATTGACAATGTCTAATTGATCTGTGATGTGTTTATCGTTAAGAATTAATTCAGAGGGATGATTATCTGTCTTCCGAAATGATTCAACGTATTTCCAAAACTTTTTTGGTTCCATTTTAAGATTTTTATTAATATTTTGAAGCCATGATAATTTATCCGATTTAATTTTAGATTTCACAAGTTTTCTATAGTAGGAAAATGTTTGATAATAAAATTCAGTTTTGAATTTTTTATATTTTTTATGTGCATGGTCTTTCTTCCTAATAAGTTTACGTAAGGTGTTAGAAAACCATTGTGGATAACTAGACCTTTTGATTCTAGTGACAGGAACTGCCTGGGATATGACACTATTAACTACTGAACATAGTGAGCTAGCTGCGTCATTAACATCAACAGCTTGGTAAACACAGGACCAATCGTAATTATGTAGACTCCAATACAAATTTAAGTAATCACCTTGCGAATAATTTGGGAAAGAATTTTGTTGATTCTGGGGAGAAAAATTTAGTGTGAATTCAAGAGTTATTGTTAAGGGAGGATGATAGTCATCCTGCAAGACGAGTGAGTGGCCAGATTGACCTCAGTCTTCTCGGTTAAATTTGTAAATACAAGATCAAGTAAGTTTTTGTTATTAACTGTTGAATTTACTTGTTTCAATCCAAGAAAGCAAGAAGATGAAAATAACTATTGAGCCTTAATTTTGGAGTAGTAATGGATGTTATTAGCACAACAGCCAGATGGCCAATTCATACCAGGAGTATTAAAATCGCCGAGAAAAACTACTCTATTATTGCGTGTATCAAGATGATTTTCAAGAAAATTTAGATAAGATTTTAGAATCATGTATACACATACACATACCTAAACTTTAATTTCAAAACTATCAAATCCTGACAATTTCTTGCGGGTATGTACTAGCATCATGTGTTACAAGTGCTATGTTCAGTTCAGTATAATGAAAACCGAACTTTGTTATGTAGAAGCAGGTCTGTTATGTTCGTCCGAACTTGTCCCCTTGAAGTTTGTTGTCATCCCCTCCCCTTCGTTTCTGCTTCAGCTGCATAAGGATTTTAGAACAACTCTGTGGATTTTTATGTAGTTGTAACTACAGATAATTTTTATTACAAAAATGTGATTAAACATCCACAGATATATATATATATATATATATATATATATATAAGCAGTGGCGGCTCATGGGTATTGAATTCAGGGGAGGGCTGCATACAAAAACCTTATTTAAAGATTAGTTCCATGCACCTTGTCTTGTAGGTTGCAAACTTTTGAATCATCATCTTATTAAAATCTGATATGTCGTTTAACATAGTCTTTACAATGGAAAACATAGCTAATGCAGTCAGGCTCTCTTCTCTCATCGTATTTCTAAGTTAGGATTTCATTCTTTTCAAACACAAAAAGCAACTTTCTGGTTCGGAAATTGTCGTTGGTATGGTGATAGCTCTGCGTAGTAGTTTCACAACTTCTGAAAATGAAGCCTGCAAGTTCTCAGATAGAAGAAGCTGCAAGAGCTTGACTGCGTCACTGATATTTCTGAATTCTTGTCTCTGATACAACACAGTGAGTTCTGTTTTTAGTTTGTCTTATCGAACATTGGAAAAAGCTTCACACATACATTTAGGTCATTTTCAGGAAATGAGCTTTTGAAGCATTCAAATTTTTCTTGACACAGAAGAGAAGATAATATCAGATGATCTATGAACTGGAATCAGGTGTTAGCTTGTGTGATAATGAGGTGACACATTTCCTTGGCTGCCGCAACCCTTGTCTGAATCCCTTTGATCTTATGACGCTTGTTAGGGTTTTCATTTTCACATATCTTGCTGCTCAACTGTGCACTGTTCCGTATTGTCTGGTATGGCAGAGCTTGATATGCAGAGTCGGTCTCGGTAGCATAGTCGGTTGCAGGTTTGATCCTGGCCCAGGTCGATGGCATTTAAGTGTGTTTAAATGAGACAGGCTCATGTCAGTAGATTTACTGGCATTTAAAAGAATCCTGCAAGACAAAATACTGGCACACCGGTGAAGCTGATATAACCCCTGCAGTTGCGAGTGTCGTTAAATAAACCATAATTTAATTTTTTTATATGCACATTTGGACCTCAAAAATATCTAACTGGCGATGTTGTAGTTAGTTGTATAATATATCTACATGATACATCAATAAATTAAAAAAACTGAGCCAGAAATTGAATTCAGGATCTTCAAGAGTACGCACCAGACGCTTGCCTTATTTATTGTGATGCTGTTAGATGTTTAAGATTCCATTATGGTTTGAAAACATTCTAGCAGTGGCTCCTTCTTCTCATGAGCAACATTTACTGTTCTTATTTTAAAACTCCATCTTGTTGCCCCAGCTGATGGAATTGTCTTTGAAACACATTAATCTAATACAAACTCTGTAGAGATTGAGAGTAGAAAGCAGGGATACTGGATAAATCAGCAAAAAATATGCGAGCCTTTGTATTTTGTTTAGCGGCTCTTTCCATTATGAGATTCAACTGATGAGCACTTAGTTTCACATTTCTCCTGAATTGTTAAGGTACTGAACTGAATAGACTGTAAATATTGTACAGAATTAAACATTGTTGCACTTGTTATAGTCACAACATTAAAGAAAATGTGTTTAAAACTGCACACTACTGACAAACTGCTGCAAATTTTGCAGCTCCTGGAAACGCTGGATTCATGGCCAGGGGCAGCAGGGGGAGGGGTAAAACTAACTCGCAAAGCATCCGAAACGAGACTGGCAGCTCCAGGGAAGGAAGTGGCTTCACCTATAGTCCTTGTCTCTGGCTTCGCTCTGGCAGTACCAGGGGAGGAAGTGACTTCAATAATGATTGCGTGCATGTCAATGAGAGCGAGATTTTAAAAAATTCGATCCGCTAAATAGAGACTGTATAATAAATGTATTTCACAACATCAAATGAGACAAGAGCCACAAATGTCTGGGGGTGCTGCAGCTCCACAGCTCCCCTTCGAAAGCCGCCCCTGCATATAAGTAAATCACAGTGTTTGTTTACTATACCATCTACGTATTCTTCACTTAATATTCAGATAAATCACAGTTGCTTGGTAAGAAATGTGTGACTATATGGATGTTAAAAGTAATATAACATGTACACATAATATAAAATAAATTGCACTACTCCATAAAAATAAACGACTTCGTTTTCATACTACATACCATTATAACTTATGTCTATAAATAAAATATTCATTTTTATACTACACATTATAATATTGCCAAGGTATCTTCTTTTTTATTAAAACTGTCTTTAATTTCTTGGCCAAGGCGTATGACTTGTTCATTAGCAGAGTGTAGTTGTCGAAAGCCAGCTTGTCTTGGTGATAAACGATTTTGAGATTCTAAATACCAAGTTAATCTGTTGGAGATCATTGACTCCATAGTTTTTGCTATCATGCTTAATAGTGCTATTGGTCTATAACTATTAACATCATGAGCAGGTTTCCCTTTTTTGTGAATTGGTACAATGATTGCTTTTTTCCAAGCTGCAGGAATTGAGGTGTTCCATGATAAATTGAAAATGGATAAAAGTACAGACTTGGCTTTTTCTCCCAAATGTTTAAAAAATTCTGTATGAATGTTGTCGGGACCAGGAGATTTCTTGTTTTTAAATTTTGTATAGCAATGCTTAATTCTTTGGAAGTAAAATTTTGATGGAATATTTCAGGTTTTGTGATATTGTTTTTATTATATTTATGTAATTCTCTTTTGATAAATTTGTCAGTTTTTTTGATATTGGGATGTAATCTGTGAGAGTTTGAGTAGTGTTTATTAAATGCATTTGCTATATCTCTACTATCTGTTAGTGTTTTGTTATTATGAATAATAGGTTGGCTAATATTTTCCCATACTACACATAATACTACACATTATAAGAAACGCGAAACTCAGACATTTTCGCAACATTTTAAATAATGACACTGGTCCATCCAAACTATGGACAAACATGCATACAGTAGCATTAGGAAATTTCAGAACTCACCCTTCGTAGCAGTGTAGACTCTGACCTTGAACTAAACAGGAAAGCAGCAAGTAATTGAGAACTTAGTTACCTCTCCTCTGGCAAGGGACAAATTTTGCTTTCGTTACGTAACAGAAACTGAAGGCAGATCACCACTAAAACTGAGGGAATCGACAAAATAACCATTAACTTACTGAAAAAAATTATGGAGATAATACTGCCAACAGTGACCCATATATTTAACACTTCACTCATGACTTTCACTTACCCATCTCTATGGAAAAAAGCTTTTGTCTGTCCACTTCCCAAGATTGTCTCTTTTATGTCCGAATGATTACATCAGCATCCTCCTTGCTTTATTGAAAGTTCTGGAACATATTGTTCATAAACAACTAATGAACTTCTGAGCACGACTTACTTGATGATTATCAATCAGGATTTAGAACTGTCACAGTACGACTACAGCACTGTAGGATATTTGTGAGGCCTCTGATGCAAAGAAACTGACTTTATTAACGCTAATTGACTTCAGTAAGGCTTTTGACATGGTTGATACAACCTACTAATACACAAATTAAGATTTCTTAACCTCGCTTAAATTGGATTTGACTCCTATCTCCACGACCATAACAGACGTTCTTCTTCTACAGTCTGAAGTCTCACAAGAATCTACTAGTCTAGGATTTACATCAATGACGGCAACGAAAACAATAAAGCACATGTATGCTGACCTACGAGATGAATGGCGCAATAAGAAGAATGAATGACAATTTGAATTCTATTTCCACGTGGACTCATAAGTTAGGATTGAAGTTAAACCCAAAAAAAATCTTGGCCTATTGTAATGGGATATGAACGTCTGCTTGGAACACTTCACTATGATAACCTACTGTGCACAAAGCTAAATGGTAAATCAATAGAATATTTTGAAACTATTAAGACTCTGGGCATCTTTATGGACAACGATCTAAACTGGAATAGTTAGGTAACACACATATGTAAGAAAATATTCTCGTTGCTCCATTCTTCAAACTATATGAAGAAATTTCTACCATTTATGCTAAATAAGATTCTTATTCAGATGCTTGTGATACTTCATTTTAATTGTTGCGATTCCTTGCTGACAAATGTAACCCATAAGCCAGCTCAGAGATTACAGTATACTCATAAATAATATGTGTGTAAGATTCATCTGCAATATGCGCAAATTTGATTGTGTAACACTATCCCTCGAACTTCCATCATGGCTTCACTTGAAGGAATGCAGAATCACGCAATCATTGACACTGCTATTTAAACTCTTGCTTACCTCTACTCCACTTACCTAGCAGCAAGTTTTCAGTTTCTCAAAACAGTACAGAATCATAATCAAGCACTTCTTTCTACCCTTCATCACAGAATATCTGTACACTCATCCCCCTATACCATATCATTACCTTGTTTTTGGAATTCTCTACCTACATTTTGCTGATATTTTTCACAAAATAACTGTATCCTCTTTATGTTTTCCGGAGTTGTAAGCACTTCGGCTGATCTTTTTCTTGACTGGTCTCCTTTCTAAAGTGTGGAGACAGAATTGATGAAAGATCTCATTTGGTACCTTGTTTGAATGTGTTCGAATCCATGAATTGATCTTATCGTGAAAATAGCGCTTAAATGGTCCAAAAAATGTGTGATCCAGTGGTTGGAGTACATGCGTCGAATATGGTGGAAAATAAAGGAGAATGCCAATGACAGCAGCTCAAGGGAGTTGGTATGATTAACATATTCGTCCAGTATTAAGAGATTCGTCCCTGGCTTGCGCTGAGGCAAATAATTGTCCTTAAACCAATGAAGGAAGAGGTCACTGCTGATATAGCTTGACTTTGGATTCATGTAAACCTACGACCCGGGGGGCAAACCATCTTCAAACTCGGCCTTTTTGTTTACGCCTGTCAAAAATCTTCCATCTGCAAAGGAACAAGCAATCAAAGTTATTGTTTCACTTTTTTCATAGTTGGTGACTTTCTGAATCACTTTTCCATTCTTGTTAATAAGCTATACTCCGCTCTTATCCAGTATTTCCTGCTTTTAAGTGCAAATGGTTTTCTATCATTATTTCTTCTAACAGATTAAAGTAGAGGCTGACAGGTTCTCTACTCATCCCCAAAGCTCTTGCGGTAGACAAACCTTCTGCTTGCCAAGCCAGTCTGAACTATCCATATTCTTTCCATGTGAGAAATTATGGGCGACATGCAACCTTTCTGCAAATTGGTAGGCTAGAGACGGATCAGTCTTGTCTGTCAAGGGTAAAGCCAGCATTGCATAATCTCTGGATATGAGTAACCAATCTCTCTTCGTTTTCTTCCCCTAGTACTCCTAGAAAAAGTAACATCTTATTTTCACAAATAATTTAACTCCTCCATTTGGTCATAAAATTATTGATATGCCATGGTTAGTAGCTACTTATGAGAGCAGAGAAGTGGGGCAAAAGGAAGATAACCTCGTCACCTAGCGTGCAATATAGCGACCTGAGATAACATTCAGTATCACCCATTCGAAAACATTACCGCTCCATAGTCTGTAGAGATCTTTTATTAAATCTCAGCCTCTGTACAACGTCACAGTTTGCGGTTAAGGAAAAGAGAGATAGCCAAAGACTGTAATGCTTTTTAATACTCTGCTAAAAAGCATGGGATATCTGCAGAAGAGATCACAGGATTGAAGACTCATTTGACAATGACCGAACATTATTGATTGGCGTTGCAGGAATATCATAAAAGTTAGACACTTTAGAGCAGAGCAAAGACAAATATTTTATCTATATGAGTCTTGGATAACAACGATTTGACTTTCTAAAAAATGCTGGCAGAAAGGGAAAGATGTTAGAGGTATTGTAAAAGGAAACAAGTCTAAAGGGCTTATAATAGTACATAAGTTTACAGATTCAAAAAGTGGATTTTTTTATGCTGGTCTTCTCATTTATAAAGGTGGCTCACTCAACTACTGGTGACTACCACTGAGAGAAATGGTTGAGGGAACGAGTAATTCCTAGTTTGCCACCTGTCTCTGTAATAGTGCTTGACAGTGCCCTGTATCATTAAGTGCAAGTAACTGTCCAGTTACCAGACAAAAAAAAAAACAATTATCATTTGGTTAAGGAGATATGGCATCTCTTGTGAGGAAAAGATGACCAAAACAAAAGATAGAACGTTTGCTCTGAGAGAAGAACACAGGTGGAGAATTTTCCTTAGGAGTTCTAAGGAAACTGGGTGTGCAGGCAGTAAATGAAGTTTGTCCTTAAGACTGGCAAGGTTTTGTCGCCATGTAGTGAAAATTGTGGCTAATATTGGCAAAATGTGCATCTGCTAGAGTCTACTATGGACGAAATAATTCGATTGAGTGGAGATGATGGAAGTGATAGTGATGATTGTGGTGATGATGAGGAGGAGGAGGAGTGGGAGGAAGAAAAAGATGGCAATGACAGTGAATCAGAAGATGACACAATTCAGGAAAGTGATAATGATAAGATGACTGTAAAATTACTGTATCAATGTTAGATTAATGTACACTGATGATGCCATGAATAATTGTATTCCAACGGTTAATAAAATATCTATCTATCTATCTATCTATCTATCTAGCACATAAGTCAAATTTTTGACGAAACACTGGGTATTTCCACTTCAGTTAAATTGATTATGGAAACGAAATTTTGACAGCTTACTTATCGTCACGCCCACTTTGTTTTAGGTGCTTATTTTAATGGTGGACGCTCTTCAATTTTCTTCAAACATGGTGTCACAATGGCCAGTCTATAATCTCTCTTCTAACTCGTTGGTTGTTACATTTACATCCATCTTGTCAAATTGATTTCTCGAAATATTACGATTTACGAGATTGGGTTCTGAATCGATGACTACCTTCGAAAGTTCGATTTTATTAAACTGTTTCATTTAAATATAAATTCAAACCACAACAATTGCGTCTATGGAAGTGCATTCAGAAAAGTCACTGAAATCAATGGTGACTAATGCCTAGTGATAACGCGTTTATTTTATTTTATTTCGAATTTATTTAAAATAATTTTTAACTGCTTATTAGGCCTAATTTTGTTAAAATAGCAATTCTTAGCAAGATGAATTATTATTACGTTAAACTTATTAGTTCATCACTTATGCATTCTTTAAACAGAACGTTTTTAACATGTAAATTAATAGTAAAATGGCTGGGACTATAAAATTATTCCGTTATTCTGAAAAATTCATAACTGCGGCATTCATAATAGCAACATTTCACTGTACTTTTTTTTTGTACATTTATATGAATTTTAAATTATGTAAATGCCTTATAGTAAAATGTTTCACTCATCTTGTAAGTAGTTTGTTGTTGTTAGTTAGGGGAGAGTCGGGTAGTATCGGACATTGGGTAATATCGGACAGTGAGTTTCTTTCATCTACCACACGATGATAATACCTGATTGATATGGTTACGTTTCTGTGATGTCGCATAGAGAAACGTAATCATGTCATTCAGGTACTACCATATGGTGGTAGATGAAAGAAACATACTGTCCGATAGTACCCGATGTCCGATACTACCCGACTCTCCCCTATAAATATACATTAAATCTATGAGATTTAGAAGTGCATTAATATTATACAGTGACCATCTGTTCCAAATTTAGACCCCTTATCCCCACTTTTTCTCAGAGCATTTCGCGATGCCAATTTGTCCTGGATTTTGCCCAGATATTATATCCCCATTTAGATTTTTCTACATTCATAGTAATGTTTTTAAGGGATGTGAACTGTAAAGTTAGGAACAGTCAATTGCCATTACTGGTAGTTGGTAATAAATCTCATTCACTTCAAAACTGAATTGAATGTGGGTCATAGCCAGTGAGAGGAGTTAGCAGTGCCAGTATTCCAACGTACTGTGATAGGGCTGGGAGATATGATTGGCTAAGTGACCAAAGTTTTCATTCAGCATGCTTGATGCTACAAGACCGCATTTTCAAGTGACTTATGTGACAAGTAATCTCCTCCTCACCAACAGCTGTTCCAAGAAAGTATATACTGGTAGGATCAACAATTACACATCAAAGCAGAGAAGCCAACAAAAAACAGTAAAGTTCGCCACCAATCTTAAGAAAGCTGGAGGACACACAACTGGCAATTGACGAAGCTTCAGCCCTCCTTAAAAATGGGCAACTGGATCCCTCTCTAAAAGAATAGAAAACTGTATACAATCATTACTCATCTTCCAGAAGCAAAGAACAGGTTTGATGCTGAGTGCCACAAACAGAGAAAAGAAATGATATGCACAGAGCACGAACAGACATATCCGAGGAAAATCTAAATCTCTATGCGGAGAAAAGGAAAACCTGTAAAAACTGTTAAAGAGCAAGGAAAAGTCCAAGCTCAAGAGGTGCTAACAGAGTCTTTAGAAGAGAGCCAATCAGCACTGCCACAGATATCCCAATGGAAACTTGGGAAAAACAATTCTTCCCTTTCCTCAATAGAGGGTCCACATCTGTGGAGTAACGGTCAGCGCGTCTGGCCGCGAAACCAGGTGGCCCGGGTTCGAATCCCGGTTGGGGCAAGTTACCTGGTTGAGGTTTTTTCCGGGGTTTTCCCTCAACCCAATACGAGCAAATGCTGGGTAACTTTCGGTGCTGGACCCCGGACTCATTTCACCTGCATTATCACCTTCATATCATTCAGACGCTAAATAACCTAGATGTTGATACAGCGTCGTAAAATAACCCAATAAAATAAAATAAATCCTCAATAGAGGTAACCTAACTACCACTAGAGTCATATGACACAGAGCTGATAAGCATAGCGGAAGTAAGAGCAGCTATCCTCAAAATGAAAGGCCAGAAAGCAATTGGACCAGATGTAATTTGTAATGAAAATCTCAAGGACACAGCAGATCAACTTGACCCTCTTCTGGACCAATCTAAACACATTCAATCGATTTTATTATGTATAATATATTATTTTTGTGTTTTTAAGTTATATTCATATATTGCAAGCAATATGTTCTTTTTGCCGTGATCCTATTTATTTTTGTTACATATTTATATTTCTCATGTAAATTTATACACAGATTTCACCATTCCTGATTTTGGGACTTGAAAATGTGGTCACTTTATTAGAGTGGTTGATCATTAGTGTAATCACATACGTATAATATTAATTTTGATGTTATTATGATGTTTTTTTTTTTCAGATTTGATAAGAGAGATTCGAGATGCAACCAGAGTGCGTGAAGAAGTGCTTCTGTCTAGAGTTTGTGGCTTACTAGAAGGAGTGGAGACGTTGAACTCTGCTAATCACGTGGTGAGTAACACATTGACTACTTTCAACTTACAGTCTGGCTTTCTGTCTTTAATGAATAGATATTCATTGGATTTCTGTTTGCCTTGAGCTGAAGAAGCTGGGTACAACGAAAAATAATAATTGTATGAATAGTTTTGAAGTAGTTTGCTATGCTGGTTTCTAAAAACGTGTATCTATTTATATTATAAGAACATAAGCAGATTACAGTAAAATGTCAGTTATATGTTTGATGGGAGGTTTGAAGGAAAAAACGCGTAAGTGAGAAAAACATAACTGAAATAACATTTAATATAGTGGGCGCCAGCAATTTAGGCAGATGGATTTTGTTAATGTGAACTCGAGTGCGAGTTACTCACCGCTGCAAGATCGGTTGTTATCTCTGTCACAGCTGGAATGGGTAGGACATAAGAATAAACATGCACGCCTGAGTATTCTATTGGACTCTGGAGAGTCACCTCCAAAAACTAAACAAATATTACACGTACTGGGAGGCATACTGTAAAATCATTGCGAACGAAAGTCGCTTGCGGCATGCTACAAATTATCCACTCGGACTGTACTGTGGTCTATTTATATCTTTCATAACCATGATACTAGCAGAGGAAAACGTTATCTCCAACTCATTCATGAAGGACAACAATAGCTCGTCAACTGGCACTGTCAGCAAGGTCATTTGCCAGAATCGGTGGTTCTAACTGTAACACCTGGAATAGCTTTTGAAAACTATATGGTGAGAATGGGTTAAGTTAGTTTAGTAAAATTTTCACAAATGAAATTTAGAACTTCACAGTTAATCCATATTTGAATCTATAATACAATTTGTACTCAAATTTATAATGCATGTTCTTGAAGAATGTAAGATTATTTGCTGAAAATCTTAACTGCGCAGAGCCAAAAGCTGCTGAAAACTGCAATCCATAAATATTTTACGAAATTGACTTACCTTGTTCTTCCTGTGTGATCTTCATTTAATAACATCTGAGTATAGATTTGTTAATTTCTTAATGAGATTCTTAACATTGTTTCGAAATATTTAAAATATAATTTATTTATCTTAAAATCTCTCTTAATGCAACGGTTGTAGTGTGTCTAAATTATATTAAGAAAGATTTTAAGATAAATTATATTTAAATATATTTTACAATAAAAGTTGGTTATTTTGGATTCTTGCTCCTAAGGAATAAACCACGCCCTCAAATTGTGATAACTCTTTCATAATTTGTTCAGTTACATCATTATGTGTTACAAAAGGTTTCACTATTTCTAGAACGATAACAGTGTCATTGAAGGACTCAAGATTGTTGGAGGCTTCCACAAATTTCAAAGTGAGCCGCATTATAACAATGATCATATATTGTATTTTCGCGTTATTTTTACAGGAAACTTAATTTGAAGCAAAATTAATTTAGAACCCATAAATGACGTTTCAGCTCTGATTGACTGATATGTACAGCTGTCAAAAAAAAAAAAGAAAATATTTTCTAAGTCCTCCACTTTGGATCACGGTGATGTTACATGATGCAATGCACTTGTAGAAGCAGTTTCGGAACTATGGAGTTAATCGATATCTGTGTCTCATAGAGCAGTGGTAGAGAGCTTGCTTAATGATTCGAAGATTGTGAGTTTGAGTCTTGTTCAAGTTATCATTTATATGTTGTTATCGTCTGTTAACGATTTAAATAATATTCAAGTTATATTTGTATTCTGTTATCGTTCTTTAGTGATATAAATAATATTCAAGTCATCATTTATACTCTGTTATTATTCTTACCGATATAAATAATATTCAAGTTATCATTTTATTCTGTTATCGTTTTTTAGCAATATAAATAATATTCAAGTTATCATTTATATTCTATTATCATTGTTTAGCATTATAAATAATATTTAAATTATAATTTTATTTCTGTTATCGTTCTTTAGCGATATAAATAATATTCAAGTTATCATTAATTGTATTCTGTTATCGTTCTTTAGCAATATAAGTAAAATAAATTTCATGTTAGATTTGAAACAATATAGTTACATAATAGTAGTATTAGTTTTTCTTCTTATATTATTACATTCTGTTCAAGAATTAAAACAGAAAATCAATATCCCGAATTTAAAAGAAAACTTACAAATTAAACCAAACCCTTTAACTCTATTAAATATAGAATATAATCTAAATTTAACAGAAGAAATACTGAAATCAGAAGTAAACACTGAAATACTAAAACAATTGTCTTTAGAGACAATTAATATTAGGTACCCTCCACAAAACTGGCTTCATTTATACACAGATGGATCCTTGATCTCCAGAGAACAAGGTGCCGGTGCAGGTGTTACGTGCTGTCTCTTCTCACTTTATAGATCTCTTGGGTATGGAACAACAAGTTTTGATGGAGAAATTATTGCAGTAAGTGAAAGTCTCAGGAATCTTCTGTGCCATATCAATAAATTTAAGAATGCAGTTATATTGTCAGACTCCAAAGCAGCTGTTCTATCAATAGTCTCTAAACACACACCTTCATATCAAATGCTCTCTCAATTAATATCACTCAATAAAAGAATTGTATTCCAATGGATTCCATCCCATTGTGGAATCCTGAGAAATGAGAATGCGAATTATTGAATTTTCTAAGGCAGACGCCAGTAAGTTTGTTTTGTTTATGCCACGAAATATATTTTTGTTGAGAATATAATCTTTCTTTCTTTCCGTTTGCAGCCATAATGTCATAATAAATAGTAATTCTAAAGTCATGGCATAATACATTCATGAACCTGATATTAATTTCTAAAACAGTCATAAAAGAGACAGGAGCAATTATAGTTTGTCTCTGTCTTAAGAACACAAAAAAAAACATAAACATAAAAAGCACTAGTTTGTGCTTGAATGCATAATCGCACAAATGCCAACCTAAAACGCTACTGTTACACTATAACAATAAGATGAAGAATACTTTACTATAACTGCAGATATCAAGCAACGTGGTCCAACAACATGTAACATCGCCTGTCTTCGAATTGTAGCAAAGATACCCAAAGGGATCTTTGTTTCTAGAGAGCGGCCACTTTTTCTTTTGACAGCTGTAAATCTCTTATTAGACAGTACATCTCACTTGGTGTTGTGTCAGAGAAAGAACAATTGTTTGTATGCATCTGAAGTCTGATTACTGTAACATGTAGCTAATTGGCAATATATGCAATGCAGGGGGAAAGGAACTGGCCACCCTACTCCATTATCTTCTGGCCTAGTTGCCTCATAAGTTGTGCTTATTACTGTTACTTGTGAGGTTCACACCTGTCTTCGGACAGTTGAATAAACAACAACAAGTGATGTTTCATATCTCCTGGGGTTTAAAATGCGATCACGTAACTGAAATGAATTAACATGGAAAGTATATGAATTTTGCTGGGACTTCAGAAAAAAAACATGAATATTTTAAATATTTGGGTTCTATTGTGCAAAAAGATGGTTCATCTGATTTTAAGTTGAAAAATGAATTAGTGAAAACAGGGGAATCATTAATATGGTCAACTTAGTGTTATGTAGCAAGACCTTTTTACGAAAAAGAAAATTATTAAGCCAGTAAATAAAAGTGTACTAAAATATGGTGCCGAAACATGGACATTGAAAAAGATACATAAGAAGAAATTATTAACCACAGAAATGGATTATTTGAGGCACACAGCAAGATTAACTAGAATGAATACAGTGAGGGATAAAGACATCAGAACGAAAATGGAGGTTAAGAGAAATACTGTACAGGAAATTGAGAACAACTAAGAAGGCATGTACACATCATGTGTATGAAGGACAATGAAATAGCTAAACTGATATTAAACTGGCTACACAGGGAAGAATGCAGCGGGACAGACCAGCCAACATATGATACAGTCAGATTTAAATGAAGACTGTTTTGGTAGGATATTATGGAGAAGTAAAATTATATTGGCTTATTGCATCTTTATGTTGAAGGAAGCCATGTACTTGTGGAGAAATTCTTAAATGCTGTAATAAAAAAATTTATGATGAATTTTTTTCTGTTACTTTTCTTTGTGGAATTTTGGGTTTTTATTCTATTTGTAAACATATTGTTTTGCATACATACTCTTAAATTTATCAGAAAGAATCAATAAAAGTAGTTCAATATACCTATAATTTCAAAGGCCCAGTAAAACATTAAATTTATGTTCAACAAGAAGTATGGTCGCTTTCTGTTGATAATCAAAAGGGGTTTGTTTTCGTGTATACTAATGTTGGATATGGTCATAGTGGAAGTATAATGGTGGAGCGGATCGTTGACACAAATGTGTCGGTCTTCGCATGCTGACATCACACCGGGAGATAGGAGATGAATATAATACAACATTCACTTGAAACTTAGTTATATTGACATGTGTGTACTAAGATTGCACATATGTTTTTTTTAATCTGTGCTAAATAAATATGCAATAGAATGCTGGACTGTGCTCTGTATGGCTACAACAACCATTCAAAGAAAACAAAAGGAACAAATATAAAATACTTGAATTCTGAAGGACAGATATGTAGAGAAGAGCACATGGGTCACTGCTTGTTGAAGGACGACACGTTCAATTTAAAACCGGGTCATTTATGATTTCTAAAAAAAAAACATTTGTTCCGACATTACAATTAAATCTTATAACAATGAAATTGCTTCTGATTGAGGATCTGACCGATATGTACAGTAGTGGCAAAAAAAAAAAAAAAAAAAAAAAAACTGACGGAATAATCAAAGTTCCCGAAATGAGCCACTGTGCATGCCATGCCAGCATCCACAAGATAGCGAGTAATCTATTGAAATTGTTGTATTTTGACTGCTGACATAGCCCATTTTGAAAGCCATTAGAAAATAAGCTGGTAAAATTCATGTTCTGGGAATAATAAGTTAATTAGTCTAAGTAGTAAAATATCACTGCAATCGAAAAGTATTGGGAATATATTTTGAATAAGAAACAAAAAAAAGTTTCCTTTCCAGGCAGGATTCGAACCACGAAAATCTTAATTACCAGTCTGTTGTGCTGTCACTGTGCTATGGAATCGCTTGAGAACCAATGTTCCTTGAGAGTCTGTCATACAATAAGTGATTTAAAAGGAGACTACGTCCTACGAGTAGCTTTAATTTAGAACTGATTTCACGTAATTTGCATTACTTGTGAAAACAAACGTTTCCGTTACATCTCTTAATTTAATTTAAGTATCACTGGATTGAGAAACTCGCTACTAAATCACGTTATATGTTTCACCTTATCACAAATTTGTAGTCGATACAGAATGCTATGAACAGATTCTGCTCAAAATGGCCGCTACTAGAGAAACACGTATCAGACTGACAGCTCTGCTTGATGATGGATATTCCATATCTCAGGCTGCAGATAGGCTAGGAATGGCAAAAACTACTGCGAAGAGGTGGGCTCGTCGATACCTAGAAACTGGGGGGGGGAGGGGTTGAAAGACGCCGTGGATCTGGGCATACGAGAGTTTCAGCGGTAAGAGAGGATAGGGCATTGCTCCGAATACGTGAGCGTAATCCTTTTATGTCTGCAAATCAATTACAAACTGCCTCTCGATTCCCTGGAGGCCGTAAGACGGTTGGCAATCGCCTTAAAGCTGCGGGTATTAAGAACTATAGGGCTGCTCGTAAACAAACTCTTACAGAGGAGCAAGTCATAGACTGCCTGGCATATGCTAACAGTCTAGATGGGGTTGACTGGGGAAGAGTCATCTTCACCGACGAATCCCAGATCTCGACTAGTTATGCAGGACCTGTTCTTGTCTGTTGCGAGGCTGGCCGACGGCACAGTCGTGCTTATGTGGCTCCAAACCCAAAGCAGGGGGCGCATTAGCGTCAAGTTCTGGGGGTGGATGTCTCGAGACGGAGCAGGAATGCTACAGCGGATAGATGGGACTCTACACATAGATCAGTATACTATACTGTATTCATATTTTGCAGCACGTGTTTTACCCTTCTGCCCGCGAACGTTATCCAGATGCACCATTATTGTTCCTGCAGGCTAATTATGCAGTACACAAATCGATGGGTGTTCAGAGATGGTTGTCGGAGAGGCCAGAGATCGAAGAGATTGCTCTGCCTCCCCTTTCACCTGATATGAACGTTATCGAAAATGCGTGGGCCAGACTAAAAGGAAGGACACGCAAACTGATTGCAGACAGACCACCTCGGAATCGTGATGAGCTCTGGGAACATGTTCTTGATACCTGGGAGGACATCGCCCAGGATCTTGACTATTTTTGGAGGCTCGTCGATTCCATGCCTAGGCGAGCAGAAGCTGTCAGAGAAGTTGAAGGGTATTGGACAAAATATTAGTAGTTCAATAGCCTATTTTATTTAATTATTTTTTGTATCGGTTTTTTTTTTTTTTTTTTTTTTTTTTTAGAGGAAGACCAGTTGCATCTTCCAAATAAATCTTTATATTTTTTAGGCCAAATAATAATCCACATTTTGTTTTACTGAAATGAAATTAGGTCCAGGAGCTGTGACAATGAATATTACTGTTGTATACTTAAAAAAAAAATGCCTGCCACGGGAATCGAACCTGCCACCGTTTGCACTATAGCGGCGCGCCCCAAGCACCTGAGCCATTCAATGAAGACGAAAACAGTAACCAGCTGCGTGGCTGTTGTTCAACTGCACAGATCCAAGGAATATGCACCGATGGTCTGGAGTGAACAAGGCTCTGAAATCAGCTACAAGGGTCAGTTCGGTTTTTTTTTGCCACTACTGTAGATCTATTATCAGGCATTATATCTCACTTGACGATGTGTCAGAGGAAGAACAATTGTGTACAGACCCAGAACTAGGAAAACTCAAGTGGCCCAAATTTTGTTTCTAGGTCTGTACATCTGAAGTTTGATTAGTGTAATCTGTACCTAGTCAGCAATGGAGGGGAAAAGAACTGGCCACCCTACTCCATTATCTCCTGGCTTCGTTGCCTAATAAGTAGTGCCTTGTAGGTGTGAGATTATTATTATTATTATTATTATTATTATTATTATTATTATTATTATTATTACTATTATTATTACTATTATTACTACCTGAGCCACATAACATAAGCTGCGGCCATCCTCTACCAACGTGGCATTCATGGAGTTTAATGGCATCTTAGCTCTCTTAAGTGTTGTTTAAAACTGAGTTCAATATCACAGAATTCCATTATAAGCAAAAAAAAAACTATAGTGTAGTAACTTTGTTTCAGCTGCTTGTGTTTAGGGTTATAAATTTTAATGGCACAGCAATAAATATACAGTAAGGGACAGGCAGTGGGAAAGTGGGTGTTACAAATCACCCAATGGGTATACTTTCCTTCCCAAAACATGAATTAACACTTGCCTAACACAAACAGGTCCATAGAAGCACACAGTAATCTTATAATTTGTCGTATGGTTTGTTATTTCAAATTTATTCAAGTGTTGCGTTTTTTTTTTTTTTTGCTCGGCAGTGTAATTATTACAAATTATACACACACAAAGACTAAAAAATAATTAAACTCTCTTTATAAACAGAAAACTGAAGTCATTCTCAATTACCAATTGAACTTAATTCAGTACATCAATACAAAATCAATTTAAATCACCGCCATTACTGTGGCCACTCCCTAGATTTTAACTTATTAAACAGAAAAGTACTATTATATAATCATGACAATCTGATATTTTATTACACTTAATTTCATCACCCTTAAACAGCATTAGAGTTTATGAAGATAAATATAGGCTATACAAGGAAATGCTAATATTCCACATTCCTTAAAAAGAAAGATTTACAAGGTTTTGTACTTTCAATCATAAAATCGTTCTAATATCTCGCTTCTGAGCAATAAAGGCTCTTAATATTAACAGCATTTCTTCATAAAAGGTACCATAGTAAGTTAAAATCAGATTAATATATAGAGAGAATGTACATTCAACATAGACCTAAGCTATAAAAATAACAAAGTTGACTGTATTTGTAGAGTGATTCCATGAATATATCAACTCGAGTGGTAAATACTACGGGTATATTATTTATATAGTAAAATCTCCTTTATGTCGGGTTAAAATAAAATAACATATTTAAAATAATGTAAATAAATTATCAGAGCCTTTGACTCTACCACTATGCTACAGAGAGCTATGTAGTAAAGTGGTTGAATTTACGTGTTATGAATACTGTTGTGTTTGCTGCCTATTATGTTTGATTTTGAATTCTTAAATATTAAACAAAAATGTGTTCTATGCTATACTAGCCATACCTGTGCGCTTTGCTGCACTTGTTATAAATAAACATCATTGACTTAAATCTGTTACATTTCAAAATACAACTTTGTTATTGTTGGTGAATAATTAATTTATTATCAATTATAAATCGTTTGCTCCTGAATTACTTTCAGAGTTGTATTTAGAACTACAAATGTAACTGTTATTACCATGCAATAGGTCATGGAGTTGTTCGATTAATTCTACTTTTAAGTTTGGTATTATGTTAGACCTAACAGCGTCTGAAATAGAATATATTTGTCAGAATTGAAGGTTGTTACTCTCAGCTGGAAAAAGGCTTTGTCACCAAACGATACAATTTTAAATAAGGTGTTGTACTGCCCTATATTATTTAAAACGTGTGTTGATAACGGATGTACTACTATAAGTACCTACCTAAGTTTTTAATTAGTTGTAGAGGCTCTTGAATCTCAAGAAGAAAAACTTTTCCAGCAGCACAATGTATTCAATACTAATTTACAAACATGTTAAACGAATTATTCTTGCAACGAAAACGGATGCTTCCTAGACCAAATAGTCGCATTTCAATTACTTCATAGTTTCATCTGGTATTGTATGAAGTTATGACTGAGATACCTATGTTGTTAATTGTTTTTATTGTAACATTCGTCCATAACTGACCGAGTTATATAAGATCTCGTGCTCAGAGGGGTGGAGTTTGGGGTTTGAGATGGTCTACAAACCACAAGTCATGCTAAAGATGTTGGTTCGTTAATTATTCAATATGGAGTATTGTGCAGTATAGAACTGTTACCTTTTAAGTGTACATTACCGTAGCTGACCCAGGTACGTAATTAAGCAATAAAAATGTGTACTGTTATGTTACTGAATACTTAATATGTGCTGCGTGTGTATTTGTAAAATTATTCCATCTCTGACATTCATTCTTTCATAAAAAACGCAACGCAAATCAGATATCAAATTTCAGTACGATACCTCCAAATAGCATTAAATTTAACTGCAGTACATATAGCTAATTATTAGTTTCGACAATATACAAAATTTTCTGTGCGTAAGGTTCTGTTT
This sequence comes from Periplaneta americana, assembly GCF_040183065.1. Classification (NCBI taxonomy): domain Eukaryota; kingdom Metazoa; phylum Arthropoda; class Insecta; order Blattodea; family Blattidae; genus Periplaneta; species Periplaneta americana. Next base: position 39,759,999 of record NC_091128.1, read on the forward strand.
AATCCAGTGTTATATGCATTTGTGCCCAGTCCTCGATTCACTCATGAGCTTCTGTAATGATATAAATCCTACGTCCATCTAAAGAAACTACACTTTCCAATGATGAAAGAATTATTTAAATCTATTAATAGTTTCTTGAGATTGCCTCATACAAATACTCTCTCTTTATAATATAACAACATTTAGTATATTATAAACAAATATCATATCATCCGCATATTAATCCGACTGTTGTCCAAGGACTCCAAGGCCACCTTAAATAAATGCAGAGTCATGTGTTTTATCTCTATTACTCTATATTAATCTGACGTGGCCATGATATAAAAAAGCATCGTTATTTTAAAACAGATATATTTGGCCATATGGTAATGCAGAATTCCTGCATGGAAATATGTACTTTGGAGCATCATAGTTTTATCCGTGGTATATCATAGTATTATCAGTCCTATCAAAATTTTGCATAGAATGAAACTTACCGGAAATCGTTTAAAGAAACTTTTGTTATGTAATATTTTTCATAAAAATCAATAATAAGCGAGATATTTCGATTTATTTAATTAAGGCCCCCCTTATAACCCCCCTTTTAAATGAAGTATTTTGGATGATATATAGCCTATAATCTAAGTTACAACGAATTTAATTTATATGTCAATTTTCATGTGAATTGGTTCAGCCATTATCGCGTGAAAAGGTAACAAACATCCAGACAGACAGACAGACAGACATACGGACAAAAATTTCAAAAAAGCGATTTTCGGTCTCAGGATGGTTAATTATACATGTTAACACCAATTATTTTTGGAAAATCGAAAATTGCCAGAAATATATTGGTTACAGATTTATTATTAGTATAGATTATATTGTATATTCATGCCATATGACACATTCAATCAAGGGATCGTCCTCATTACGCATTTTAAATCAGTGTTATTTTATTTAATACATTACTGTTTGTGATAAGTGCAACACCCAGAAACAATGGGTGAACGACTCCAAACTCAGGAGATGTGTAGAACAGTGTACCACCAATAATTTACGTTTCTAGAGAGATGCCATACACATAGGTCACCAGCAAGGTCAGTGTTATGCCTTGCTCAGTCAGTGCAGAGCTTCCAAACGAAGTGGAAACTTGAAAGCTAGTGCAGGTATGCCTCGTCGATGTGGAAGGGCGCAATATCAGCACGTGAGTAGTTCGAATGGAGCAGAATGGTTGGTCTCCGGGAAGCAGGTTTGTCATACCGTGAATTTAAGCTTGTACAGGGCATGTTGCTACGACAGTGATGCGTGTATGAAACCAGTGGGTAGAAAAGGGTCGTATGCAGAGACGAGTGGGTACTAGACCACGTAATGTGACCACAGCATGGGATGACCGCCATATTATCTGCATGGCTGTGATGGACTGTACAGCTTCATCCATAGTGTTGAGTCGACGTTGGAGTACTGCAAAGGGTGTGAACTTGTCTGCATTAATGGTTCGTCGCTGTCTTTTGAGGGCTGGACTAATGGCTCACATGCCATTGTGTTGGCTTCCATTGTCCAGAAACCACCAGTACCACAAACTGCAATGGGCAGTGCGAATTTTTGCGCTTTTTATGGAAAATACTCAACATTAACACTAAACTATAGATCCAGAGCAATAGTTAAGGTAAGAAGTCAAAAATGCGTTCATTTCTTCAAGACTCAATTTAACTGTGTTGGATTGAGCCTAAAAATTGTCTGGCAGCGATAAAAAGAAGGAAGCCGTGGAGGCTACTGAATTGTTACATCAGCTAGAAAAATTTGACACCTTATTTTATTTGGTATGTTTAAATGATATTCTTGCTCTCGCAAATTCATTATTGGAAGCACCTCAGTCTCCAAAAATGGATATTAGTAAATGTTCGTCCTTATTAAGGCAATGAAATAAAACTTTTCAAAGTTCTGAAATGAAGAAAAATTCGACAATCATGTCAAGCACAAGGCTTTGTAATCTAGCAATTTTAGCCGTTGAGAGAGAGAAAAGTTGGGATTTGGTGAAGGACCTATCATCAGCGATTAACAGATTCGTTGCTAGGAAATCTCGACAGCTCCAGTTCACCTTATGAAGCGTTTCTTTAGGTATGCCTTGCATTATTGTTTATAATAATTTTGCATGTTATTAAATAAGACTTCCGAGAATGAGTTCCAAGAGAGTTGACAGCAGCGGCATTGTTAGAAGATGGGTCAGGTACCTTCTAAACCCTGCATATCTGGCTTACCCAAAATAATTAGTCTGGCTACGCCACTGGCATTGAGCATGTGAACCCCATCACTAGCGTGCTGAGTGGCAAAATGTAGTGTTTTCGGACGAGTCCTGCTTAAACTTGTCCTACAATGATGGCCGCATACATGTTAGATGCTACCGTGATGAATGCAATCTGAGAGCCTGCATTGTTGAGCGACATAGCGGACAAATGTCTAGTGTGATGGTTTGGGGCGCCATTGGATAAATGTGCTATCTTGCTTGCTACGTATTCAGGGCAATCTGAACAGTAACTGCTACATTACGTAGGTTTTAGAGCCCAAGGTACTGTCCTTCCTTCAGGCAACTCCATATTTTAGCAGGACAATGCCCGGCCACATGTGGCGAGGATTGTGCAAGCCTTCGAAGAACGACTTCCCTGGCCTGCACGTTCGTCAGACATGTCGTCCATCGAACATGTCTGGGATATGGTTGGCTGACAATTTGTTCATCATGGTCCTTCAGGACCACTCTTGACGCTTTATGGACTCGCATACAAAGTACGTGGAGGGAAATTTCCTAGGAACATCATACCACGACGTTTAGAGGCTCTAATTGCAGCGCATGGAGGCTTCACACCATACTGAAATTTAACAGTCACAGATCAGATACAGTTCTGTAATTCTAATCATTTGTGTTTTGTCATGTACCTAATCTATGGTATCAATTTATTTCAGTCACATGTATCCTTCTTGGTGTTGCAATTTCCACAAACATTAGAGTATTTCAGCAATATGTCCATCAACGGAGGAAGAGTTATAACGGAAGATGCGCGTTACCACATTTCTGATTCGTGATTGGATGACGTCCAACTTATACAGTATTATACATGCATGGTTGAACGTATTTCTTCTAATTTTTGTTTTCAATAATTTAACGTCGATCTGTTCAGTTTTAATATAGCCTATGTTCTTCTCCTGGTTATGAAGGTTAATTGTGCAAACTTTGGCAAATATCAGTCAAAGTGTGGCGATTTGTATAGAGTACATACATACATACATACATACGCACAGTGACTTTTATATATAAGAAGAAAATTAAAAGAACTGGATTTTTATTAATATAATTATATTAAACATGTCCACAAATGGGCGAATCCAGAAATGCATGTAGAGTGTCAGTTGGGAGGCCGAAGGGAAAAAGACCTTTGGGGGGCTGAGACGTAGATGGGAGGATAATATAAAAATATATTTGAGAAAAGTCTGATATGATCATAGAAACTGGATTAATCTTGCTCAGGATAGGGACTGAGGGCGGCAATGAACCTCGGGGTCCTTCAAAGCCATTTGTAAGTAATGAAGTAATAACAAACATTTTGGCCTGAGTGGTGGAGTCGTTAAGAGTGCTGGCCTTCTGTGCCCGAGGTTGCGGGTTCGAGCCCAGCTCAGGTCGATGGCATTTTAAGTATTCTTCAATGTGACAGGGTAATGTCACTAGATTTACTGGGATGTACAAGAACTCCTCTGGGACAGAATTACAACACACTGGCGACGCTAATATAACCTTGACAATTGTGAGAGTCGTTAAATAAAACATAATTTAATTTTTTTTATAATGAACATTTGTGTTGTGCATGCCAAGTTTCTTCAAAATTGGGTAATGTACATATAAATTGTTGTTATTATTATTATTATTATTATTATTATTATTATTAATAATAGGTCTTCTCTTACACTGCATCAGGTCACAAAATGCATAAGCAGTGAAATTTAATGAAGAATGGAAAGAAAAAAAATACTCACATATTACAAAATTTTAGTAACAAAGTTGAGACAATACAAAATTAAAATAATATCACAATACAAGAAAGTAAAATACAGATCTGTTGTTAGTAACCTCTATCTAATTCCCATTTCTACATGTGCAGCTCGTACACGCACACACACATGCATAATCATCTCATGAATAGATATTGGCTATTTACGAATGCTATACGAGTATACTGCAGTGGATCTGGTGTCAGTTTGGAAGGTTTTAGGCTTGGTGCATAGATCTCAAATACCTATTTAATAATAGAGAACTGAGTTACGTGGATTGAAGAATGCACACTAAGTGTAATTGGCCATTAAGGCTGTTAACGAAATATTGTCACTGCACTGTCAACCAAAACGTGGGTTAACAGAAACGTCTTTCTCTTCTTCTTTTTCTTTTTTGTTCTCACACAGGACACATACTGTACTCATTCTTTAATTTGGAAATGTTTGAGAAAACTACAGTATCTGTACTTGATTACAGATTGTTGATTCCTTTACTTATTCAGTGGAAGGCAACTGCAGGGTAGGCACTCACTAACAGGACTCTCAAAGAAACAGTTTCCCTCCTTTCTCACTGTTAAGAGTGTTGCTCGTTAGATGATTGACATCTGACAATGCTTCAGAGGCAATATTGTGAGCCTATGAAATGCCTGCATTTGCTTCACTTGTGTAGGATTAGTAGCCTCATAGCAAACATAAATCAGTAAAGTAATAGTGTGATTCAATACCTGCAGTTCGCAGCATTACATACAGGATATGTGAGTAGTGTGTACTAATATTACAGAGTACAGTACAATTTTTATTGAAATGTTGAGTAAACGGAAACATTTAGTAATTACAGTTGAGGCTGTGAGGAGAATAAAAAATGGTGAAATTCTCCAATACACATTGCTTTGCATTTTGTGAGGTCAGTGAGGAGGCATCACCAGCAAAGAAATGTTGCGATATTAAAACTCAGACCAAAATATCTTATTACTGAGTTTTTCCCAAATAATCTCTATTCCGTACGTTATAACTGGCGCCACTACCTTTTGAATAGTGTCATCGCTGTGCTTGTCGACAGATTGGTTATGTTCGGAATGTTGTATGAGGCTTTGATGGCTGCTGCTGCTCTTTCCTGAACGTGCATAACGAAGATGCTGCTGTTGTCTGTAATGTAATTCCCAGGTATTTATATTTCCCTACAACTTGTAGCGGCTCGTCAATAAGGTTATTCTGTCTTTGGGCGCTATTTTTCCGCCCTTCCTGAATGTCATTTTCACTGTCTTCTCTTTGTTTACATCCAGGTCGTTTTCCTCTGCCCAGTTCTCTAGATTTTGTAGCGCCTTTTGCACGTCCTCTTTTACTGCTGACCCTATCACCATGTCGCTTGCATATAGAATCATTTCTGCTTGTGAGTCTTCCCCTATTATGTTTGTCACATCTGCTGTGTAGATGTTGAACAGCGTGGGACTTATCAGGTTGCTTTGGAGAATTCCATTCTTCTGTATGATTTTCTCGGAGATTTCAACGCTGTTGTTTATTTCAATTAGATTTCACTGTTGACAGGATTCAATTGCTCTTACTAGCGGGTCTCTCTCCCCAATCATACCTTTCAGTTTCTCGATCAGTTTTCCTCTATTTAGTGAGTCGAACGCTTTTTTTAAATCAACAAAAACGGTGTAGTATTTTCCTCCTGGGTGTCTTCTATATGATCCATTAGGTATTTCACTCCTGCCCTTTATAAAGCCAAATTGACGTTGCAGGATCTTCTGTTGAGTATCTGCATTTTGATGTACTGATTAGTGTTGAAAATTGTATGTCTTTTATTGCAACAGCAGTATCAATCTCTCCTGCTTCTGAAGATTCCTTTGTGTGGCATATGCGAGTTCTGAAGGACCTGTGTTTTGTCTTAATGCCTATGCTTTTCGGCTTTTATAACGTTCACCACTTTACTAAGTTCTAGTAATCGACGCTCGACTCTCTGCGTTTCAGTAACGCATATTGGAAAACTCGTAGATCTTCAAGCCAGTTCTTATTCTGTGGTAGGAATCTTTCAACTGTCGTATTTGACCGTTACCATCTGGTTTTAAAATTGTATATTAATTGTTTTAACACATTCTTTAGTTCATTGGATGATGTTGCAGGGGAATCGGTTTTGATTCTAATGCGTTTTCTGCCGACAGCCTGGCGAATACTCGGCTAGGCTCACAGTAATCCAGAATGAAAATTAATTATACATTATGCAATGGAAGTATTCGAGTTGTCAGAAAGAAATATTGGATATTTCTTTATCATTAGCAAGAACTAAATGACGTAGTTATCGAATCTAAAAAGCAACATTGATTGACTTTCCAGTGCGACCTTCACACTTGTCACATTACTTAAGAATTAATAAATCGCAATAGGCTATATAAACATTTCCGTTTAAACAAATGGAAAACAAAACGTTCATGTGTTCGACATAGGACTCCAAACATCGCAAAGCTCATCATTTGTAACAGTTGTCATAAAGTTAGTACAGTTAATGTACATAAAAAACTTTTTCTTTACTAATGGCGGGTATTTAACTGTTCGTCATTCACCAATCTGGAGCCAGTTGAATACTCCAATTTACCAACAGAGTCGTTGCTCAAGATGTGTCTACGGCTACACCAGTTCTCTGGCGTAAATTAGAATCGAATTATCCAGGTTTACTGCATTTTCGAAGTTCTAGAATACCAAATAGCGCAACCTGTTGAACAAATCTCCTCTATTGCCACCTTGAACGAGTTGCGAGAATGTGTTCATTGCACGAATTTCTATGTTCCTGGTTGTCTGCAGCATTTTCTGGACAATGATATTTGGATTGGTCAAAGTCTCACTATTGTAACAATTACATAACATAATTGTATGCAAAAGTGCCTAAGTGTAAGTATGATGTCAGCATAAAGGCAGTAACAAATCAGGTGTTTCTTTTTAGATTCGATAACTACGTCATGAGCTCTTGCTTTCCAGTACTTCTTTCTGACAACTCTCTTGTAAGTGGACATAGTTCATGCGACATAGTTCATAATCGTGGAGGTCCCAGGACAACACGAGCCATTCGCGCAAAGCTGCCTAACTGTAATATTAAGACTCAGTCGCTGATAGTTAATTCATTCATAGTGTTCTGCCCAGGGACAGGTCTTTCATTGCAAACACAGCATTCTCCAATATTTATTTTCTGCCTTCCTCTTGTCTCCGCATATGATCCATATAACGTAATGTCATGTATCATCTGATATCTTCTTCTCCGAACTGTTCTTCCGGTCACCATTCCTTCCATTGTATATATTCAGGAGGCAGTTTCTTCTCAGCTAGTGACCTAATCGATTCCTTTTCTTCTTCCTGATGTTACAGCATCATTTTTTCCTTCACCCACTCTTTCCAACACAGCTTCATTTCCTTTTCTGTCTATCCAATTCACACACTCCATTCTTCTCCATATCCACATTTCAAATGCTTCAAATTTCTTCTCTTCACTTCGTCGTAATGTCCATGTTTCTGCCTCATACAATGCCACACTCCACACGAAGCACTTCACTAGTCTCTTCCTTAGTTCTTTTTCCAGAGGTCCGCAGAAGATGCTCCTATTTATATTTAAAAACTTCCTTAGCCATTGCTATCTTCCTTTTGACTTACTGGCAGCAGCTCATGTTACTGCTTATAGTACACCCAAGTATTTGCAGCTGTCCACTTGCTCTACTGCCCCATTTAGAATTCCAAGTTTATCTTCTGTATTTTTCTTCCTATGACCGTGCTCTTCGTCTTATTTGGCATTTACTTTCATCACATACTGCTCACAGCTGTCATTTAGTTCCATCAGTATATTCCTTAGTATCATATCCTCTTCTGCCAACAACGCCATATCACCAGCAAATCTTATGCACTTTACTCTTCCTCCTACTATCACTTCTCCCATGTTCTGAAAACAGTTTTTTTACTAAATCCTCCAAGTAGATGTTGAATAGGGTACGTGATAAAGGACATCCTTGACCTACTCCTCTCCCAATTTCACTTTCTTCTGACATTTCTTCTCCTATCCTGACTTTGACTCGTTGTTTCATGTAGAGATTACTCAACAGTCTTCTGTCTTCCCAATCCACACCAATTTTCTTTAGGATTCCCATAAGTTTATTCCAATTCACTCTGTCAAAAGCCTTAGTTATGATAAAGTTAAATATTACATGCGCCCAGACAAAATATCGTCGGCTTTCAAGCAAAACACATTAAGTAAAAAATATGACCTCGGAGAAAAAGGCGTTTTGAAAGCTGTTAACGAAACTGAATCCTCAAAATATTATTTTTAGTAAATTGTTCCTCTTTAAGTGTATTTAATTTTACAATTCTAAGTTACACATTATGCACACTTAACGGCAAAAAGAATGAGCCGGCGACAATTTCTTAAGTTTCAGATACATAACATTGTGCATGCTCGTCTCGTCAAAGCCGTAGCTCACCAGGTTACGGCATTGGTCTATTGATGAAGTTGATAGTAGTAGGTCAAGGTTCGAATCTCCCACAATTTTCTTTTTTTTTTTTAATTACAAATTTGCCATCATATATATCTCGCAAAGCTATAATTATGTGGCGATATCTCTTAGAATATGCCCAAACTCTAATAAATAATAAACCTCCCTCTCTCTTTCAAGCAATACTCCTATTTGTTAATAAAACGTTCTGTCTCGTCATTACGCTTGAAGATGGTACAGAGCAAGTAACTCATTGCCCTGGTTTGCGTAGGTTATTCTGCGTATGTTACTCTCCGACAAGACTTCGATTGGAGAAATGTCATTTTCTCCGACGAGGTAATTGTCTCCAGTAGCAACGATAGTCCTGCCCTAGTTTATCGTATGGATGGCCATCAATACGATGAACGCTTCGAGAGACGACCTAACAGTTCGGGTTGCGTGAGGGTCGGGTGTGGGTAGTGGATGTCATATGATGGGGCAGGACTTCTGGAACGCATCCACCGTCGGTTTACGCAGAAGTCTACGAACACATTTTGGCAAATGTAATGATCTCTTCCGCCCGAAAACGATATCCAGAAGGAACACTTTTCTTCCAGCAGGATAATCATTCGATACACACCGCCAACCGGATTCAAAGATGGTTTACGAAGAGGCGTGATGTCGACCCAGTCGACTGGCCTTCGAAATCACCAGATATGAATCCGATTCAAAATTTGTAGGCTGCAGTCAAAAGGATCCTACGCTCTAATTGGGCAGAACAACCACCCGTTCGGACACCCGAGGAATTGTGGGACAGAGTTCTAGATGCGTGGGAGGAGATGGCCAAGAATTTAGACCTGTTCCATAATCTTGTGGACTCCATGCCGCGCAGAATGAGGGCAGTTGTTGACGCAGGTGGTTTGTGGACGAGATACTAGTCCCCACCATACGCCTTGCTTTGTTAATATATTAAAAAATTGTTTGTTTTTGTTAATGTAATTATTTATTTGTGTTTGATATGCGTCCGGTTTTTTAGGATGTGAAACAAGTATTTTTGTCTATACAGGCCAGGTCTCGCCTATTAATAGCCCACAGGTGATGGGCAATAATATTTTTACAAGGCAGGCATAACGAAGTTTGTTAACAAGTGTTATTTCACATTTAAACTAATAAATTAATTACAAGTTAAAATAAAAAAAAATAATTTTACTGTACCGGGAGGCGAACTCACAAGTTCTGGTATAGATCTCAGACATCTTACCACTGGGCCACGCACTGCTCGTAAGGGTTGCTGCATTATAGATGAACGACTTTCAATGAAGAGACACCGCAGCAATGCCTTGTAGTGGATTACGTTTACACGAGCGAACTGCGCGATAGAACTTAGCATTTCTATCGACCAAGAGTCGGCCCATTCTTTTTGCCGTCAAGTGTACATTATAAATACGCCTTTTTCTCAGAAATAATATTTTTTCACTTAACGTGTCTTGCTTGTAAACCGACAATATGGTAGCCACGAAGAGGATAAGACGTATGAACTAAGTCGCATGAAAAGTATTATAATACAGTTTTTTAAAACTGCCTTTGAAATTGTTTAAATTTGAGGACACTTTTTAATACGGTCATTTTGGTTACTGGACCTTATTCACTTGCATACTGAACCTTTTGAATTTTGGACCCGATATATAGTGGACGTTTTTGGTGTGAGCATTTTGTACGAGGACATGCTGTGGAACTTATCTCTCGTCCCGTAATACTGTGACAGTTATCGAAACGACGATAATCGAATTATTTCAACTTATACGACAGTTCTTTCTGGAAATAATACCTATCCGCATGTGAACATTATATTTTTAGTTATAAGTCATAATTTCGAGGAAAATTATGTAGCCTACTGCAAAGAAGTGACACTACTTAAACTATTAATATAATATTATTGAATACATATGGCGGGCATCATGCCGAAGGGCGTATCAACAAAACTGCAACTTTAAATTAAAACCATTTAACCCTTTGCAGCACAGTAAGCCAAAAAAGAAAACAAAATGTAATTTTTTGTGTTTTTCATATCATGGATCATTTTTTTTTTCAAAATTTTAACTTTGCACACAATTAAAAAAAAGTCATTCTGAGCGACCACTGTGCCACAGTAAGGATTTTGACATAATATACCAATATATATACCATAATGTGATATTGACAATGGTTTTACAAATGTATAATTTATAAAGTTGCTCTTTTTATCGTCCAGGCACAGTGTCGCTTTGCACTTTGATCACAGATGGCACCTTTATGTGTCCTCAAGAGGTGATTGCATAGTGGAACGTCTGTGCTATAATTGTGGAAAATTATGGTTCTTCTGAACAACTACTAGGCTGCAAAGGGTTAAATATAGGTGTGACAAACTTCGAGACGTGATAGGTGGTGTCAAATGGAACAGCTTTTGTTATAAACCCATATCCGTCGACGCTCGAGTAGGAAGCTACATACCATTGAAAGCAGCGAGTATTTCCCGTGACAGTTTTGACTCATCCCTTTTCTGTATCAAGTGCCTGGAATTAGAGCAACCTGTTGAACGTATCTCCATCTTTGGTTACGTAATAGTAAGGGGTATCAGTACTTTGTGTAAACATTATTTACTGTTTTAGTTATGTCTTACACGTATAGGTCGCGCCAGGGATTTTGGCAGGTGGATTTTCTTAATGTGAACTGGAGAGCGAGTCCTCACCGCTGCAAGATCGGCTGTTATCTCTGTCGCAGTGGAATGGGTAGGACATAATAGTAAACATGCACACCCGAGTATTTGTGCACTCTGGACAGTCACCCCCAAAAACTAAACAAATATTACAGTATTCTATATGTGTCTTTGGTATTCCCAAGAAACTTGTTCGATTAATTAAAATGTGTCTCATTGAAACTTACAGCAGAGTCCGTATAGGTCAGTTTCTATCTGATGATTTTCCAATTCACTGCGGGCTAAAGCAGGGAGATGCACTATCACCTTTACCTTTTAACTTCGCTCTAGAATATGCCATTAGGAAAGTTCAGGATAACAGAGAGGGTTTGGAATTGAACGGGTTACATCAGCTTTTTGTCTATGCGGATGATGTGAATATGTTAGGAAAAACTCCACAAACGATTAGAGAAAACACGGGAATTTTTACTTGAAGCAAATAAAGCGATAGGTTTGGTAGTAAATCCCGAAAAGACAAAGTATATGATTATGTCTCGTGACCAGAATATTGTACGAAATGGAAATATAATCCATTATATAGATATATATGGAAATATGTTAATCCTTAGTCAATAGATAAGACTGAGTTTTACGAAATACGAACATTAAGGGATGGAAAATGGGAGGCAGTAATGATCAAAATAATTATACCGATTTATTTTTTTTTTAACCAGCAGACGTGCCTTTAAATTTAAAACAAAGATTCACTCATAAAATTGGGTTAGACTATTCATCTCATCTCTCAGAATTGTTTCTAAAATGTATAAGGAAAGTAAAAAAATTCAATTTCATGTAGGCTATTCCCTTGAAATAACTTCAGTTTTTTTTTTTTTTTTACTTCCGAGTAGAGAGGAGAGAGAAAGAAGTCGACGATTTTAAAAATTCACTAAACTGTATTTAACTAGAGACATACAATTTAAAATGAAGGTTACTCTCTACAATATTGGTTAAACATTCTTAGATTTTTTAAATACCATATCCTAAGGTACTGATGAAAAGGCAGAAGGGTGTGAGAAATCTCATGTCATCCTATCTCGATGAAAGTCGATATCTTAGGATCTTTGCGATCACAGAATACGAATAAGGTATTATTTAGTCCGACTTTGTCCCTAAAGTGGTGGAGTGGGACAAAAATGGGTGAAAAATTAAATTAGATATCTCAGGGGTTTTCGAGACGAAAATTACGAATAATACAATTTGTGTGAATTCAATATGGCAGTTTCAGTACTATGAATTACTGTATATTTTAAAAAATTAAACATCGGATATCGCACAGGTAACACATGTACAGTATTTAAGGGAGTATGTAACACCTTTTGATAGTAGGCCTATACATTTAGTAAAATCCAAAGTGTGATTTCTACATATTTTGGATGAATGTTGTGCTGGAATTTAATATAGTCATCAGCCAATACCTCTAGGTTAATAAACAACTTTTTAGAATCCATAAAATACAGTATTTATTGTGAATGGTAATTATATTTTTCAATTGGTGCAATTTGTGCAGGGAAAATTGGTTTCTCCGATATTTTGTACGATTTAGAATATTTTAAAATGCGTTCTTCTCTGTTCTATTCACAATGTGCGTGTGAAAAAATTATTGCCCTTGTAATATCCATTACAATCCTATTTATTATACTCTTATATAAATCTAACTTCCGCAGCATGCAATTTTATCCAATTAACCTAATTATATTTTGATTCTTAAGAAGAATCGTAGTTTTATTAACTTGAATTGTCGCACCACCAGTAGACGATCCCTAGATTATTACTGTACAGATCTTGTATATTGATCTGGTAAGGGTAGGATTATATATATATATATATATATATATATATATATATATATATATATATATATATATATATGCGCAATGCAGTGCTTTTTCCTTTTAATTAAGAATTAATTTAATTTAGAAAATGTAGGAGACGTATTGTAAAATCATTGCGAACGGAAGTCATTTACATTTATTAAAGGTATTCTTTGAGTAGGACTGTACCGTGGTGTGTTTCATAATAAGGATAATTGATATGAGCTGCTGTTATGAAAATATGAACGACTCAGAATGTTATCGCATCTCATTCTCGCAGCTTACACAAACAATATTGGCTCTCCTACTGGAAATGTCATCGAGGTCATCTGCCAAAATCGGTGCCTCCGACTATACCATTAGGTTACGCTGCAGGGATGTCAAAGCGCCTGCACTGCTTGCTTATGCTACAAGCAACACAATTCCAACAAGGTTAACTTTTCAGCACAATGAGTACAATCATCGCTTAATAAGGAAATGTTGTGTGGGTTCTTGAGGGCACGCTTTGACATCCCTACGCTAAGGGAATGCAATACGTATGTAGCTTCGTGTAAACATTCATTCATTTGTCCACTGCACTACGTAGCTGTTAAACTTGTTAGTTTTAAATGTTCTCGTTTCTCTTTAGAAGTTGCAATGGAGGTTTCAGAAATGCGAATTTGCAGACATGCATTTGGCTTACAGGGAAGAAAAAGGAGAAAATTTAAAACTAACAGCAAGTTTAACAGCCACGTAGTACAGTAGACAAATGAATTAATGTTTACACGAAGATACATACGTATTGCATTCTCTTAGGTGGAGATACGTTCAACAGTTTGTTGTATAATTCCAAACGTTTAATACAGAAAAGGGATGAGTCAAAACTGTCATGGGAAAACTCGCTGGTTTCAACGGTATGTAGCTTCGTTTGGAGCGTCGAACAGTGGTTCCAAATACAAATCTAGCAGGACAAAATTAACAACTCTCCTCTTTTGTAACAGATTTTCATAAAATTTTGTATACAGGTTACAATTGGCATTTTGCATTTGCGTGTAAACTCTGATTACGATTGGATAAAATAAACCACCCTTTCATAGGGGTTGAATTTTAAAGAATTATAATAATTTTACAAAACTGATTTTCGCAAGGATTGGAACGAAATCACAAATGTATTATATACTTTCTATTTAATTTTAATGTGTGAAAGATGCTAAAAATACACAACAGTCGTAGATATTAAGTCAAATATCATTTAATTTTTTTAATAAAATAGCCTACATATTAATACAATTTTAACAAAACCTCTAACTCTGGTTAAATAAATCTAAATTTGAAATATTTACAGATATTTTAGAGTTGTAACTCTATTAATTTTCAAACATAATCATCATCACCATCGTGATCCTAGAGCAGTCTCAGTAGGTCTACAACAGAAGATACACTTTTTCTACTATTTTGGCGTTAGATACGAAGCCTGCTTATCATCGGGCCAGAGGAAATTCCATCAAGTCCATCGTCATATCGGCTCTACAAAATTTGCGCGCGTGATAAGCTTATTCCCTGAAATTTTTGTAATCTTTAGGCCTATATCGGAGTTCTTGGGGTTCCTCGGATATCATGCCAACAAAAGTACGGCTTCCTTTATCAACTGCGCACCGTGGATAAGTATTTTATGCACACTTTGCGGCATATAATACCACTTATATTTCTGGATGTATAATTCTACAGTGCCCAAACAGTATTTTTTCAAACTCTCCCACTGGCGATTGTTTTAAGCAGTGGTCGGCAAAGATTACGTCATACAAAATGCAGCCCGCAATACACAGCAAACGGGAATGTAGGAGAGGAGGATATCCAGATTGCTTAACGTTGAATGAACAAGTCTTGGCTAAGGGGAGGGAAATCATGCCTTACCCCTCCGCGCTGCTTGTAGGCTATATTAAGAGGTTGATTCGCGAGTTACGAAATGACGAGGACTGGTTTTAAAGATGGTTCCAAATCACCGAATTAAGCCTTCATCTACGCCAGTAGTTTCTGATGCCAGACCTGAAGAACCTCAGCGCGCTAATCCTGTCATTAGTCGTACCAAATTCTGGTTTGGGAATGTCGACAAGAAGTCCCATTTCTTTACGTAAGCGATCTTGTTTTCTTTTCTTTCATCCATTTTCGTGGCCCTTTCTGAGTAAAAACTTAACACTTGCTTTACCATTTCTGCTGCATCAGGCCTATATGTTGGTCTCAAATCCATTTCTGCGATTAGAGCAATTTCATCAACCAAGTGTGTTTCCACCAAAGGCTTCGGCTTCCTCTTCTGACTTTTCTCAGCACATTCATGAAACGGCTTTTGTGGACGATCTTTGTTTTTTCGTTGCTAGACAGTCTATTTTTTTAAAAAGTAATTTTAACACTTAACCAATCCTTGTATTTCCTTAAGAAAATTTTATAATACATAGAGGCAATTAGTCCATTGCTCTTTAAGTTTCATTCAGAATTCAGCACTTTTTTCTGCACTAATTTACGATCATGTCCCTCAGAATCTCTTAAACCATTTTAATTAATACATACTCAAACACACAAACCTTTATAATTACATACCTAAATGACTAATGTAAATGCTGAACCTGCTTTGACAGTGGCCTTTTGTGGCCTTTGATTTTGCGGGTCTGCTAGAATAAATAAAATTTTAAAAATTTTCTTGGAACACTTCTCTGTGTATTAATGAGTATTATAACTAAATAACACAATATTAAAGTTCGAAAATGCACTAAAAATGTAGGGAAATACCTGTAGTTCCATTCATCGAAACTCGAAGGGGATTGGCAATATATTATATCTTCAGACATCGATGTTCCGAAGGTAACTTGCCGGGTGATGCTAACGAGAATAGAATGTCTGTGCTGAACACTTGACTTCTACCTGCTTCTGCGCAGACCACAATAATTTTTATGGAAAACTGAATACGAATCTTAGATACACGACTATTTAGGATTATAGAACTGCAGTATTTATATTGTTTTGAAGATCAAACATTTATACCTTTTGTCCTGTCAGATTTGAGTTTGGAACCACTGTGCGTCGCCGCATATGTGTTTATAAGCAAAAGTTGTTCCATTTGACACCACCTATTACGTCTCGAAGTTTGTGACACTCTCACCTGAACACCCCGTAGAATAATTTCCCTATCTTGTCTACATAACAAGCTAAAAAATAATTATATTCAATTAAAGTATTTCCTTAACGCTACATTTGTTATGCGCCCTTCTGGTACGATGCCATCGATATAGTCTACCTATATTGCATTTCTTATGGACTACAACAGAGAAGTTTAATAAACACTAACATTTAATAAACATCGGATCCTAAATTTTGATATTTATCAACTGCTGACATAATAATAATAATAATAATAATAATAATAATAATAATAATAATAATTATTTATTTATTTAATCTGGCAGAGCTAAGGCCAGTAGGCCTTCTCTTCCGCCCAGCCAGACATGTCCTTTGGATGCCACAAAGTCATTGGACATTTGGACATAAAGTGCTATAGTATAAGTCATTGGACATTCGGACATAAAGTGCTATAGAATGTCGTAATTACGTACAGAAACAAAATCATAACCAAACAAATGACTTACATTATGTCAATTGTAAGCAATGAAACTGGAACACTGCCACTTATATCTTAAAATGTTAACGTATCATAGTTAGTCAGAAAACAAAGGGGAGGGTTCTTTGGTCTCGAGAAGTGAAGCCCGTGAAGTAAATGATATCTTTGGTTTTGAAGTGGATGGTTGGGCTTCTGAAGTGACTGAATCATCATGCAAAAACTGTGGACTGTATTATTTCTTAACATTCTCTCTCTCTCTCTCTTTTTTTAAATGTTAGTCATCCAGGAGAAATGTATCGTTACATAGTCATGAAAAAAGATTGTTAATAGAATTTCGACTATAAAAGACTGTTCATCCATCTGGAATACCGGGAAATACCAGGGAATTTGGTAAGTTACGGGAATCCTGGAAATATCAGGGAATTCGGGAAAAAATCGTGAAACTTCATTACTTATCCAGTCAAATAATAATGACCACACTTAATTAGCAAACGGTTTATTATTGTTTTAAACGCTTTTGTAGAAGATGAATGGATCTCAAACACTGAAGGTGATCATACAAAATGAGTTTATTTCTATGTGTAAAAATGATAGTTCGAGTGAAATAGTGACTGCTTTGTCTTCAAAAGATGACAGGTTGAATCACTTCTGGCTCTGCAGGATTATCTCTCTCTCTCTTTTTTTTTTTTAAATTGGTGTAATTTACGATGGTTTATGAACTGCTGTGGTTATCTATTGTCTGAATGAAATGAAGGTAATGAGGCCAGGGAAATGAGTTCAGAGTCCAGCGACGAAAGTTACCCAGCATTTGCTCATATTGGGTTGAGAGAAAAGAATTGTTTGATTGGTCACAAAAAAACATTTCTAACGTGTCATTTATACTTTATCCATTGAATAAGCACAAAAGCACACTTAAAATTTGCAGGGCAGATAGCACAATCTAAAATCAATAACTGAAGATTTAGTAAAACAATTTTCTTTCGAGAAAGAAGTAGGCGAATGAAAATTTAAAGTGTAGTGTGAATGAAAACAAACGTTTAAAAAGCATAATATACAAATATTTGAAGATATCATAAGTAAATTAGCAGTGTTTCCTCGAGTGACTTGTTCCGTACTGGGTGTAATGTTGCAACGTTCACTCGATAATCCAGCGCTGATAAACCTCCCAGCTCTCTTCAACGCTTCCCGTCCACTGCTGCTGCACCGACCGCTACATATTGTTTCGTAAATAATTAAATTTCCATTAAACTATTGGAGATCCCATTGTGATTTTTTCTGGAATTATTAAGAATACTTCAGTGCACCTAGTAGGCATTTTTTTAGATTTTTAATAGGGCTATTTCACATTGATATCTAACTTTTAAAAATTGAATCATAAAAAAATATTTGTAATAATTATATTAAAATTAGTTCGTGAATATTTAACAAAAGACAGTACTTTAGGCTTTTAAACGCTTTTTTTTTTTTTTTTTTTTTTAATTTTAACATCAATATCCTCAGAAATATGACGCTTTAAATGTTGCATTGTACGACATTTTTAACGAATTTTAACATGCAATATTTTAAAAGCATGTGGACTTACGAAGAAATAGAAACACATTTGTTGGTTTATTAGACCCATAGAGTTGGTAAAAAAAATATGAACGCAATGAGAAATATGAAGGTCAAAATTTGTATAATTTTGTGCGATTTGACGTGGAATGACTCATACGGAATATATTGAATAAGCAGTCGTGGACAGCCGATAAGAGGTTGTCCTCCAGCTTGGGGGTTGGGCGAAGGGCTAACAACTCATCACCGTAAAAACACCTTGTTACGAATCCATACAATAAACCTCGGAATGGGACTGATTCTCTGGCACGACCACAGCAAAGGAATAATGTTAGGCCTATGAGATTTGGTACGTGGAACGTAACTAGACTTTATCTTGCATAAAATGAGATGAATGACACGAACAACTCAGTATAGCCATGGCTTCTGTGTTTCGGAGAAATTAATTGTCTTATATTATGCAGAATTAATTATACTTTTCGTTGCGAATCATTTTTAAGTCCTGTTTGCGAAGGCAATTGTAATTTGCGGGTGAACAATTTAAAGAACACCTGAAAGAATTAGAATGAACAAGTTGTTTTTTTTTTCTTTTTGAGGTTTTACTAACGCTAAATGCCCTCGTCTACATTAAAATGTCGGTTTTCGTAAATATAAAAATTAAAATTGGTAATGTTACAATATACAATAGTTTTATGAAATACTCGACTAATATGTTCTTGCAAAATGTTCGAAATGACTTATCGGATATTTTATTCCACTTTTTGCACAATTTAAAACGACAGAAACTCGCTCCAACATGCTATGTATACACCAATCTCAATCATAAACAACACAGTAGCTTGCACTGCATACGCACGAACGAGTAATCTGTCCAGTGGTTGCAAACAATGGAATAGGTCAGTAGAAAAAGGTCCACCTACAAAATTAACAATTTTCGGGAGAGAAAAAAACTGAATCCCGTTCATACCATTTTCTGTGAAACTGTGAAAGGCTTGGAGTCGACTTAGTGGATCTGTCTTCTACAAGTGGTCAATGTGTGCGTCTCAAGATGGACTCTGTTTTAATGCAACCAGAAAAAGAGTAGATGGGCCCGTTTTCTACTGATCAATAATTATAAAAGCACACTAGCTTGCACTACACCACGCACGATTCAGTAATCTTTTCATTATTCTCAAACAATTAGAAAAAACAAAAGCATGAATGTATAATCCCTTCAGTGGACAGAAAATACACAATAACTTGTACTAGATACACTACGTACGAATGAGTAATCCCTTCACTGGTCACAGACAGAAAAAAACAACAGCTTGCTGTACACTACGAACGAATGAGTAATCCAGTGTTCCCAGACAATTAGAAAAACACTACAGTTTGAACTACACTACACACAAAATCAGAATTCCTTTTGTGCAATGGTCGCAAACAGAAAATACACAATAGCTTGCACTGCAGTACGCATGAATGAGTAATCCCTTCAGTAGCTCAGCAGACTGATGTAAACTGCACGCAGGCAACGCCCGATAAACGCTCTTGAACTTCGGCAGGTACGACATGCGCATTGTGAGAAACAAAGTTTCTGTACGTCGTGTACGGAGGTCTCTGTATTTAAACATTGCGATTTATGAGTGAAGTGAAATGCCTTTGGAATTGTAGAAACTAACTTTTTGTGTGATTAAAAAAACGAAAAAGTTCAACGCCTAATTTAGGTGCATATTAAATGTTTTCTTTTGTGAATGTCTTTTGAATAATAGGTAGTTAAAGAAAATAAACTATAAAAGTATATTATTCGTAACATCATAAGAGCTCCAGTAGGTAGCATGTCTGCCTGCGTGTCCGGAGTTGCGCTCGCTTGGACTGACTACCTGGTTGAAGTTTTCCCAACGCTAAGGCTAATGTCAAGTAAGTTATGGCGAATCCTCGGCCTCATTTTGCCAAATACCATCTCGTTACCACCAATTCCATTAAAGCTAAATAACCCAGTAATTGATACAGCGTCGTTAAACAAGTAAATTAAAAAATAAACATTGACAGGATTTTCATGCAACTGTATGACTTTATATAAGCTTGCTACACTTCTCACACTTTGTGAATATTCGTTTGAGTCGAAATAAGTGTACTGTTTCCGTGCATATGTGCTTGTTTTGGCCCTTTTAGGAATACATGCATGCATGTGACCAGCCTCATGGTCTAGTGGTTAGAGCTTTAGCTATAGTTCATGAGGTCCCGGGTTCGATTCCCGGTTAGAGCACCAGAATTTTTCCTTAAAGGGGATTATTCCTGTGTTCGTCCATGGTCTGGAATTTAGGTTAAGTTTAGGTTTATCATAGCATTGGGGTAATGTAACTACATCTTCCAGGCGCAGAAGTGGATTACAACTGTGCCACTGCCAAGAGAGAAGACCAGAAATGTCGAAAAGACAACCTGGTGGCATTGAAATTATATCTATATCATGTATTTAAAGATTTCGAACTGATGTATTATTGATTATCCATTCTAGAGGGAGTCTGGTGGTTCAGGGCTTTGAATAGGAGCGTAGGAAAGCCTGGAAAGCACTACATTTCTCTATGCGTATTCTGAAGAAATCTAACCGAAAGTCAAAAGAATTAGCGAACAAAACTCTTGTTCGCCCAATTATGGAATATGGAGCAATAGGTTGGGATCCGTACAGACAAAACCAAATCGATTCAATAGAAAAGGTCCAATGCAAGGCAGCAAAATATGTCAAAATGGGAAAGGGACATGGTGAAGAGATAGTAAAAGACTTAGGGTGGGAATCTCTCAAATCAAGACGACGAAAAACTAGACTCGCCGCATTGTTTAAGGCACAAATGGGACACAAAGCATGGACCGACATCAATGCTAGATTAGTAACACCATCATACTTAGGAAGGGCAGATCATATTAAGAAGTTCAAATGTAGAAAACAAAGAACGGACGTGGCAAAATTTTTTCTTTTTTAACCGCACAATAGTAGACTCGACCTGCAGAAGAGGAAGGAAGTAGAAGAGGAATTGTACACCACCAGTGCCATGACCGACAGAAGCTGGGAAGGAGCAAATCAGCAAATGAGGAACGTTGTTACCAGACTGGCGGTACACGGATTCCACCATAAAGTGTGCGGCATAGATAGATTCCATAAAGTATCTGAAAACTGCATATGCAAACTGTGTGGTGAAAAATGTGGCAAATATCACGTTCTGAACTGCAAGAAGAATGCCAAAACCGTGACTGAACTCAGTATAGACTAACTATTCTGCACACTTGTGCGCATTTCCTATTGTTATTAATAGTAGACTGGAACAGCTTACCTGCGGCAATCTTTCAGGGTGGTCCTCTTAAAATCAATACATTTAAGAAAAGGTTGAGAAGATTAGACTGAAAATGTAATTGGAGGTGCAGTGTAATTACACTAGTCAACAAATTTTAACTTTTTGTCTGTCACAGAAATGAAATCAGCTGATTTTTACTAAATCGACCCTGCTGATTACGAAAATCGCAGTGAAAAATCTGTAACACGTAACATTTTTGTGTGACAGAAGGGGAAGTATTATTATTTAAAAAGACGTTTTCATGCATTTCTAAATACGTAATTACAACAGTGATAATAAATAAATTCCTAAGATACAAACTGTATATACAAAATACACTGACGTTTCACAGAAAAATAATAACGCTGCATAAATAATAATTACAATAAGAAAAAGTAGCATTATATTCCTTTTTTTTCCCCTTCAAAATAAGCTTTTATTTTATTAATTTAAAACTGGACCAAATGAACTATAATTTTTTAAGATTTAAAAATTAAAGTGATTAAAATATCAGATCAAATAACTTAGGAGCCCTACGCTGAAGTAAACAACCATATACAGACTTCTAGCTAGATTTTTAAAAAATATATTTAGTTATTTAGAGTTATTTTTTCCTCTTGTAGTTTGAGTCACCTTCTCTGAACAAAAACCAACAGTAGTCCCCCATCATACTAGAATCCCACCTTCCTTGATGTCGTTGTTCCATTCTGTGTATATCTTGATGGAATCTTTCCCCTTGTTCATCGCTTACAGCTCCAAAGTTCTTTGGGAAAAAGTCGAGATGGGAATATAGGAAATGTATTTTCAAAGACATTTGACAACCAAGCTTCTGGTAACTATGCAGGAGTTCCTGCACAAGCTGTTGGTAATTGTCAACTTTATTATTACCTAAAAGCCCACTAAAACACTTCAAAAGGCATTCCAAGCTTCTAGTTCCTCAACACTTAATTTTTTTTCGAAGCTCTTATCTTCCAAAAGTTTCCTAATTTGAGGGCCAACAAAAATTCCCTCTTTCACTTTAGATTCACAGAGTTTCGGAAACATATTCCCTACATATGCAAAACCTTCTCTATTTTTATCCATAGCTTTAACGAAATTCTTCATTAAACCAAGCTTGATATGTAAAGGAGGAAGCAGTACTTTTTCCGGTTTTACTAAAGAGACATACTTGATATTATGTCCTCCTGGGACATAGCTTTCTCTGGGAGGCCAGTCTTTCACTAACTTATGTAGTATTTTTCAGTTGCTCTACTATCCCATAAACAGATAAAGCAACAGTATTTTGTGAATCCACCCTGAAGTCCGAGCAATAAGGCGACAACTTTCAAATCTCAGCAGAGTTTCTAACACTGACAAATTTGTATAAGTTTCCTTCATATCCACTGAATACGCCACTGGAATTGATGGTTTAGCGTTTCCATTGTGCATTAACACTGCTTTTAAACTTATTTTGGAAGAATCTACGAATAACCTCCATTCCTCCGAGATGTGTTGAAATTCTAGTTCTTCCATTAAGCCGTCTATATTTACATGCGCGTACATAGAATTTTTCATTATAAAATACTTCGAAAACCGTTCACGTCTCTTCCTGTACAATGCAATTCTAGTATCTGGTGCTAGCAGGTTCCATTGTTGCAGTCTAGACCCTAAAATCTCAGCTTGTTGTTTAGTGAGATTAAGATCTCTTATTAAGTCGTTCAGTTCACATTGTTGGATTAAATTGGGTTCTTTATGATGTTCTGGACTATAGGACGGATCAGATCCTGTTGATGGTTGAGCCAAGTCATCTGTTTGTTCTATTAGAAGAATCTATTCCTCCAATTGCGAAGGTGGATTAGGAATAGGGAGTTTTGGTCCATGTGGTACAGGTCTTATTGCAGATGGAACATTAGGATAATCAATTTTAGATCTTGTTTTCTTTGAAAATCCCGTAATCTTTGTTAAAAGAAATAACAGTCTTCTGCATGGCTTGTCGGTTCACGCCAGATCATTGGAACTGCAAACGGCATACTTCGATTCTTCTCTCCATTCATCCATTTTATCAGTTTTGAGTAACATGTTGTGCAGCACACCTGGGGAGCCCACGATTTTTCCTCATCACACATATTACATTCAAAATAGCAATAATGTACTTGTTTCAACTTATCTGATAAAGGCCGACGCTGCGATTTTGCCGTAAATTCTCCACATACGTAACAAAAGCTGTCCGGCGAAGTTACACACGCACGACGAGATTTTTTCATTCTCAGAAAGCGTAAATGAACGCGAAGATGAACACTTAAAACCAGCGATACAACTTGTCACAAGCTCAAACAATTTACAACTAATCCTAAAATGCAATCTATTTCACTCTACCACCCTCTCAGTGCTTTCTCTTGGTCTAGCGCCATAAAGCAATAACGTTATATAGATATAAATCACCCACTATGCACCTTATTAATGCAGACTCACATGTTTGAAAGAACCTATTCCTTAAAATACACTTCTAGTATACTCTGAGGAACAGTAAGTTACAAAACGCATGAATATACTGTGTAACCGTTTAAATAAAGTCAATAGTTCGATACCCGAGTTCTTTAGTAAATAATTCATTCCTCTTTTTTTTTTTTTTTTTTTTTTTTTTTTTTTTTTTTTTTTTTTTTTAATGGTGCGTGATGGAAAATTTTCAAGTTTAGATCCACTATCAGCACACGAACATTGATCTAAAATGACCATTTTCACCCTTGTGACCAAAACCTTGTTGACTAGTGCTATCTAAGTTGTGCCATGTAATTAAGATGATATGTAATTAATTAAGATGATATGTAATAGTTGATATGTAAATAAATTAAGGTGATATGTAATTAATTAAGATGATATGTAATTAATTAAGGCGATATGTAATTACTTAAATTGGTAATAGTTGGGTGAAATAGAAGTACTTACAAGTTAGATTTACTTTTGCTTATTGTTATTATAGACTAGTTTTTATTTGTAGTCCTAGGTTTATTGCAGCTACTAATTTATAGTTAAAAATAAATTTACGTTTATTTTATTTTATTCTATTTTATTTCATTTTTGTATTATTGCTGTACTTATTGTATTATTGTAATGGTTATTATTGTATATTATATATCACTGCCACCAGGTATATACCCAATTGTAGTGTTAATACATACATACATACATACATACATAATGCACTTTTTTTTAGATTTAACATTTAGAGTTTTGTCTTACATATAACATCCATTTTTATAGTTTCAATGCTTATTTTTTATGTAAAATCGCATAATACTTCATTTTATAAATGTTCCCGTTAGAGTTTGGTATTTCTGAGCTTGCATTATTTGAGTGTAGGCTTATGCATTTTTTTGAGTTGGTTATTTAACGACGCTGTACTAGTTTATTTAGCGTCGATGAGATTGGTGATAGCGAGATGAAGCCGGAGATTCGCTATAGATTGCCTGACATTCGCCTTATGGTTGGCAAAACCTCGGAAAAAACCCAACCAGGTAATCAGCCCAAGTGGAGTGACTAATGGTTTGCAGCTTACCAGCTATTTGCCTCACACTGGAATTCTAGTTCCTCAACTCTCGTTCTATACAAGCCCCAACCTGAGACAAAATTATTACTAAAGGAATGTGTGTCTGCATGCCTCCCATGCTTAGTACCAGTCGAATTATAAACTTACATGTTCAGTAAAAAAACTAATTTGCAGTAAAAATCTTGAAAACAAAATTTTGTCTTACTGTGCCTCAGATTTAATCGTTTAAAATTGCACCTTTCACTTCTTGTTACGTTTTTCGTGTATAAAACGTTTTGACAGGTAAACGCATTGGCTTGACTATAGACCGGATCAGCTTATTGAATACCCTAAGGGTGAAACCTATTTTCCCCCTATTACTACATGTACTAGTGGGTTTAATGATTTTCTAGTTGTCAGGTTGCATTTTATTTTACCAACTTTGTTTTAAATTTCGGGTAGGCTTTACTGACAAATACTACAACTGATAGTTATTTTCTAACAGTTATGGTGGCAGCAATAATTTGGGTTTGCAGTATAAGAAAACTCTGCTTGTGAATTAGTAATATAGATATTAATATTAATATCAATACATAATTCAGTTCTGTTTCGTTGTGATTCCAATTCAACACTATATTCAGGTAAGTGTAATTAAATGAGATAAAACTTACAGACCTACTTGGTACGAAACATGCACGTGGGTAATGGACAGAAATATATTTCACATTTTAATGAATTTCTTTTATGTTTAGATTTTTATTAAAATCTCTGTGAGAGGAAATAGCATGGTAGGGACTTCTCCAAGAAAGAAAATGCTTGCCATTCAAAGTACTGACACGTCACGATGTTATAGGTAATATTAGGCCCATAATCTACTGAAGAAAGAAATTAGGTATGCGCACAGAAATGGCAATCATAACGAAAGTAGAAACATTATTAGGAGTATGACTATGTTAAAAAAGAAGTTTTATATAATATTCTTATTGAATTTGGTATTCCCAAGAAACTAGTTCGATCAATTAAAATGTGTCTCAGTGAAACTTACAGCAGTTCGTGTAGGCCAGTTTCTATCTGAAGCGTTTCCAATTCACTGCGGGCTAAAGCAAAGAGATGCACTATCACCTTTACTTTTTAACTTCGCTCTAGAATATGCCATTTAGGAAAGTTCAGCATAACAGACAGAGTTTGGAATTGAACGGGTTACATCAGCTTCTTTTCTACGCGGATGAAGTGAATATGTTAGGAGAAAATTGACAACGATTAGGGAAAAAAACAGGAATTTTGCTTGAAGCAAGTATAGCGATAGGTTTAGAAGTAAATTCCGAAAAGACAAAGTAGGCCTGTATGATTATGTCTCGTGACCAGAATATTGTACGAAATGGAAACAAAAATTTTCGATTTATCCTTCGAAGAGATTGAAAATGTCATATATCTTGGAGCAACAGTAACAAATATAAATGACACTAGAGAGGAAATTAAACGCAGAATAAATATGGGAAATGCCTGTTATTATGCGGCTGAGAAGCTTTTGTCGTCTAGTCTGCTGTCAAAAAATCTGAAAGTTAGAATTTATAAAACAATTGTATTGCCGGTTGTTCTGTATGGTTGTAAAACTTGTACTCTTACTTTGAGAGAGGAACAGAGATTAAGGGTGTTTGAGAATAAGATGCTTAGGAAAATATTTGGGGCTAAGAGGGATGAAGTTACAGGAGAATGGAGAAAGTTACACAACGCAGAACTGCATGCATTGTATTCTTCACCTGACATAATTAGGAACATTAAACCCAGATGTTTGAGATGGGCAGGGCATGTAGCACGTATGTGCGAATCCAGAAATGCATATAGAGGGAAAAAGACCTTTAGGGAGGCCGAGTCGTAGATGGAAAGATAATATTAAAATGGATTTGAGGGAGGTGGGATATGATCATAGAGACTGGATTAATCTTGCCCAGGATAGGGACCGATGGCGGGCTTATGTGAGGGCGGCAATGAACCTGTGGGTTCGTTAAAACCCATTTGTAAGTAAGATTTTAAGTAGGCTATACATTTCCAAATTTTAGGTCTCATGAATTTTTAGTAGGTTATTTTACGACGCTATATCAACATCTTAGGTTATTTTGCGTCTGAATGAGATGAAGGTGATAATGCCGGTGAAATGAGTCCGGGGTTCAGCACCGATAGTTACCCATATTGGGTTGAGGGAAAACCTCGGAAAAAATCTCAACCAGATAACTTGTCCCGATGGGGGATAGGTCTCATGAATCTTAAACTGTTTAGTCAAGGCAATGAATTTGATGTTGCCACACAAAATACTTTTTATTAGAGCATACTAATCCACTAATTACCTACATAATGTGCGAAAGATACAGGAGGAAAATATAGGCTACTAATTCACAAATTATTATTGGACCATTTAGAAAAGTCTTCCCAACATAAAAATGAGATGTAGTAAATAAGCAAGATATTGTTATTGTCCATATATTATTATTATTATTATTATTATTATTATTATTATTATTATTATTTTAGTACATAGCATTGTGATTTTACGCTCTTTGGTATATCTGGTATTGGTTGGCAACATTGAAATGATGGCCAAATTAGCTTTTTAAGAACTATTCTTACGCGATTCTCACCATACTGAAAATTTGAAAGATTTTTAGAAATAGGCCTACATCGTGCCATTCGAAAATAAAATGTAAGTTTCAATTTCGATAATGCATATTTTAGTGTTTTTTTCCCGTCATAGTACATATTTGGTAATTTGATAGTGCATGAAAATCCTCTCTCTGATCATAAGCAAAGAAACTGATTGCTCATTTTTATTAATTACATTAGAACTCTGTAATTCGGCAATAGCCTATTCGCTGATGTTTCGGAAGGAAATCACTCTGTGTCAGAATTCTATAATTGCTCGTTAGAAGGCGCGTAGTCTTGGCCTGCTGGATAAAAGTGTGCCTCGGATTAGGCAGTCGATGCGGCGCGATGCATCCCGGTGTCCGGTTACCCAGCGACCCACTCCCTCTGTCAATATTAGTCCATGTAAGTGGATGGATTCATCAGTAATATGGCGGCGATCAGGTTTCGGCGATCCATCTCCTGTCAGCGTCCTCGATTGTTCTCCATTAGCCCCATTCCCAGTCTCTTGCGCTTTTCTTTGTCTCGCTTCGGGAATCCTTCACACGATGTAACAGGATGGTCCAGCGGGCTTGGATTCGACACCCTGTTATTCCAAGAGCTTATCGTTGACACAGCTGCGGTGACATGTTCTTCAACTAGCGTCTCATTGTTCTCTTGACATCACAGTTTGGTTCATATCAACAGTTGTATCTACGACCTTTTTTCTTTCTCACATACGTTCAGAGTTCTGTAAATGTTTCTACCGCTTCATTTATTGTCGGAGAAAATAAAGATAATACATTTCATCTTTAATCTTGTATAAGTAAATAAATGAAAGTTCAGTTAGACTGTCTGAAATCGAATCTAGATTATACGTATGGATAATCCTAATACATCGTTAACTTTTAAGCGCTTTAGAAAATGTGTTCAAATATTGTAATATAAGTGCACAAATAATTAATAAAGGATTAAAGAGCGGAAAGAATATATGACAAAAAAGCAAATAAATAAATAAATAAATAAATAAATAAATAAATAAATAAATAAATAAATAAATAAATCTAATTATATAAAAATTAGCAGAAAAGAAAGAAAGAACAAGAAAACTAAAGAAAACAAACTGAAATAATGGAATTAAACCTGAAAAAAGAGAACAGAAGAAAATAATGTATGTTTAGTCAGCAGTCCGAAGACTGGTTGGAACCTCATAAGTGACACCAATAAGATATCACTCATGAGGAAACTAAACCAGGAGATGGGATAAGGTAGCTAGTTCCTTTCTCCCTCCATTGCATACGTCGCTAACTAGTAATACGAAGAAAATGAAGTTAACATTATAAAAAAAATGAATGAAGAACAAAGACAACGAAAAGTGCCTTGAGTTTAACAACCATATATATATATATATATATATATATATATATATATATATATATATATATATATATATATAGTGGTGATTCTGCGACTTTGGTACTAAATTTAGGGATGATATAGAAACGAACCCGTGTCCGGGAACATATCATTTGGTAATTACAGAACGTGATGTGTGTGTAAGAATAATTGGTCTAACTTAGAACGTTAGTTATTAATGGGTCATGGTTAATGTAAGCTTTTGTGTTGCCATGGTAGTATTTGTAAATATTAGAAAGTTCATGCCAATACTGCACAGAACTTTATTTAGAGCGTACAATATCATAACCAGGTGGCATCGAAAACATGGCCAATGTATTGAAACCTTCCCCTCAGTTTAAATGTAGCTGTTCTTTTATGACATTGGGTTTATTTGGATTAAACAATTTAAGTATTACGTAGAGACAATAACTTTGGTTTCTTGTTATGACGGAAAGATTGGCATTAAGAGAACTTTCTGGTGCCATTTATGGAAGAGGAGTAATTGAAAATACTATAAAAGCTGCAGTCAAAATGTAATTTATGATGCCAACCAAGTCACAACATGCTTTGGAGAATTAATCGCGTTTGCAGGAAATGGGAGTCTGCAGAAAGATGGCTTTGAGTTCGCTGCTAGCTAGCTACACTGATACACTCACTCCGCACGATTTCACTTCTTTAGTCGAGAGCCCTGATTACTTTGAATGTCCATTGTAATATTCTTCTTTCTGAATTTCATGTTCAAATTCACAGAGTACAGTAAATACCACATAAATTGAAACAATATATCATGCTCAAATTTCTTATCCACATAAAAGAAACATTAAGGTAATCATAAAATACTGTTTTAAGATTTTAGTGGTGATTGACAAATATATAAGTAAATTTTACTCGTGATTAGTATGCACGGGTGTAGAATATCGTTAGTATTCTAGGATTAAGGGTTTTACCTACCAAACGGAACGTTTCCGGACATGACTCCTACTCATATTGATCACCTCTACCACCCGTAAAAATGTGTAACAGTACAGATTCTCTGGCACGACCACAGCAAAGGAATAAGGTTTTGAGATTTGGTACTTGGAATGTTACAAGTAACATTAGTAGCAAAAGAACTAGCTAGGTATAGAATAGACTTTGTGGGAGTACAGGAGGTTAGGTTAGATGGGAACGGCATAACACAAATAGGAGATTATTTGTTGTATTATGGGGAAGGAAACGATAATCACCAATTAGGAACAGGATTCTTTATTCATAAAAGAATAAAACCAGCAGTAAAAAAGGTCGAATTTATCAGTGATAGGTTATCGTATTTAGTACTTAAGGCTAGATGGTGCGATATCGTAGTTAAAAATGCTCACGCCCCTACAGAAGAGAAAGACGATCATATAAAGGATAGCTTCTATGAGGAATTGGAACATACTTTTGATCAGTTACCTAGATATCACATGAAAATTTTATTGGGGAATTTCAATGCTAAAGTAGGACGGGAGGATATTTTTAAACCGACTATTGGAAAAGAGAGCCTACACATAACTAGTACTGACAATGGAGTTAGGTTAGTGAACTTTGCCACATCAAAAAATTTAATTGTCAAAAGAACAACATTCCCCCATAAGGATATACACAAATATATTTGGACTTCTCCAGATGGATTGACACATAACCAAATAGATCACATCTTGATAGATAAAAGAAGACATACTAGTATAGTAGACATTCGAACCTTCAGGGGGCAGACTGTAATTCTGACCATTATTTGGTAATTGGAGAACTAAGAGAAATACTATCAGTAGCCAAGCGAGTAGAGCAACAAGTTAATATTAGAAGATTCAATATTCCGAAATTAAAGGACGAGGAAACTAAGCAACATTATCAGGTCGAAATTTCAAATAAGTTTGCCGTATTAGCAAGTTCCGACGAAGTTGAGGAAGAGTTAGATGTTAATAGCATGTGGGAAAATATCCGAGATAATATCAAAATTGCAGCTGAACAGAGCATAGAAAAGAAACCGTGGTTTGATGAAGATTGTTGCATGGTAGTAGAAAGAAGGAAACACGCAAAATTGAAATTCTTACAGGATCCAGTTGAGGCGAATAGAGATAATTATTTCAATAAAAGACGGGAAGCAAGTCGTACACTTAGGAATAAAAAGAGAGATTACTTGAAGGAAAAACTGAATGAGGTAGAAACAAATAGTAAAAATAAAAACGTTAGAGATTTATATAACGGCGTAAAGGAATTCAAGAATGGATATCAGGCAAGGGTAAACGTGATCAAGGATGAGAATAGTGACTTGCTTGCAGACGCTCATTCATCTTGAACAGATGGAAAAAATATTTTGGACAACTACTAAATATACATAGGCCAAATAGAAATGATTGGGACGAAATTGAAATACAAACTGCTGAGCCATTTATACCCGAACCCACACTTTCTGAAGTCGAAATTGCGATAGAAAATCTGAAAAATTATAAGTCTCCAGGTATCGATCAAATTCCAGCAGAATTGATACAGGGGGGTGGAAGCGCATTATTTAACGAAATTTATAAGCTTGTACTTGCTATTTGGGAAAAGGAAATTGTACCAAAACAATGGAAAGAGTCCATAATCGTACCTATTTTTAAGAAGGGGGACAAGACTAACTGTAGTAACTTTCGAGGAATATCACTTTTGTTGACGTCGTACAAAATGTTGTCCAATATTCTTTTGAGAAGATTAACTCCATATGTAGATGAAATTATTGGGGATCATCAGTGTGGGTTTAGGCGTAATAGATCAGTTATTGACCAGATATTTTGTATTCGACAGATAATGGAGAAAAAATGGGAATATAAAGTGTACATGGCATCAGTTATTCATAGATTTCAAAAAGGCATATGACTCGGTTAAGAGAGAAGTTTTATATGATAATCTTATTGAATTCGGTATTCCCAAGAAACTAGTTCGATTAATTAAAATGTGTCTCAGTGAAACGTACAGCAGAGTCCGTATAGGTCAGTTTCTGTCAGATGCTTTTCCAATTCACTGTAGGCTAAAGCAAGGAGATACACTATCACCTTTACTTTTTAACTTTGCCATTAGAAAAGTCCAGGATAACACAGTTTGGAATTGAACGGGTTACATCAGCTGCTTGTCTATGCGGATGACGTGAATATGTTAGGAGAAAATCCACAAACGATTAGGGAAAATACGGGAATTTTACTGCAAGCAAGTAAAGAGATAGGTTTGAAAGTAAATCCCGAAAAGACAAAGTAGGCCTATATGATTATGTCTCGTGACGAGAATATTGTACGAAATGGAAATATAAAAATTGGAAATTTATCTTTTGAAGAGGTGAAGAAGTTCAAATATCTTGGAGCAACAGTAACAAATATAAATGATACTCTGGAGGAAATTAAACACAGAATAAATATGGGAAATGCCTGTTATTATTCGGTTGAGAAGCTTTTATCATCCAGTCTGCTGTCAAAAAATCTGAAAGTTAGAATTTACAAAACAATTATAGTACCGGTTGTTCTTTATGGTTGTGAAACTTTGACTCTCACTTTGAGAGAGGAACATAGGTTAAGGGTGTTTGAGAATAAGGTTCTTAGGAAAATATTTGGGGCTAAGAGGGATGAAGTTACAGGGGAATGGAGAAAGTTACACAACACAGAACTGCACGCGTTGTATTCTTCACCTGACATAATTAGGAACATTAAATCCAGACGTTTGAGATGGGCAGGGCATGTAGCACGTATGGGCGAATCCAGAAATGCATATAGAGTGTTAGTTGGGAGGCCGGGGGGAAAACACCTTTAGGGAGGCCGAGACGTAAATGGGAAGATAATATTAAAATGTATTTGAGGGAGATGGGATATGATGATAGAGAATGGATTAGTCTTGCTTAGGATAGGGACCGATGGCGGGCTTATGTGAGGGCAGCAATGAACCTCCGGGTTCCTTAAAAGCCAGTAAGTAAGTAAACAGAATCGGCCGGTATAGCCCTATTACAAAATCTATCGAAGAGAGTCACCGGCGTGGTCTAGGAGTTAACAAGCGTAATGCTTTCGGACGTGAGTTTTCCCAACTACAGGCGAGTATAATGCATTTCGATAGCGAATCCTCGAAATCATGTCTCTAAATCAAATTCCAATGACGCAGGTAAGCGCACAGTTTACGCAGCGTCGTCAAATAACATTAAAATTGCCAAAATTCGACCTCTACTCAATTTAGTGGGAATTATCAGCTCAAAGAGGAGCGATTTGGTCTTTTTGCATTTGTATTATATTACAAAATGAATTTGTCTCGTCCCTCTGATGTTTCTTATTGAAATGTCAATACTGATTAATGTTGCTGTCATTTAAGATTTTTGTTGCGATGTGAATTATGGTATTCAATACCGGACGTTAACAGTGGTCACAATTATATCATTCTGTGCAACTTGTATAAAACTATTTATGAATTATTATATAAACAATACGTGAAACCAAACATGACAGATGGGTGCAAGCTAAAATAATGGTTATTGATACAAGATTATCGTAATATATTTTGCAACACATCAGTTAGGAGAGCGCTGCGTTTGTCAGAGCACAATATTCACTGCTGCAGCTGCAATTTTGTCGTCATGGGACTTGCATCACATCGGTACATGCCTCCGAATACAGACTCGCTGCTGAATTGAAATAAGACAGTCTTCATACTGTTTGACGTAATTAGTGTAGACTAATAACTTTTAAGAACGTGTTTGACATAAACCAATCACACAGTAAGCGCGATTTTTAAAGTATTTTTATCGCTACTGTATATACTCGTAATAATCGCTATTCTCGTTACTCAAGACATTCTATGCCAAGTGAAATACCGATTTAATCGCAACCCTTCAGAGTCTATGGAAATATTTTTTTTGTAGATTCTATGAGGAAATTCATTAGACCCATATTCTTTATTTATGAATTTGCGACCATATTTTCGGAGTTACAAACTTTTGTAGTTCTGCGTGAAAAGCCTACATTGGAGCGCGCCATAAAATTTAAATGACCGTAACTGAGGTTTTGTCCATCGCAGAAAAACAAATGATAGCTCATTTTGAAGGAAATTAAGCAGTATTTCTTTCTGCATTTACTACATTTTCATACCAATATTTGTTTTTGTAATATTACGTTTTTCAGAAGAAAAAGTTTAAACGCAGTTTTCGTTATGATTACACCTAGATTTAAAAAAAGTACCATAAATACCTCATAAGTGAGGATTGAGAAGCAACGGAAAATATATTATGAATTAACTATTATTACATTAGTACTCACCAGGATATGGCTGGAAGTCCACACCTGTGGAGTAACGGTTAGCGGGTCTAGCCGCGAAACCAGGTGGCCCGGGTTCGAACCCCGGTCGGGACAAGTTACCTGGTTGAGGTTTTTTTCCGGGGGTTTCCCTCAACCCAATATGAGCAAATGCTGGGTAACTTTCGGTGTTGGACCCCGGACTCATTTCACTGGCATTATCATCTTCATCTCATTCAGACGCTAAATAACCTAAGCTGTTGATAAACCGTCGTAAAATAACCTATTAAAATAAAAAAAAATTATGGCTAGAACTGCGTAAGGTTATACATCTTTAATGTGGGCTAAATATGACAAGTTATCGCGTAACCAAGATTATTGTTTATACTATACTAGGATTACGTCATAGTTCATAGGTACAAATACTTTTGTGCGAGATCGTGCGTATTTGCTTGTTTTCCGCACAGAACCAATACGCGGTAAGTGTGAAATACCACATTCAGTATTCCCAACGGAACACAAATAACAATTTCCCTCTTCTTACCGCTTAAGCGCGACATTCATTTTACTGCTTTAGGCTTTTAACATATTATTTTTAGAGACGTTTAACATAGTAATAATTATAAATTGGAAACTTACCACTGCAATTTCACCTAAATTGCAATGTTAATTATTGTTTTTAAATATTTGCAAAAATTAAGTAAACTCTACCACTCAACGAAACTTATTGCATTCCTGATACAAGTAACATTAAGGAAGCCGTGAAAAAATCAACAAGATTCCAGATGTCGATGTTATTACTGCAATATGTTATATAAATAATATTGTTAAAATATTAAAATGAAAAATAAATTATTACATAACCTTACCGTTTGTTTTAAGTTCGCATTTATAGGCTGTGGGAGAGGGAAAGACAGACGTATATCACTGCCTTCTGGAGTATAGTAAATACAGAAAACATTTTATAGCAACAATGTTGAAGAAAGATATTTGGTGTTCCGAAGTTGGCGTCATTAAACAGAAACCAACATGGAGATTTCATTGCAACTATGTATGTAATAAACGATCTTCGCACAAAATAATGTACGATACACGAGCGGTATGTTTGTTTTCATGTTCTCGGAAATTAAAAAAGCTCAACTACGTTTCGCTTTTTCAATCTTTTCCTCGACCATGAAAACGTCAACATACCGCTCTTGTAACGTATATTACTATTACAATACAGTAAGAATGCGTGGTACGTGTGTGTGCTGGGTATTGTTTTTGGACTAGATATTTTTTAAAATTGTACGCGACGAGAATAACATTT
Source organism: Periplaneta americana (assembly GCF_040183065.1). Lineage (NCBI taxonomy): Eukaryota > Metazoa > Arthropoda > Insecta > Blattodea > Blattidae > Periplaneta > Periplaneta americana. The sequence continues at coordinate 39,795,549 of NC_091128.1, forward strand.
TCAGATGTGGGGTAAGTTGAGTAGCCCTGTCTGGCCTGTTCAACTTTTCAAGCATAACTGGAAGCACTAGTCTTAAAGTTTCTCTCCATGTTTTTCTAAATTAACAGAGTTAATACAGACTTCGAACCGAGACTGCTTCGCACTCATTGTTCAATTTTTAAGTTAGAACAGAATGATCTCATACAAACTAGCTCTATTCACGCACAAATCTTGCACTAAATCATACAACCTTTTTCAACTCCAAAATAACAGTCCTTCCCTAACAAGTGAGTAATGTTCTTCATTTCATTCCACATGTAAACAAATATGCACATGTATGAATCCCATTCAGTTGGCTGCAGGACAAAAACCTGTGTGTGGAGCGTACTTGGCACGATCGTATCAACAAATGCACGTGGGCAAGGATCTCGCAATTGGTTGTACACCAGTGAGCAATTAGAAAACTAGTCCCTCTTTATAAATGGTTTCTTGTTTTAAAAAAATTGCAATATTGCTGTGTACAAGTATTAAAGGAAAATTTAGTTACAAATTTATATTATTACAACAATATATACAATAATTTTCATTGCAATAAAAAGTAGAGCGCATTAATACAAAACACGAAAAAGTTGTATATTAAGGTAAGATTAAAGTATACACTGTGACGCTATGCAGTAATAGTAGGCCTAACGTAATGTTTTATATATACTGAAACACCTCGCTGATAAAGAATGAGTGCATTTTGAATGATGTCACCGTGATTAATTGCCATGCAGCATACTGACCTCGGCATTTCGTAATCTTACAGTTACAGATTAAGCCTTAATTTGAAGTTGGCGTGTCAGATGGGCAGTTTAGTTTCAACTGATCGGTCACTTTTATGAAGTGTAAATAGTAAATTGAACTGTTGTGTTATGAATTTGTGAATTGTGATATTATTATTATTATTATTATTATTATTATTATTATTATTATTATTATTATTATTATTATTATTATTATTATTGTAAGAGCTCCACGCATTGTATACTTCACCTCACATAATTTGGACCATAAAATCCATGTTTGAGATGGGCAGGAAATGTAGCACGTATGGACGAATTGGGAGGCCGGAGGGCAAAAGACCTTTGGGGAGGCCGAGACGTAGATGGGAAGATAATATAAAATGGATTTGAGGGAGGTAGGATATGATGGTAGAGACTGGATTAATCTTGCTCAGGATAGGGACCAATGGCGGGCTTATGTGAGGGCGGCAATGAACCTCCGGGTTCTTTAAAAGCCAATAAGTAAGTAGCTATTATTATTATTATTATTATTATTATTATTATTATTATTATTATTATTATGATTATGGGAAAGGAGTGAATTGTGTTCGGTGTTGTGAATTATGTGAGAGTAAATTATTTATCAGTACAATCTACAAAATGAATTATTGCGCTGTGTGTTACTGTCTGATTCGGAAGGAACTTGCGTGTTGTCTGATAGCAGCTAAGTTAGTCACGTAAGTCCTATGATTATGATTTAGCCTAACTACCTTAACTTGCCATCACCATATCCAAAATATATACATTATGCTATTAATAAAGTAGACTAATATGCTGACAATAATAATTGAATAGTGAAACATTTCTTTTACTAATGATGAGTAAGTACTTGGCTTCGTCATTCACCACATCAAGCCAGTCGTGTAGAGAACATTTACCAACAGGGTCGTTGCCAAGAGTCCGCCAGAGGGGAGCTCAATCATAATAATGATTAATGAATAATTTATAATTCAGATTTGTATTTATAATTTACAATTATTTTACTTCTACCGTAATCATACTTATTAGGCCTATACTATTTTTAAATGCACGTCCATTTTCAACACTGACTTGCTTCTACTGTGTTGTGTGTTACCACGCCCAGAAATGTTATGCGGGAATGGACGACCAATAATATATCGGAAACGACCACGTGCATTTGTTGATACGCGGTACCATTCTAAGAGCGTGCCATGTTTTTTAAAACGCTAAGGTAATTAGTCCCCCAGTCTGAAAATACAACTTGTTACATATTTTCGAAGACTTGATAGGAAACTTGCTGTTTTCCTAAATACAGAAAGAAGTACAATGAAAGACATGAAAAACTAATTACTAAGTCTATGAAGAAAGAATGTAATTTGTAGGCGGGCGAGGACGGACCGTTGTTAGATATAAGCATGATAAGATGGCATGCAGCTGCGTCATCACTCACAGTCAGTGCTCGAAATGGACTGGACCGATCCGACCAGAACCGCGCGCGTTCTGGTTCGTGAATTTCAGGACCCTTTTCGTTTCGTCTACAGTATAATCACAATCTAGTACATATAGTCACGAAGCTCAATACGTAAGGAATATGCATCCAATGACAGTTGAACGTTAGTTGCTAGCCACTAGGATCGCTACTATCGCACAGTCTATTATTACTGGTACTCTCAGTTGCTAACCGCTTGGGCATTGTATCGCGAGAAATGCACAAAATCACCTCAAGCTTCGTGAAATGTTTGTGCTACGTTTTTGAACTTGTTTAATGTAGTCCCATGCTACTCCTCAAAACACTTCTAAATTTGTAAACCACACACGAAGCCAGTCAACAGAAGGACGAATATTCCTCCTGAACGAAAATATCTCTAGTAGGCTTATAGATCCATTCGTTATTGAACTATACTCCAGAACTCGATCATCATGAAAGCTCTCAACAAACGCCAACAAGAAGGGCAGAAAAGTAAATCGTCTACGACTAGCCGTAAAACAGAGAAGAAAATTAAGAAAATCGTCAACTATGTAATGTGAGCACAATAACATAATATTCATAGAGAATCATTCTGTATTATTTTCATATCCTCTTTGTAAAGAAATAAGTGTTTTAGCAATGCCTAAAGAGCCCACAATAATTGAAAAATTGTTTGGGATCACAATGGTCTTTTTATGAATGCCATAAATATCTTCGGTGCATTGCTTTCCATAGTACAGGGTATATTAAAGAGATGGAGGAAATAATTTAAATACCGATATATTGATATTGCAATATATTGCAAACCTAATTTCGATAAACTATATATATTGCAGAAAATATATCGGTATATCGAAACGATTAACGATATAATATCTTATTCCGTTAGCAAATTAATAGATACTGATGCAAATTAGAAATTAATAGATACTGATGCAAATTAGAAATTAATAGATACTGATGCAAATTACATTTGCAGATGCACATTTATTACAATAAACGCACTTAAATTTTAATAGCCTATTCTTTATTAGCATTAAAGTTAACATCATAACAGTCAAAAGATTAAATGTAAAATCAAAATTATGGTGAAGGTAAGATGAGCTTAAATGATACCATGGGAATGTGTTAAGTGAACTCTATATGGGTCAGTATTTGATATAGAAACATTTATTCATTCATAGTGTTCTGCCCAAGGGCAGGTCTTTCACTGCAAACCCAGCACTCTCCAGTCTTTCCTATTTTCTGCTTTCCTCTTAGTCTCATATGATCCATATATCTTAATGTATTCTATCATCTGATTTCTTCTTCTGCCCCAAACTCTTCTCCCGTTCACCATTCCTTCTAGTACATCCTTCAGTAAGCAGTTTCTTCTCAGCCAGTGACCCAGCCAATTCCTTTTTCGCTTTCTGATCAGTTTCAGGATCATTCTTTCTTCATCCACTCTTTCCAACACAGCTTCGTTTCTTACTCTGTCCATTTCACACCCTCCATCCTTCTCCATATCCACATTCCAAATGCTTCTATTCGCTTCTCTTCACTTCGTAGTAATGTCCATGTTTCTGCCTCATACAATGCTACACTCCACACAAAGCACTTCACTATAGCGCTTTCAGAATGAGAAGGCATATGGCCTAAGCCAATTGAGTGCTAGCAGCAGTGCGACGTTGTCAGAGTTGTCACACGGTGCACGAGACGTGGAAGACAGAGACTACAGATAAGGACAGAAATATCAGTCGCAGCTCATTGCAGCGAGCGGGTGGGTCGAGATCTGTTCCTTCATTATGTATAATATTTAAATATAATTACTCTTACTGAAGTAATATTCATCTCAATCTTTATTAATTCTTCGCTTCACAGATCAGTAGATTTTGGAGGCACTAACTTTCGAAATAAAGTGACAGATATGTAGAAATTTACTATGCTAATGTCAGACAAAGTATGTCTTAATTAAAAAAAAAAAAAAGAATGCTGCATATTGTATTGCACTATCAGACATGTTGAAATACTCTCCTGAAGAAATTGAGGGCGAGAAAATTTAACCTTATGTTCAGACTTCCTTGTACAGCAGTGTTGAATTTATTATTGTTTATTTCTCCAGAAGAAAGATGTTTGTAGGGGCAGCCTACGAATCTAGCGATAATAAAACGTAAACATATCTGTAGATACGTAATTTAGTATTGATATTGAAGATGAAAAGTATTTTATTTTTCCTCTCCTAAATGAAGCCTATTTAATTTAATTTAATTCTCAAGCTTATACCTACCTAGGGGTCCAGGGTTCTATATTCTCGTTACGAATCTGGTTATAATGCAACGTAAGCTTAATATGTGATCATTCATAATTCAGTATTCATACTGAAACTGTAGATTATTTTATTTTCTCTGTTAAAATAAGTCTATCTGATTTAATTTTATTCTCTAACTTTTACGTATCTAGAGGTCCAGGGTTCTATAGTCTGGCTAAGAATCCGGCTATAAGAATATAAGCATATCTGTAGGCCTAATTCAGTACTCATATTGTAATTGAAGATTACTTTCTTTTACTTTGTTAATTCAAGCCTATCTAAAATTTCATTTAATCCTCAAGCTTATACCTACCTAGAGGTCCAGAATTCTATGTTCTATCACTCTGGCGTGGGCAATATAAGCCTACGAGTGAAGGTAGTTATATATAAGTGAATATGAAAACCGTAACCCAATAATATCGTTAATATATTGAAGGTAAATTTGCATATTATGTATATAATGTAATATATTATATAAAACATAAGGTTTTTAAAATAGAAACTGAGTTTTGGAATTATAAAATCTCCTTGTTTCTAGCATTCCTGTATTTATTTATATTTTAGTAGGTTATTTTACGACGCTTTATCAACATCTTAGGTTATTTAGCGTCTGAATTAGATAGTGATAATGCCTGTGAAATGAGTCCGGGGTTCAGCACCGAAAGTTACCCAGCATTTGCTCATATTGGGTTGAGGGGAAAACCCCGGAAAACCTCAACCAGTTAACTTGCCCCGACCGGAAATCGAACTCGCCTGGTTTCGCCGCCAGACGCGGTAACCGTTACTCCACAGGTGTGGACCGTCTGTATTTATTTTAAAAGTGAAATGTAATTAAATTGCTTCATCCTATAAAGTTTTTAATGCTCTTAAGCAAGAATGTTGTTAATACTCTTCGTATAATTCATCGAAAAAGAAGCAGGAGTGTTTATGTTTACAATATCAACCAAATATCTCATACGTTTAAGCAGTATTTCGTCTTATACCATGTATAATATTCCAATGAAAAGTGAAAATCGTATCCGTGGTTATTCTCAGCTTCTTGCTTTCCATGTTCTATAATGTCATTGCTAACACATACTACTGATATAGCCTATTTAAAATATCGTACGATGAAGTAATACACGATTCTAAAAATCGTCAAATAATTAACACGTTTTGCGTTATTTTCCAGGAGAGGTAAATACAGGTAGCCTACAGTATACCACCTACTTGAATTATCTCTTTGCCCTGTCCGAGAATACGAGATAATGTATGCACTTCTAAACCACACGCCTCTGCAGTCAGGTTCTTTGTTTCTAAAAAACTGATACGCATTGCATCATAAGCTAGTCCTTCAGGAAAATTATAATATAGAAAATACAATACTCCTCGCCTGCGAGTGTAGGAATAGTCCTTTTGCGTATAACAGATGAAATACCAGAGCCACTTGCAATCTCTTCAAGAGATATTGTTACGTTAAGTTACACATCACACAAGAGAAAACAATCCATGTCTGAATTTGAAAATAAACGGAATCTATGTTCGTTTATAGAAAGGGACTTCAGAGCAAAATATGTTGCACGATGTAGGTTGGATATCTCTGTTTAGTCTTAAAGCGATAACACGCGAGCCAGTTGACATACAATTGCCATTCTTGTACAGTTGGATTCAGAATTCGGAGCTCTATCGAATGGCACAGCTTAAAATTCATTACTAGCCATAAATATTGTGCGCGCAAGAAAGAAACTAATACGCGACTCTTCAGCGAGACTTCGCGATGATTTAACTAGGCAACACCGCTTCACTGTTACTGGCTAGTCGAGCTAGACCGGCCTGAACTAGCTCCGCCTTATATGCCTTCTTATTCTGAAAGCGCTTTTGTCTATTCCTTGGTTCTTCCTCCAGAGGCCAGCAGAAGATGCTCCTTTTTCTATTAAAAGCTTTCTTTGACTTCCAGGCAGCAGTTCATGTTACTGCTTATAGTACACCCCAAGTATTTGAAGCTGTCCACTTTCTCTACTGCCTCATTTAGAATTCACAAGTTTACATTCTTTACTTTTCTTCCTATGACCATGGTTTTCGTCTAGTTGGCACTACCTTCATTCCATACTGCTCACAGCTGTCATTTAATTCCAGGTGGTGGTGGTGGTGGGAGAATTGTTATGTACTAAAATATATAATAAGAAAACAATATCAGTACTAGGTTGTGCATAGAAATCCTAGCCGTAAACAAATCTCAAACCAGTATTATATCCTTGTTTCTCTTTCTATTTCAAAAAAATAGAAATAAAAGTTTTGAAGTCAGACGGTTTCTTTCCAGAGTGGCAGTTGCTCCTGCCTTGGAGAACATTAATACTAAAACAGTAGTAGATAAACCTCCCGTCTCAGTCTCACGTTCGCACACGTTACATTTTGAATTTGGTACTGCATATTAAACAATTTTAATTCGAATTCCAGACAAGCCAATCAGAGAAAGGCATTGATTGGATTGAATATTTCAAGGTTGCACAATTATGTAACTGCCTACTTTCATTGACGCCATTTGTCAGGGAATTATAGGAGTTAACTAGTGTGGATTTTGTTGTTCATAATAATTCCACAAAAACAAACACGAAAAATGATAAATTTATAAGAAAACCGATTATGTTGTACGATATATTGAATGTAAATTTCGATATCGATATGTCCATATATCGAAACGAAAATATCGGTATTTCGTAAAAACCGGTATATCGTTCCCATCTCTAGGTATGTTAAAGGCCAGGCTTGACGGCAGATGACGTCACGAGCAGAGTAGAGGGGTCTGTTGGCCATTACCTTCCATTCTATTTTCCTTGGTCTTGTCGTAGATGCAGTCCGGCATTGCGCTGACGACAGTTAGCGACAGTCGCACCATGTCCGTCTAATATCCGATAGAAAAACCAGCAATCTCTTCCTTCCAATAAACTCTAAAGAATGCATCATGAGACAAAACAAAATTACTTAATTTTATTGTAGACTTTCTTCGTTTGAAGGTACTTTACCTTCCTCACCAGTTGGATCCGTGGTTCACGTGTTCAAATCCGCCTAAGGGCAATGGATTGTAACAGGCTAAATAGTTCTTGACATGGGAAGAATGCAAAACTGGGGGTCTCATGTCGCCGTACGTGGAAAAACCTTGTCCTTTTTGTAGTCTGGCCTTATTGCTTATACCCAAGGGGTGAAACCTAGCCATTTCCTCTCCACTCTTACTACATATGCTAGTGGATTATAGTGATCTTCTAGTTGATAAGTTGAATTTTATTTTGGCAATTTTGTTTCTAATTTCGGTACTGACAAATACTACCTGACACTTATTTCCTAACCGTTATGTAGACAGTATCGTTTGCCTTTGAAAAACTGCCAATGTTTATGAAACGAACGTTACTAGCGAGTGTTATTTGGAACTTTAATGTAAAGAATATTAATAATATAGTAACAATTTTATTATTAACGTTTATGAAACGAACGTTACTAGCGAGTGTTATTTGGAACTTTAATTTAAAGAATATTAATAATACAGTAACAATTTTATTATTAACGTTGATGAAACGAACGTTACTAGCGAGTGTTATTTGGAACTTTAATGTAAAGAATATTAATGTAATAACAATTTTATTAATATATAAATAAACAGTAGGCTGTCTTTAGGTTTGCGGTAGCGTGTCTTCCTCCAGCGGTGCACGATTTCTGAACATTAGATTGTGCACCAATATGCCTGGGTTAAATCCCAAATCTCTCCGCAGTGCATATGACGAGAAGGCATATGTCACTGTTGATAGTGATTCGTCGTCGGATGGGGACGATAAGCTTGGCGGTCCTCTTGATGCTAATCGACAGAAGTAGGTTACGTGCCGGCACCGGGCTCCCCTACTCCCGTCCTCCTCTTCATCACTCATTTCATACACTACACTTACACATATACTCACCCTAGTGCACGACATAACTTTGCACAGATACGCACCGCCAAAGTAGTGTACAACTAGAAAATGGGTCACAATCCTGCCATCTATCCGCAATAGGCGGAACCCGAATCACGTAAAGTGAAGTGGGTAGCCATTAGATACATATACAGAGTGTTTCCGAGGTGGTGTTACAAACTTTCAGGGATGATGGAGAAGGGCACATGTATCAATTTGAGATAAGGAACCATGGCCCGGAAATGACTGAGTCGAAAGTTATAAGCAAAAATAGTTGTGTGGAAGTGGATTTGTAATTTGGCACCACGTGCCCTCCTTCCTTTAACTTTTGGAACATTCATGAAAAAATGATACGGGCCGGATGTCTCCTACGTGGATACTTGGCCCTATACAATCTGTGAGCTTGTCTACTGTTCCCATTGGCTCATCCGTATTTGAAAATCAGGTCTGCATATTCCACTCTCGTGTACTCCTCCATTTCACTAGAACCGATCAACTGGACACTGCAACTTATACACATACACTTCTGCCTACAGACTTGCATATCAGGACCGACCATGTCCGTTACACATTACGCTATCTGCATTGCTTTAGTGTAGTTTCCTGTCTCCATCCCTCAGACAGCGCACTGAATGGAATACTGTAAGTAGACAACGTAAACAACGTCAGGTGAATACAGCATGTGTAAGATGTACAGATAAATACACATAAATAAGATGTACAGAAGAATAAAATTATTTCATTTCCATACAAATATTTTTGCTTATAATTTTCGATTCGGTCATTTCCGGACCAGGGTTCCTTATCTCAAATTGATACATATGCCCTTCGCCATCATCCCTGAAAGTTTGTAACACCACCTCGGAAACACCCTGTATAAATATTATCTGTATATTTTAAAGTAGTGGTCGGTTCCGGAGTTCGTACTAATAATGTTACCGGTACTGGTATTTAATGTGGTAAATAACACATGTTCAGGTCAGGTGTCATGAATTATAAACTGTTTAAAATCGAATCAATGAATTTTATGTCGCGCGACAAAATACATTGCAACATTAGGTCAATAATAATAATAATAATAATAATAATAATAATAATAATAATAATAACTTACGTAACCTCACTATAGAAGGCTCCAGACAAAATTTGCCGGCCATTTCCAGCCATGTGAATTTCGACACCGAATGAACACTGCATTTGAAAGCATCAGATATACAGTATTCTACTGCTGCTGCCCCCACCATCCTTTCTCATTCCATTATATAGGTCTATCTGTTTTGTTTTAGGATTTGAAGAATATATTTCAACACGTTAGGATCAGCCGTTTCTTTTTTTTTTTTTTGACGTAGAATACCCGAGTATGGGTACCCGTTCTGGCATCCGTAGTGAAATGAAAATGACAGAATTTCAAATGCTTACTGTAACAAGACTGTGAGCCACGCCGAATCCTAATGTATTTTATTAGTTAGGCCATTAAAAAATATAACGTGTGTGACCACGCTCAGTGACGTCACCTCGCTACAGCCACGAGGACCCCGAAATGGCACATAAAATTAGTCTTGCCGCGCGAACTCAGCATGGAGAGCAGCTACAGACCTGTGCGACTACTCGTTCGATGTTTTATAATCGAGAGTTCTGCAGTTTTAAACTGATAATAGGCACGTATGAAAAATTTGTGTGAGCTGGGACTAATTTCGGAATGTCACTTAATATGAAGACAAAATAATATAATTATTGGATGCACTCCGTGAATTACTTCTGTTATAGATCCATATTCTCCATTTATAAACGGAAACAAAAATAAAACATTCAAACCAACACAACTGTAGTTTCATTTCTGAAACTGGGTGACATTTTACGTGCCGGTGTACCCCTAATACAGCGCGCATTTTTTTTTTCAAAATATCTTTTAGAATATTGCGATGATTAGATTTTTCGGCTGCGCGTTCTTTTTCAACTCTCATGCAGGAGCCGGTTTGGATAACGACACAGACTAATATAACGTGAGGTGCGTGGATCGAATCTTCCTATATTCACTTGACTTTCTTAACCATTTTTATTTTACTTCTAAATAATTTTAATTATAACTACACTGCCGAGCAAAAAAAAAAAAAAAAAAAAAAAAAAAAAAAAAAAAAAAAAAAAAAAAAAACGCAAGACTTGAATAAATTTGAAATATCAATCTGTAATACAAATTATAACATTTCTGTGTGCTTCTATGGACCTGTTTGTGTTAGGCAAATGTTAATTCATGTTTTGGGAAGAAAAGTGTACCCATTGGGTCGTTTGTGACACCCTCTTTGGCACTTCCTGTCCGGTACTGTATATTTATTGCTGTGCCATTAAAATTTACAACCCTAAACCCAAGCAGCTAAAACAAAGTTACTACACTATAGTTTTCTTTTTTTGCTTATAATGGAATTCTGTGATATTGAACTCAGTTTTAAACAACATTTAAGAGAGTTGAAATACCGTTATCCCCCAAGAACGCTGCTAGAGTAGTCATGTTGGAAAAAGATGACCGCAGCTTACGTTATATGGCTCAGGTGTCGTATACATGGCTCCGTAGCTCTTGAAGAGTATCTGGAGCATGTTGACGGACATTCCTTCCTAAAATGTCCTACAGATGATCAATTGGGTTAAGATCCAGACTGCGTGACGGCCATTGCATGAGTTGGATCCCTACTTCATTGAGGTACTGGAGGACATATCGCTCCACGCAAGGACGTGTATTGTCCTGCATGAGCACGTAATTGTCACCAATAAATGATGCAAAAGGAAGAACATGTTGCCCAAGAATTTCTTCAATGTAGCGATGGGCAGTAAGAAACCCATCTTCCACATAACAAGATTTGTTCGTGCAGTCAAACTGACGTCTGCCCACACCATCACTGAACCGCCCTGAAATGCCGTTCTTGATGAAAAGTTGCATGGAGAATACCTTTCTCCAGTCCTCCACACTCTTTCTCTTCCATCTGAGGATCTGAGGCAGAATCGGGACTCATCTGAAGACAAAACTGTTCCCCACTGTTTGTCAGCCCATTCCTGATGTTCCCTTGAAAATTGTAAGTGAGCTAGACGATGTTGTCTTGTAAGTTCTGGGTTAAGGGCAAATCTTCTGGAGATCAGGCCAGCATCATGTAACATACTCCTCACAGTCCACTCACTGACATTCACACCTCGCACTTGGTCTAGTCGATTTCTGGCTTCGACCGCAGTGGTGTGGCGGTTACGCAGCACTTGAAGGCGCAAGAACTGGTCATCTATAGCAAAAAGTTGACCTTTTCCTACCATATCTCGGTCTTAGAGAATATGAACCAAGTTCCTTGTACCTTTACACTGTACGTGAAACCGTCGACGGAGTTGTATGCAACACCTGAGCCACGTAACGTAAACTGTGGTCATCCTCTACTAACGCGACTGCTCTAGCGGCGTTCATTGGGCTTAACGTCATCTTAACTTTCTTACATGTTGTTAAAAACCGAGTTCAATATCACAGAATTCCATTATAAGCAAAAAAAGAAAACTATAGTGTAGTAACTTTGTTTTAGCTGCTTGGGTTTAGGGTTGTAAATTTTAATGGCACAGCAATAAATAAACAGTACCGGACAGGAAGTGCCAAAGAGGGTGTCACAAACGACCCAATGGGTACACTTTTCTTCCCAAAACATGAATTAACATTTGCCTAACACAAACAGGTCCATAGAAGCAAACAGAAATGTTATAATTTGTATTACAGATTGATATTTCAAATTTATTCAAGTGTTGCGTTTTTTTTTTTGCTCGGCAGTGTATTTCTATTTTTATTGGTCACCGGCATAGTCTAGAACAGGCATGTCAAAACCCTGCACACTGTACATTCGCGCACGTTGTGCACTTATCTCTGTGCAATGTGCAGTTCCTATTCCCCTACCTTGAGGGAGTGAATCGGCTTGGAGGGGAACGCGACAAGGCTGTACATTATCTGCAGTAGCAGAACAGCTTTGGTTTCAGTAACTCAGATCAGTACGGGTGCTCATTCAGCTGTGATTGTGAATGCGTTATGAAAAATAAAGTGAGGAGTCCACAGATATAACGAAGAAGAGAAATCAAGAATCATATAACATAACTTATGATGTTTTCCTCAGCCAACAGTAATTATTTTAAAGTGTAAGGCTTTCATCATATCATGTGTACCTAATAGTGATGTGAGAATTTAAATCAGATTAGTAAAGTTCTCAAAATATGATATTCGCCAGTTCTTATTTTTTAATTAGTACTCTCACGGCAAGACAAACATGACATTGATGTCGTTTTGGAGTCTGTACTAACACAGCCATCAATGGTTAGACGACTTACAACTTTGAATATTGAGTGAAGAATACATGTGAAGATCTTGAGGTTATAAGGGAAGGAAGAATGCAACTATTTGTAAGGCGGAAAAATTTTCTGGAAAAATAATACATAATGGCGAATTTTCCATCTCACGTTACTATATTATCTTAATATACTTACGTTAATAAATCTTTAAACCTGACATAAAGAAAATGTCCTCGCTTCACAGCTTGTGAAGTACTCTTTTAACTCAATTCAGTAACGCTCCCAACTTGCTGATAATTGCTCTCAGCGTTTTCCAAATAAACTGTATATAAATTTAAATTCAAGCTTAATTTATCCAATTTATTAATAATAATGTGAATTTATATTAATATACAGCAAGGAAATGATTCCAGTCTAAAAGCCTCACAATGTCCTATTGCGTGTAATCGGGAGTAAAATATTTTCTTTAACATTTGTGCACCAATGGTCCCAATAATGCTTGAGGAACAATGAAAGAGTATTACTTTGAAATAATCAGAACCTACTACGTAAAATGAAATACTGTGTTCGCTTTTTGTTGTTTCGAAATCACTGCAATATTTATATTTTCTTCAAATACTGTATACAAATCATGTAAATAAATGCTTCTTTACAAACGACTGCTTTGTGAATTGTAACTGAGTAAGTCTCTTGTTTCTTGTGTTACAGTTATTGTCAAATATAGACACTGACAATAATTGTATTTTTTCCTTCTGCTAAGTATGTTTGTAATGTCCAAATGTCAATTTAATTGAACCTTAGAAGCACAGAATAGATTCTTGTACATCCCTCCCGCTAAGAACTGGTAAGAGCTACACGTGAATGACGCAATCTGCACAGACCGGCGTTCCGCGCACATACACTGCACTTTCAGTGTCTGATTTCTGACATGTCTGGTCTAGAAATAATAACTAGGACTCATGATTTGAGGTTGCGCTCGCGCGTGGGTTTGAATTTCCCTTGCTTGGGTTTCTGCCGAGGTTTTCCGAACTATAAGTCCAATGTTAGGTAATCCCACGGCGAATACCATATCACTGTCATCTATTGTATTCACGCTAGATAATATCGTAGTTGATATAGCATCGTTCGATATTTATGTTTAATCATCAATCCGAAGTCTGATTCAACCTAATAAGTGACACCAATAGGCATCACTCGTGAGACAACTAAGCAAAGAGATATTGGAATAGGGTGGCCAGTTCCTTTCTGACTAGTAACAAAGTTCACTAATCAGACTTAGGATGTATACAAACAATTGTTATTCTTCCTCTGATACATATCGTCAAGTAAGATGTACTGCCTGATAATAGATGTACGTATCAGCCAGAACCTTAACATCGTTAAATAACCAATTTAAAAATAAAATATATATTCCCTTACTGAATTTCACATAATATGAACGCATTTTTTGCTCATACCAACTATGATTCATGTGATGGTATATGCGGGAAATGTGGAAACATATTTGGAATTTAATAAAATAATATACAGGTATTCCATGTATGCCGCTATTCTCTCCGTAAACTCGGCGACATTTTCTGCTATGCTTTGCACAGTTACTGCGAAATCGGCCGGCGTTTCTGCGGTAGTAAGTTTAGTTTTTAAAACCAATTCAGCGGGAAAAATGTTTGTAAACGATCTAAAAATAAATACAAACGCATCGTACCTGTGCTGCAAGAGATGTCTGAAGTGTACTCCTCCTGCTTGAGTACATGTTTGACATTCTTGCGAAATCCTCTGTTGGATATTTTGTTCCACTTATTTGCGTATCTCAAAACTACCAAGAACTCGCTGCATTATGCTCCACTGTCTATATCATTCTGAAACAATTAAAACAATAGCTTTCGCTACAGTACATACGAATGAGTACTCTATTCAGTGTTCCCAAACAATTAGAAAAGAGACAATAGCTTACACTACATTATGCACGATTGAGTAATCTTTTCTGTATTCTCAAACATTAGAAAAATAGCATTGTAGCTTGCACTTCATTACACTCGAATTAGTAATATATTCTGTGTTCTTAAACAATTATAAAAAAAACACACTTTAGCTTGCATTGTAATACATTACGTAGAATGAGTAATACCTTTAGTAGCTTACAACAGATTGATTGAGGTGAACTGCACACATGCAACGCCCGACAAACGTCTCTTGAACTTCAGCATGACACTGGTACGCAACATTTCTGTGCGTCCCATGGCGTTATACAGATCTGTGTAATGGTAATGTGCAAATTATGTAACAAAAATCAATTTAAAAATAGTGGCAGCAGACGTATTCGAAGCTAGGACCACGTGACTACTAGTTTAGGTCGTTAGTTACTCCGCAGGATAAGAACTGAAGGTGATATAGGCTGTAGTGACGGCACTATTTCAGTTCCAGTAATTATTTTTTAATTATCTACTCTTACGTCCTGCGTCTACTTTTTGAAATTTAGAATTCGGTATAAGTTTAATTAATATCGCTTTTCCAGATCGTAATTCATTTTACCATTTCTTTGTTCATTTTGTTCTCGATCCAAAGAGAAAGTTCTGCTTCTCGTGTCGGAAATTTTATTTATTTATTTATTTATTTTATTTACATTTAAATATACAGGATAAAGAATATAATTACAAACAAGAGAAATAGAAATAAAATAATACAGTCAATATAAAGAAAGGAGATACAGCATTATTAACAAAATTTGAGACCGAATGAGCAGCGCTCATGTTCGGTCACAGTTCAGATATATGAGAAATGAATATATAGAGAGAATATCATCGAAATGATAGCCGTCCAAATCTTTGATTTAAAATTTCGGCATCCTAATCAATTCAAATGAACAAAAAAGAAAATGTAAATTAATGTTTAAAAAAAATACATAATAAAATGTTAAAAAAGAATATTCTGCGACAAGATTTGGCAGCTATCAAAACGAAAAAAAAATTATTGAAAATAAATAATATACATTGAATATTATAAAGATGAATAGAGATGATGATTGATGATGTTCAATGAAGATTTTAAAATGGTTGATGCAATTGTCTGAAGAGTCTTATCACGAACCTTTAATTTTCTGAGAATGTCCAATGTAAATTTGGGAATGAAAATGAGATCGAAAATATAAATTTAGTACTTCTTAAAATTTCGCGAATTTCAGAGTTCTCGCATAGAACTCACTGGCAAGTAACAGCATGTTACTCCTTTATGTATCTTTTTAAATGTTATGTTCTATTTAACGACGCTCGCAACTGCAGAGGTTATATCAGCGTCGCCGGTTGTGCCGGAATTTTATCCTGCAGGAGTTCTTTTACATGCTAGTAAATCTACTGCCATGAACCTGTCGCATTTAAGCACACTTAAATGCCATCGACCTGCCCGGGATAGAACCCGCAACCTTGAGCATACAAGGCCAGCGCTATACCAACTCGCCAACCAGGCCGACTGTATCTTTTTATATTAGTATTTTCTCAAAAGTAAATATAGTATGATGTCTAGTCTTTTGCAAGGACGAGACCTTTTGATAAAAATGATTGTTATTTTGTGATAAATATGGATTATTACGAAATTCATATGGATGTTACGAGTTTTTTTTTATTGACAAAATCAGAAAGAAGAATTTTTTCTCCGAGTTAATGTGTTTTTCTTTTCCTTCTACTCTCTAGGCCTACTCCATTACTTTCATAACATCTGCAGTTTAAAAGACATGTTAATTATTTAACTGTCATTGATAACAAATCAAAATTCATATTTTGCTTTCATTTCTAGCTGGACCTGAAGGATAAACTAGAGAAAGGCCCTGTGGGATCGACGAAGTTGGGAAACCTAGATCAATTACTGCAGCAACTAGAAATACATCGGTAAGAAAACATATTTTCTTAGGAAGTGTTCTTCACTTAGTGTTTTAACATCGACTTCTGTGTTAATTAAAGGAGACATATGATATCCTTCAAACAGCGCACGTGTTGATACATGCTGTTGTTAATGTTCATTGAATTGCCTGACTCCTCTCTTCTGGATCTACCCATTCTCTCGCAACCAGCGAATTTTCGAAAGAGTACACAAATAATATACAAGGTGTGCCAAAAGTGACTATCCATTTCAACAATAGATCTAGCCGAGGAATTTACAGCAACCAGTGAAACTGCCTTTGAAGTAGGGTTGTCAGATAAAAAATGAAAACCAGGATATTTTATAGGTAAAAGTAGAAAAACAGGACATCATAACGTGACATGTACATGCAATTGATACAAAAGCATTCATTCATTTAGTGTTCGGCCCAAAGGCAGGTTTTTCACTGCAAACCCAGCATTCTCCAGTCTTTCCTATTTTCTGCCTTCCTCTTTGTCTCTTCATATGATCCATATATCTTAATGTCGTCTATCATCTGATATCTACTTCTGCCCCGAACTCTTCTCCCGTTCACCATTCCTTCCAGTGCATCTTTCAGTAGGCAGTTTCTTCGCAGCCAGTGACCCAACTAATTCCTTTCCCTCTTCCTGATCAGTTTCAGCATCATTCTTTCTTCACCCACTCTTTCCAACACAGCTTCATTTCTTATTCTGTCTGTCCACTTAACATGTTCCATTCTTCTCCATATCCTTATTTCAAATAATTCTATTAGCTTCTTTTCACTTCGTCGTAATGCCCATGTTAATTAAATTAGCTATTTAAAAGTAGATAGTCGTTTGATTGCCTGATTATTGGAACTTCCCTGATGACCCAGTTTGTTTGAGCAAGAATCCTGTAAGGTAGATGTCAATTAAATTTTACAAACAATTCCTTTAATGGACTCTAGACATAGACATTTTCTTTATTTGGCCCACTGAGGATTGACGAGAGAAAAGCAGATCAATTTCTAATTTTCTACAATACCTGGCTGATGCAGGACGGACATCTAAAAGCAGGATATGTCCGGCGAAATCCGGATGTCTGGTAACCTACTTTTAAAAAATTGATTCGGACCAGAATTGTGCAAAAACGTATGTCTACACGTCCCAGATTGTCTTCAGCGATGTATAAACACAGAAGGCGTAATGTATCTGTAGATGTTTATGTAAATCGACATATATTTTTAGAGCTTTTGATATTTAGTGTTGAAGATACGGTTTTGTTGCGCTTGTGATGTGTTACAACTTTATCCATATTGTCCATATATCGGAACACGAAAGATATCAAAATAATTTCTGGCCTAATTTCCTTTAACAGAGTTCTTTTTATAGTGCCTGCTACCAGTATCACTAAATATGAATATTTCAAATAATTACAATATACGATTTTAAAGTACAGGGAGATAATTATGGTTTAGGCTGATCTCTGCATGGCAAGAAACTAGAAATGCATTTTTTTTAAGTTAGACTTATCATAAATAGGGGAACATGGGGCAGGACGGGATAGTTAACGTTTGAATGCTTTTATTTGGTATCAAATAATGTAAATGTATGGGTTTTATGACGTATATGCTTTTATTACACTGTAAACAAGTAAAAAAATATGCACTTCGAGTGAAATCCGGTCATTATAACCTTAAAATAAATTAGTTTTTCGAAATGTGTGTTTTGCCCCGTTCTGCCCCACGTATGGGGCAAAATGGGGTATCTATTTTTTGTAATAATTAAATGGCAAAAGTGGCAAAAATTATATACTGAAAGTGTGAATACTACAACATTTTACAAGTTTACTTGAGAAAAAGTCATTCGCAAAATACGCAAATGTGCGTGGCATCCTCGTCTTCACTTCTACTCCTGTGTAACAATTGTGAGTCCATTTCAGACGTGATACGCATCTAATCCAACCTTCTTCTGACAAACAACAGAACGAACAACCCATTACAGGAGGTGAAATTTAATTAAATATGACGTGGGGCAGGACGGGGTACTGCCCTGTTATGCCCCACCCCGTTTTGCCCCACAGTCACAATTTCTAAGTTATGAGGTATTGGCAAGAAAAATAACGCACGAAAGTTAAGAAAGTTTCGGAATTAAAAGCCAGGTAAGCACTCTATAATATGATATTAAAATAGATTATCTAAATAAATCTCATTTCTATTTACGTGTGACAAGAGATCACTTTAAAGTTGCAAATGAATGTTACAATATGATGCAGCAAACGAATAACATACAACAGATGCAAGGAATGCCAGTAAGTGTTCTGTGATGATATATTTACATGAGTTGACGAAGTTCTAAAAAAAAATTCGGTCGATTTCACTACTTGTTGGGAAGATAGAGGCTATACCCCGTCCTGCCCCTCTTCCCCGTTCTGCCCCATATTCCCCTATCTTAAAAATCAAGAAAATAGTTTAGTTGTACCTGACATTCCCGGGAAGTTGGGTGGAGGAATTCCTTCTTTGACTATTCCATGAATAAATTCGTCACTGCCTCTATCAACTTCTTGTAATTGTATTATTAATTTAATGTAGATAATTTATGAGACGTTTCTGAATTTACGAACAAGAAAAAATTTGGAAATTAATTGTACAAAGTTTCTTTAAAATTGTTGTTTTGTTAATTACTGCGTGGAACAGTTTTATGAAATGTAGACCTAATTTATATTGTAATTTCATTGTCAGTTGCGACAATGTGGTGCTGGTGCGAATGTTGAGAGCTTGTTCCACTTAAATTCTCTAATATTGATATCGTGTGTTACAGAGACAAAACAAAGCTGAGTGGACGTCGGGCAGATGGAACTGCAGGTCAGTGGAATTTAATTATGATTAACAGTTTTTAGATTAATGCTGTTTAATATTCATCGCAATCTATTCCTAACGTCTGACCCCTTTGGCTCATTCCATCTTCGTCATTGTAAGGAATCATGAACTTAATATAATGGTACATAGATATAAAGTATTATATGAACCTGATTCTCTTATTGTCGAACAGTGCTGTAAAAGTAATACAGTAAAACCTTCCTAAAACGAAACGCGATCGTTCCAGAATTTTTTTTTCTTTCTTCCCCCCCTCCCCCCCCCCACAGGTTTTCGGTTTACAAAGGGCTGAGTGTTGGCAAAACTAAGAATAGATTATTGCAATATGCTCATTGTAGGAAGAACACAATGAAGAAATAATTTGAAATAACAGTTATTACAGTACATGCAAAGTGAATTTTATTTTCATACTTATTAACTTACGTAATTGCAGCCTCTCTCTCTCTCTCTCTCTCTCTCTCCCTCCCTCCCTCTCCCCCTCCCTCCCTCCCTCCGTGCCCTAGTTTCTTGGCCCCCGCATTTCTTTTAAAGTGCATTGCCGCGACTTTTTTTTGAAGGGAACGTTGTAGGATTTCCTTCGCATCGTGCATCAGTTCAGAGTGTAAATTGCGCCCTGACCCATCGGTTGTGTAACTGAAGTTATGTTTGGTGGAAAATAGATTAACTTGACGTTAGACAAATCAATCTTTGGATGGCAGGTAGCATTGTCTGAAAACAGTACGACCTTACGACCTGACGTTTCATTGCTCCATTAAAATTATGAAGCCACTCTTCCATCTGGTCATCTATAGTTTTACTTTATTCCCACTGTTATTTAACACTGTATTGGCATATTAACACAAAACTCAGAATAAATAAACGGGAAAGTGAAACTAAATTGACACTACACTACAATTATTCACAGTTTTATTCTACTGGGACTGCCCTTTATCTCTATATTGGCTTGTTAGCACAAAACTGAGAATAAATGAACGAAAATGCAAGAGGGTTGGAAGAAGTAACCGTACAGGGGGTCTGTAACCTGCCCGGGTCCTTGACAATAAGCACAGAATAGTGACATGGTTAGAGAAGCTTCCTCCCAACGCCTGGCAAGGAATAGCGAAAGTCTTTCAGATCATTGCATGTACAGTCACACAAAAACATTATGTCATGCTTCGTACAGTATTATGGCAAAATTAAAAATGGTTTGATAGAATTTAGCAACAGTTATGCTTAAAATTATCCGTTTTAGTCAGATTTTTTACCTAAATGGTGCCCAAAAATGATTCCGTTTTCGCTTTAGGCAGTTTTCCGTTTTAAAGTATTATTTTACATAGGAAATCATTCCATTCCCAAATTTATTTTTCGTTTGTGCAGGTTTTCTTTTTATACAGAGTACGTTTTAGCAAGGTTTTACGGTAGTAATTTAGTGTAGAGACTTATTGCTGTCCTTGTACTGAGACATCAGTGGGAAACATTTTCGAATTATCTTATAAATCCATTGTGTAAGATGAATGATAAAGTGACTGGTGTGGTCACCTACAATAATTTGTTTTGTTTAGGAAAGCATGTCCAAATTGCCTTCATGGCGTGTGTAAAGGATACCTTTGAAGTTTGTTAGTCCACTTGGAAGTAAAATCTTGAATTAGGAAATGTTGTTTTTACAAAATATATTATTTTTGCAGAAGTTTTGTATAGCATTTGCTTTTAAAGATGATTTGGCAAGATAAGATTTTCTATGTTCTCTCCAAGAACATATTTTACTGCTTAACATTTTGCACGAGAAACCTCAGAGAATTTTTCTGTCCTTCCTTTATGTGTCAACGCTGTACTCACTATGCCTCTGTCCTACACTCTTTCCCATCCCTTCTTCTCCATGAAACTACTCCCTATTTCGTTGATTCATAAACTGGAAACAGTATACCAGTATAGCATGAGTGCTGCAAGTTTTCAACACATATGCTAATAATAGCAATCGGAATAATGCTTAAGAGTAGAAAAGAAATTTTATTATGACAGTTGACTACTTGAAGTTTGATGTTCGGATTCGGGAGTGTGCTTGAGAGATATCAGCACTTTATTTATTAATGCTTTGCAGGCTAATAAAGTAGTTGAAGTAATTGTTTCCACTGCATTCTTTCTATGATGTTATGGTAGTATATAGGTTAGGGTTGCCAGGCTTTCAAATGTAAATAAGGGACAGTTGCAACATTTAACTCGTGGAAAATATGAGGAACTTAGGAGAGAGAGAAATCTATGGGAGCCATTTCAGAGCGTGTATGTACTAGATTGTTAAAATACAGTATAAGGAAAAGTACCCTAGTCTTATACCATTAAAGTCCTTAATTTATTTTTGTTGCTGAAATTCAGGAGATACATTAATGATGATTGGGATTGAGAAAGAAATTACTTTTAACTGAAACAGAGGCAGCAGGTGGTTGAAATTTATTTGCTTTTCTAAAGGCATTGATGTTAATAAGAAATGTGACTGTTTCTTATCGCAATTCAAAAACAAGATATCCCCACAAACAGTAAGGGAAAAATAAAAGAAAAAAAAATTGGCCGTCTTTGATGTATTGTCTGTAAATACAGGATTTTTTGTGGCCCATACGGGGAAAAGATTTTTCAGGTCCCAAGTACAGGCCATCTGGCAACCGTAGTAGTATAACCAATTCACTTTTCGAATTACTTTGATCTTAATCACAGATGGTATATTTCTATATCAGTATGTTTTTTTGTTACAGATACCCAGGCTAAAGAAATGTGTGCTCTGGAGTTGGAAAACCTGCAACTAAGGCGAGGATTGCAGGAGTCAGTTGCAAGAATTAAGGATAAAGAATCTCAAGCTCAGCAGTGAGTGCAGTTTAAGTTTCGTCCGTAGCTGAGTGTTTAGAGTCTCTGTCTTCCACCATGGCGACCAGGGTTCGATCCCCATCTGGATCACAAAGGAATTTGTGGTGGATAAAATAGCCTTGAGACATTTTTCTCGAGGTTCTCCTCTTTCCCCTCACCATTATCATCCATAACAAGTGTAAGGCCACATGGCCTGTTACGGACTCAAAAAGGAATTTTCATGCCATCATTTCCTTGGACGACCCAGCAGTTTTTTTTTTTTACTTGGTTATGTAACGACGCTGTAGGAACTACTAGATTATTTAGCATCAATGGAATTGGTGATAGTGAAATGGTATTTGGCGAGATGAGGTCGAGGATTCGCCATAGATTACATGACATTCGTCTTATGGTTGGGGAAAACTTCGGAAGAAACCCAACTAGGTATTCAGCCCAGGGGGGAATTGAATCCATGCCTGAGCGCAACTCTAGATCAGCAGGCAAGCACCTCAGCCGACGGCTAACCCAATGTTCCCTTGTCATGCAGCTGATAGTGAAGCATGGCTTTTGGTATTCTGTGGAATTGCGTACATTGTAGAGGATTAATCCAGTCTGATATTGTTTTATATATTGCAGAACTGGTTCAACTGAAAGTTCTGCCATTATAACATCCTCATTACGTTTATGGTCTGATCTTGTATATACTGCTGTTGCTCACAAGAACATCATTTCTTTAACTGTCTTTCTACTTTCGTCTTTTTTTCTAATTGTCTGTGCCTCACTTCCATAACAAGGTGTTATACAGGTGTATTCTAGTATGCTTCTGTACTAGGAAAGGTTTCATTATGCTCTTAATGATTCCCATTGTCTTAGAATATTTTAAACTTTGTCCATTAGACATCGTCTAATTCATCATAAAATGATAGTTTATGTTTTATAACCAAGATTACAAGATACAGTAAAAGCCTGATATAGCGCTGTTATTGGGGGACATACGTAACCCCCCACGTTATAGCTTACACTTTTTGCTGGTTGAGTGGAAGAGAAGGCCTTACAGCCTTAACTCTGCCAGCTAAAATAAATTATTATTATTATTATTATTATTATTATTATTATTATTATTATTATTATTATATCGGAAGTGATTGTAGTCAATGTGTTATGGTAATTTAATGCACTATAACTCTATACATGAATTTAAATAATGTAATACGTACTGTAATATAAACTGAAGACTCACTAGTTATGCAGTTTGTCCCATGAAACTTGTTATTGTATTGTTTTTAGCAGTACTTCACTTCACTGTTTATAAACTATCCTAATATTACACTGACTTAAAAAAGTCCATAAGTTTTGTTAGGCGGACTAAATCACTGCATTTCTTCTTTGCGTATTGTTTTATATTAGCAAGATGGAGGAGACGAACACTGTTTGGTTCACTTTGCCTTTCCAACCGAGACGTTACATTATTTAGATGAGATATCACTTCAGTAACACTTGTAGAATCACCGCCATCTTCATCGTCGTTTTCTTAATTTTCACCACGATTTTCATACCTATAACATTTATGATATCTTCCTCCTCTAATTGTACCTTCTGGAATGCCGCATTCCCGCAACAAGCTTGCTTTTGTTTCTTCACTTTTTACATGGTCAGCTATTTTAAGCTTTTCACTCACTGAATATGCTTTTCGTTTTTGGACATTACTGCACTGTAGGTTTAATTAAGTTAAGACTCAGAAACTAAAACTGAACAACTTAACATTCAAAACATTGACACAGACTAAAACATGGTACAGTAAAACTTTCATTTTACAAGTTTTGAGAAAACTAAAATAAAAATGCGTTCATGACTTGTTAACGCACAAATTGTTTCCCGTTATGCCTGCAAAATAGTTGAGAATGTGAAAACCACGGAGTTTTTAAGTTAATGTCTGCAACTTTGAGCGACTGTCCTTGAACTCAATTTTAATATGACCATTACAAATGCTAGTCGCACTGAAATTGCTGTTACTTAAAATCGAAAAGCATGATAGTGTGTATCATAGGAATGTGTGGGATAAAAACATCTTCTCCTTTCGTTTTGACAGATAATATTGTCACTTCTATTACTACGTTTTGAATGAGTTTTTTTCGCACCAATTCTTGTTCCATTACATAATTTTTGTGGGTCAGTATTTCGCAATAGTACTATTGGTGATTCATTATTAAGTATTAAATTATATGGTAGCAATCCTTCTGGTTTCAAAGAATTCAAGAATTCAGTTGGATAAAACACAGTCTGCTCACTATAGTATCTACAACTGAATCGAGGAGCACATAATATGGTTTTGTACTGCGTAAAGATATGTGTTGCATGAATTGTCTAGTTTCAGCCTTCGTGATGTGTAACAACAATGTTATTTAATTTCGTGTTATAATGAGAGTCGGTATTGTTGAATACAACAGACAATAATAAAGAACAATTGACTATTGAAGATTGCATTTTAGTCACTGCCTGCTGGATCACACCCTATGACTGCTTACACTGTCTGCCCAATCAATGGTTATGCGTGAGCAACCACTAGATGGCAGGTAGTGACTTTGCATATACTGATAATGTTAATAGCGGTGGGCACTGCCTGCCCCTAGCGGCAAAATAACTTTGATTGAGCAGGCAATTTACGCAGCTATAGGATGTGATTCAGCAGGCAGTGATTTTAGTATTACAAAATGTTCGATCGTATTTATTTTAATTTTTTTTAATTCATTTAACGTCCATTTGCACAATTTTAATATAGCATATGTTTTTCTCCTGGTTATGAAGGTTAAATGTGCAAATTTTGGCACATATCGTTCAAAGCATGTAGATTTGTATAGAGAACATACATACATACATACATATATACATACATACATACATAGGTTGGATAAAAAGTAATGGCAACAGTTCGATATTTCTGACACAGCTTTATTCACAGGGGTACAACATTTACGTACTTTCAGTATAGTCTCCCCCTTTATTTATCACCTTTTCTCAAATGTTTGGAATGCAGCGTACACCATCAACGCGTCCATCTTTGTTGCTGTACCGTATTGACCGCCCTATAGTACGAATAAGTTCATCTCACCGGGTCCCTCGCAGTGGTTCTTTCACTTTGACAAAGAGATCGTAATCGCATGGACTCATATCGGGTGAGTACGGTGGATGTTCCAGAATCTTCCTTTGCCAGCGGCACAAGAGGTCCTTGACAGCAGCAGCGGTGTGACTCCTTGCATTGTCGTGAAGAATGATGGGATTCTGTACCACCAAGTATCGTCGTTTTCTCCTGAGAGCTGGACGAAGGTGGTGCTGCAGGAACCTGCAGTAGTAGTCCGCGTTTACCGTCTGCCTTGGAGGTACAGCGTGGTGCAGTATTGCCCCATCAATGTCATATGCCACAGTGAACATCACCTTCACAGCACTTTGTGTAGGGCGCACTTTCTTTGGACGAGGAGAACCAGGATGCTTCCATTTATTTGATTGGTGTTTCAAGTTTGGTTCATACGAGCGAGTCCAGGTTTCGTCCATAGTGACGATTCGTCCAAGAAAGTCGTCATCTTCCCTTTGGTACCGGTCCAACAAGGCCTTCCCGGAATGCTTTAACCCATCGTGCCACTGTGCGATATAGCAACGCTGCATCGCCACATGCTTCATGCAGTGCCTGAAAACATTCTTGTGCACTACGACCTCGTGTCATTTCAATTTTGATCCAGGAACATTGCTCTAGTTTTGTAAACGTGGTCTTAGGGCGCTTGCACTACCCCTGTGAAAGTCAACGTTCTACACACTGCAGTAGATTGACAGAGTACTGTCGCCGCTGGCTGCACTAACTCATCTAACAGTCCTTGTTCATGTCCGCACAGTTGGCAGCTCTCGAATGCACCATCGTCACGTGACAGCAGTGTTGCCATAACTTTTTATCCAACCTATGTACATACATACATACATACATACATACATACACTTTTATATACTTTAAGATAACTCATTTATACATTTTACTCTTTTCTTATTTATAAATGAATTATATTATTATTATTATTTTTTATTATCTTTGCTCCCTCGCATTCTTGCTCTCGCTCTTATTAAGGTTCATATATTCACGAATACAGACTGAGATAGAAGACGATAAAAAATCTAACTATAAAAATGAAATTAGTAAATTAATAAAAGGCAGATTATTTCTCTTCAACCACCGTAATTCCAGCCACTAATTAAAATAATATTTTCACGCTTTGCATGATCAGAATAACACGACCATTCAAAACTAACTCAGCACTTCTTTCTCTTTACTTGATTGATGTATGAAGTAAATGACTCGTGTAATGAAACATACAGCAGTCTGATGTCATATTCACTGCTTAATTACAAGCGTGTGACTGTAGTTATTTGAAGTAGATACTTTGGGAATACTTGAAATTTTGAAAGTAGTGACATTCTGATAGTAGAGGATTAGTGAAATAGAAATTATTAGCAAAGCTAATTCCGTGAAGTAAACTTGTTCACAGCCAATTTTTTCATTACTAATCTCACAGTATAGTCCCGCTCCGTGGCGTCGTGGTCTAAGGCACCTGCCTAGGACTCGCGTTATGGAATGCATGGGGGAAGAAATTTTCTCATGAAATTTCGGCCAGTGTATGGGACCGGTGCCCACCCAGCATCGTGATGCACTTTGGGAACTATGATAGGTAGCGAAATCCGGTTGTGAATGCCAGCTATAACGGCTGGGGGGATCATCGTGCTAACCACACGATACCTCCATTCTGGTTGGATGATCGTCCATCTCTGCTTCGACATGTGGGCATGAGGCCAGCAGCCGGATGGTTGGTCTAGGCCCTTCACGGCCTGTAGCGCCATGGATTATTACATTAATCTCACAGTATTCTCTGGATATTGAAATCCAACGTTCCTTGTGAGAAGCCACTTGCTGAGCTAATTGTAGTTTTGTGATAATGGTTGACTTGCTATGATACCAATATCACCACCACCACCTCCTCTGCTGCCACCATCATGTCAGGAATTAGCAATCATATTCCAGCACAAGTAGTCATTTCTGTCATCGATGATCAATGTATTTTACTCTTTTATTTTTACTCTATGAAATGATTTACTCACTGGGTTCTGCAGGCTTTTATTTTATCTTCTTATTCTAATAAATATTCATATTCATTTTATTTGTCATATGGGCAGTTACATTTGCTATAGATATTGTTAATGAAAGACCTGTTGTTTTCTAATGCCAGGCGTTTGACAATAAAGTCATTTGACCTCTTGCACTCCAATAATTTTCAAAGATATTATCATGGTCAGCCACTGAAGCACAGATTTTGAGGTGTTCCGAATCCATTTCTTGGTTTGAGTTGCACAATGTACAGTTAGGGGACTGATACATTACAATTCTATGCAGGTTCAATGAAAGAATAAAATGCTTTTAAAATAGGCTACACGATCTAAAAATTCCAATATGGAATAAAAGCATTATTACGAACTGAAAAATTTTAATTGCAGTTTTGAATTTATTTTGTAGTAAATACCTGCAGTTATTCGACAGTTTATTATAAATCTTAATGTCAACATATATATACGAGATTTTTCAAATTTACTACTATTGTTTTTTTTAATAGAGAAGAAATTTCCATAATGATTATCAGTTATGAAAATCTTTATTTTTAAATAACTGAAGTTTATTTTATTTTATTACTATTAACGTTTCATAAATATTATTTTATTTTATTACTATTAACGTTTCATAAATATATATACAAGAAACAGATTTTTGAGATTTCTGAAATGAGCTTTACCTGAATCTTTTATTATTAAGTTTGCAAATTACCTTAATAATATGTTTATGTAATATAAAAATTCTATTCTTATCAACAAAATTATCCCATAAAATATTCCACAACTTAAGTATGAATAGAGTTAAGAGTAGTAAATTGAAATCAAATCCTTTTTGTCTAAAAATTCTGTTAAATGTGAAATAGCAAAACATACCAAGTTAATTTTCTTACTAAAAATCTGCGTGCTCATTCCTGTCCAATAATTTATCAACATACAAAACAAGAAATTTAACATATTTTTGAGTACTTGTTAAAATGTCATCAAAATTAAACTTATATTCTTTATTAAGAGAACTTTCATGGAAACTTAAACACATTTTCTTGGTCATATCAACTATGAATTTATTACCAGAGCACCAGTTAGTCATTAATTCCTCAGAACTTTGTGCCGAGATAATTGCGTCGGCTGGAACAACGTTATAAGTTACATTTAGTAAAATTTACAGGAGCTGCAAAAATGTGTACACGTACAATGTTGTTCTTATAGGGTAGCAAACTTTTGAGTGGATAAATTTCACGTACTGCATTGATGGACAGTTGCAAGCCAAAGAGTATAGCAAGGTAACATGACATACAACATTATTACACGGAAACATGCCGAATTAAAATTTTGTAACTTACAACATTGTTCCAGCCGACGCTTCAATTATTGAGGTGTCATTTGCATAAATAAATACCTTCACATCAGTAATAAATTTGGGCTGATCATTAACATACAGAAGAAATAATAATGACCCTACCACTGAGGAACACCAATATTTATATCAAAGTTGGAAAGAAACAAACTTGTTAACTCTGACAATTTTACGATTTCTTAAATAAGATTCCAAAAACTGCAAGAATTTATCTCTAAAATCCTGTGGTTCTAGTTAACGATCAATATTTCAATATCTAAGGAGTCAAACGCTTTAGAAAGATCGAAAAACAATCCAACATTATTCTTATATCCAGTTTCTTATAAAGAAGATTATGAAACCCAAACACAGTCCTGATTGATTAATTCCAATGTTTCCAATTCTTTTCGTATTTATGTATTTCTGATATGTATTTTTCCTGGAGAATTTAATTTTTGACAGTATCTTTTAAATATAATTTTCTTTGGTAGGTATCCAGATTTCATATGCATAAAGTAGTATTAGTGTAGCCAGAATTTTATAAAGCTTTAAAATGAACTTTATTTTGTTTTAAAATTCCCAGGTTGGAACGTTTGGTGGATGTTTTGAGAAGGAAGATTAATGGAGTCTCAGTGGACGAGAAACCAGCAAGCTCTGAACAAAGCCCAAGTGAGTCACTGGTGAGCACTGTCAGCTCTTCATCAACTGCTCATTCACCACATGTCACCATGTCGGGTCCAGTAACAGACCTTTGATGTAGTTATTTATATGCCATTTAATTTTATCCTACCTCGAAGTGTAGGATCATTGGTCTATGATAAAGTGATGGATGTGAGGAAAGTGGTATGTATGTAACTAAAATAATATTCATTAATATTAATGATTCATGTAAAAATCAGTTAAGGCCTTAGAAAATGCAGGACAGTAAATATCAATTATACTCACCAAGACATTTATAGATTAGTACATCACCGAAGTGATCTTGTTATTTCTATAGCTTCCACTGATTCTTAATGTAGAAATTCACACTGTACAGATTATTGAGTGTGGCCTGTTGTGGCTCAGAAGTAGAAACGAGTTGAACAAAACTCATGTTGTCATAACATTTCAACACCTTAAGAATCTCAGCTTTTTATTTGTGTAAGAAATAGAGAGTTTCATATGACATTAGTTATTGCAGGATTTGGAGCTGGATTATAGATGTGTATTCGTATTTAATTATAATAATTTATTGACAGAAAATGTTGAAGTATATTATCTTGTTTGCAAACGTTAAAACATATTAAATTACTGGCCACTCAAGAGTTGAAGAACAGAGAAGGGGAGAACGGAGATACAGTGAAATTTCTAATAAATGATCAACTATCATTCCTAAAAATTAAGTCATTCTAAAGACTTGCCTAGTTTTTTCTGTGATTGCAAGTAACATAATAAACACTGTCTGCTTCCCTACTGATCAATTGGAACATGATATTGTTTCTTGTTCCAAATTGATCTAGCCATCCATTGCTGATAGAAAAATGGTCTACAATGAAGTTTACAGCAGTTTCTAAACCTTTTTGGTTGCTTGAATTTTGAACTATTTTAATAACGAGCTGTTAAAATTGCCTAATTTTTCCTGGTATTTTCTGTTCGTGCCCTCAGTTGTTGTTTTCTTGCCATTCCCAAAAAAATATATTCGTTAGACTGCAAAATTGAACTTGTGGTTTTCCTGAGTTGAATATTTCCAGAAATTTTCGTTCTGGCACTTCCACATGATTCTGTTCTCAATAATCAGAACACATCTATCAGCATCGTTATTACAATTTCACATAAACAACGAACTTACCATCTAATCTCTAATGTATTATACATGGGTTATTCAATAATTAGTGGCAACATTTGAATTAACAACAAAGAAAACATTTTTGGAACAGTCACATTGTTGCAGTGCTCAGAAGTAATCTCCTCCAACATGAAGAACCCGCCTTCACACCTCAGAGAGACGATGGATGTCTTGTACTAATCTTCGAACAGACTGCTCTACTGCTGCTATAATTGCCTGTCTGGTTCTAAAGCGAACTCCCCTAAGTGGTAATATCATTTTCGCGAAAAGGTCAAAATCACATGTGCTCATATCTGGGGAGTATGGAGGATGCTCCAGAATTTCCCAGTTCCATATGCGAAGTAAATTAACCACAGGGCAGCTATGTGAGAGCGAGCACTCATGTAGCAGAATAGGATGAGAATTCAGGAGATTTGGACGTTTACGGCGCACAGCTGGTTGTAAATGGTGTTTCAGAAAGTAACTGTAATATGTACCTTTCTCATGATTTCCTGCAGAAACTGAATGAGTGACAAGGACACCGTGAAAATCATAAACAACAATGAACATGACTTTAAGTGGATCCTGTTCTTGCCGATACTTTTTTGGCCATGGAGAATCATTGTGCTGCCAATCATTTGATTGTCTCTTCAATTTTGGTTGGTAGCATCGAACCCAGGTTTCATCTAAAGTTATGATACGTCGAAAGAAACTCTCGTCTTCACGTCCATAGCATTCAAAGTGCAGTCTCGCTGTTTCCATTCTCTGCCACATGTTTTTCTCTTTAAGATCATCTTTAACTTCTTCTTAAGTATGTGAAGAATTGAGTAGCTTAATATCAAAGACGGACATCTGACCTCAATCGAAATTTAAATAGCTGTTGTTTTTATACAATTTTTCATGCTCTTTCCAGTTATAGTGAAACCATATGCAAACGCTAACACTATAATTATAAAATAAGTTGTGTTAAATATTACAAAGAACACTGTGAATTAAAAAATTACCTCTAGATCAAAACTATGGAGACGACAGATGTCCGTCTTTGATATTAAGCTACTCAATTGTACCAGGAGCAATTCCAACTTCCCTTGCTAGTTCAACACAAGTCCAACAACGGTATTCTTTCAGCAGTGCTCTTACAGCGTTCACATGCACATCATCACTTGCCGATTGCGGTCTGCCAGCTCCATGTTTTTGATGAACATCTTCCATTCCGTTGCGAAATGCATGTGCCCACCTAGCCACGGTACGATATGGTGAAGTCTCTCTACCACAAGCTTCCAGTAATGCTGTATGGCATTGTCAAGCATTCTTGCCTCTTGCAATCTGAATTTTAATGAAGCATCTTTGTTCGTATTTGCTAAACACTTTAGAGCGCTACAGATAACAGTCTACAAATTAAACAGACTACAAATAAATGTCTTAGAAATGAGATTATTGTCTTCAAACTCACAAATAACTCACTTCAGATGCTTTCTGTACTTCACTACAATTAATTTTCTTTTTTTTTTATATCCATTTCAATCTTACTAATTACTGAGAAATATTGAATGAAGCAAGTGAAATTTTTATGATAGTTCAAGAGGGGTGAAAGTGTTTATTTAACCTTGACATAGAACCTAACGAATGTTACACATCATGCAGTAATGGTTGGCATGATTCAGACAGTAGAGGAGAGCAGTATATACTGTACATTACTTAAAAAATCACGTTCGTTTTTGTGTGAATAATCCACAGAACAGTTAATCCAGAGACAGATAATTGAGGTTCTTCTGTATAATAAAAATTTCCCTTGATTTCGTACATGAAATGTTAACATTTTCTCTCCTCCTTTTACCAGAAGGTGAAATTATGAAGTTTTAAGTAATTTCCATACATATTGCATTTCTGTTAATTACGAAAACTCTTGTAAGTTCACTTATACATAGTGCTAAAAATTGTTGGAAATCCACCCTCCCAAAAAAAAGTGTTCATTTTGGATAAGTGAAATACTAGAGAGACTGGCTGACAGTTGGGAAGAGAAGTGGTTGTTCAGAGTACATGGCCTCCTTCTTCTTTCAGTATTGGACATCTCCGTTTATAACTTCCTCCAGACATCTCTATCTTCCCAAGATTTTTCACTCATCACTGTTGTCCATTCCATTCCTGTTACATCTTCCTTATCTGGTCCCACCACCTCATTCTTGGTTTTTCCATTGTCCTCTTCTTATTCTCTATTCTCATCTCCAGTAGACATTGGCCTCGGAAGGACTGTGATATGTGGTCTTACGCATATTATTGTGTTCACTGATTATGGTTGCTCGTTAAGAGAAATTTTACTGTATACCCATATACGATGTTAACTCCTTATTTCTCAAATTAAGAATTTCAAACCAGGGATGACTAGTAATCGACATGAAATAGTTTTGGAGATATTCAAGGTTTAAGTTCAGCTGCGAACAGTTCAATCCATATGATGCCAAACTTAATACGACAGTTCTAATCTTCAGCAATTGAGGATAGGTAGGTTAAGATAAGAAGCTGTGGTTAAGATGAGAAACTTAATATTTGTAATATTGTGTGACAGTTACATTATGGTTTGAAACTCTTAAAATATTTTACTACTATGTTCCTACATACATTTTATTTATTTCTGGAACTTTACATTGATAAAAACTTCCTGAAACATCAAAACTACTTAATTGTATTGCTTGCCTTTGTACTTTTATAAGAAACCAATCTTGCCTTTAAATGAGAATCAAAGTACATAGTGGAACACTTTTTGCCATTAGATTTAGGCACACTTCCAGTGTTAAGATTTTTACAGTGTTTCTACAATGTATTTTAGTTAGAAAAGTAATGGAGATGAACATAGCAAGAATTTTGAAAATGTATCTTCCTAGGAACCATACATTTTCAACTATTGTTGGTTTTATATCCTTTCTGGTGCAAATATATTTGTAATATAATTGTTTATATACACATCTGTCCGTCCAGCATTAACATACATGTTTGTAAACTGTTACAGTTTTTTAATAAGTTGTATTTGCTGTCAAATTGGTGTATAAATGATTATGTGGGTCTGTGCAGCCTGGGGAGGCTCTTGGAAGCTGAAGGGCTATCAGAAACCCTAGTTTAATGCTTTAATTAGTCCGATTAGAATGTATGCTTGGCGAAGACAGTGTTATGGCAAGTTTTTTTTGGGATACTTCCATTTTACCCATCAGCATTCATTATCCTTAGCACCTATGCAGAATACTACCTTTCATGACTTTCTCAGAAACAACTCACGAGGGGAACACAATATTTTGAGAGCCACACCAAGTTGTAAGACTCCAGCATACTTAGGCCCGATTGTATAAACCATTTAATCTTAGATCAGAGGTTAAATTGATCCTTGTTTCAGCTGAACTTGGAATTTTGTGTTGTATAAAGTCTAATCTGAGATTAATTTGCCTCAAACTAAAGTCAACTTTGACTGAAGAAATTTCTCCGATTAAGTTAGATGATCCAAGTTCAGTTATTTCTTTTCTGTTTGAAATATACGAGTGACAGATTGTGCAAATAAAATATCCATTATTATTAATATTAATAGATATGTTAGGTACATTTATATATATTTCTTTCATTTTCTTGCCATAATACATAAACATTCTTATATTTTATAAGGCTCTATCGTGTTCAGCAGTATCAAATAACATAACCTATAATTATATTATGTTTATAACAACCATTAATTATTAATGGATATGATAGGTACATTCATAAATGTTCAATTTACTGTATTACTAAACGAAAATTGTCGTTTTATAAAGCTTTATTATGTTTAGCAGTATCAAATACCATAACATGATAACAACTTGGAGAACAGTCAACTATCTTCTTATTGTCCGCCATTATTTACATTGCAAAAAAAAAAAAAAAAACAGTGTCTCCAACAGAGTGTAATATGGAAAGTCGCGAAAAAGTAGTTGTAAAGTCGCTAGATTTCTCATTATCAACAAAGAAAGATTAAATTTTGTCACTATGGGGTGCTAAAAAGGTCACTAAATCCCTATTTAAGCAATATAAAAGTTAAAAGAAATTGTTGTTGAAAAAGAGTTAAAATCGCTAGATTGGCAACACTGAACAAACCAGTATAACATGGTCCGCCCATCACGTATTTCACCTGTTTATGCGATGTTGCCAAATCCTTTTCACGTGAACTTAGATTGCATTTGAACCAAGGTAATTTGATCGCTGAAAAGTTTTATGCAATAGAAGAAGTGTCTGAACTCGGTTTAATTTTCGATCTTCGATCAAAGTTGATCTTTAGTCAGGGAGTTTTATACAATTGGGCCTTAGAGATATAAACAGTCCGTCATTTTTCCAAGAAAGTGGCCTGTTAAATCATGCTGTCGTCAAGATTCTCGACTAAACATCACTTGCGACACATTATACTAAGAGCTTGGATAGCTGAATGGGTTATGCTGTAGCGTCATGGTTGAGACATTGTGTTGCTAGTCTGAAAGTTCGATTCCTGATGGGGTCTTCGTTTTTCTCCATTGGTCTAGTTCTTTTGGCCTCTTTATTCAACTCCTTCTCTGACAGAAATAAGTATGAGGAGATTTTTCTGGGAACAGTGGCAACCAGCATATCGATCATCTGGTTTAAAAGTGCGACAACTCAAAAAAACAAGTTTTGAGATATCTTCATTTGAAAGTTTTAAATAAATCACTTAGAAAGGAACAGAGTTCTGGTTCATAACCACGACAATTAGAAATGAGTCAGTATTCAGGACGAGTTTATCACAATCTTCCAGTTCATTATTAATACATTTCGAAATGTACTAATAATGAATTAGTATAGTCCATAGTTATAATTATTTCTAAAGCAGTTTATTTAGTTTTTTTTTTTTTCTTTTTGGTTGTAAATATGACTTATCTCAATATTGAATCGGAAAGAGCTCCGAAAGGGGCTTTCAGTAATATAAATAACTAAAAAATGGCAATTTTTGAGTTGTCGCACTTTTGAACTGGACGATCGATATAAGACTGATTGACTGCTACTCAGTGCCGATTGTAATGTGGGAGTCTCAATATCCCATCACTTCAAGGTGCTTTGCCTTTTGTTAGCTATGTGAAACTTGTTGCACATGTGAGGCCCTGTGTTTGAATCTTCCTATTTTGGTGTATTTTTTTTTTTTTTTTTGCTTTGGTATGTTTTTAGTTTTAATTTTACTTTATCATTAAATTTGTATTCTTTCATTAAATTTTATATATATTTATATTTAAACATATGTCTTGCATGTAACGAACTCTGACCTTTGTAGATCTGTAAATACAAGGAATGTGTTTAAACATGTCAGTTTAAAATTCAATAAAAGAGTATGAATATAATAATATAGAAATGCTTGAATAGTGGAAAATATTAATAAAAGGGAAGTACAGATATTCGAACCTAGAACTTCACGCATACAGTCTATGTTGTTATCCATTCAGATATCACATAATCTAGAAACCTAATGACAGCATGGTTCTGAAATTTTGTATTTGTTTATTTTTAAAACTGACTGGCTGCTTATAGCTCTGGTGTGTTGGAATCTGCTCTTCTAATATTACAGCTCGATATGAGTTCCATTGAAAAGTACCTTTTTTTTTCTCGACTTCCCCCTTGTCAGTAAAATTCCTATTGTTAATGTTACAAGGAGCAAGCAACCATAGAAATTCCTGTAGTTGACATTAATTTGCAAGTTTTCAAGCATAATTATGTTGACATTTTGGAGAGGTGCGGCTGTCAGTTTTGAACTCATTTAAACTTATAATTTTTATTATACATCAAAACTTTTTGTGTTAAACTGTTAGAATGAGAGAGTAGATGTGTGATTGAGGATGTGAGTGAAAGGAGAGACTGACTGACTGACAAAACAAATGAAAGATCAAGATCATCCAACTGACAGATGAACTAACTGGCTGGGCAAGTGACTGGCTAATGATTTTTTTTTTTGTATTGTCATGCAAGAATTTTCCATCATTAGACGTCTTCACAATTTTTTTTTTTTTTCATGGGTTTCTTTTTCCACATATAAATGAAATCATTTAATAAAATATCAATATTACAGTATAAATTAAATTTTATCCACTAATTTTTTTAAGTGACACGAAATTAATAATTTTCGTTATAAATAAAATTGAGCTTCACTGATCAAGTTTTCCATTATGTAGTACCTATTGTCAGTCCTTCAAGTCAACATCGTTCATTCATTACATTTTTCTCAATACTCTCCACATCCTCCATTCAGAATGCTAAAGTGAAATATTGTGTAATAAGACAAGAGAAAAATGAGAAAAAAAATTCCTTTTACGATAATTACAATACATTAACCATTATTCTCAGGCTCGTGTTAGTAGATTTACTTGCATGTGAAAGAACACCGAGGGACAAAATTCCGGGCACACCAGCGATGCTGGTATAACCTCGGCAGTTGCTAGCATCGTTAAATAAAAGATAATGTAAATTTTGAAAGTAACCATTTATTCCAGAGTGAAGAAATTGTGCGAAGGAGGAGAGGTCAGCATCACGAATGGCAGATGTATTTGATAAAGGAGAATGAAACTTGAAAATTCTTGACGCATTCAACACAAATTTTGAAAAGCACTGCATAGAATTCAATAAAGAAGATATATTGTCTACTTTATATAAAATAATTAGAAGTCGCTAATTAATAATACAACTCCGAACCATCATTTATGTGCTGAATGGTGTTTAAAGTCTCGCATAGTTCATTCATTCTCAGCTAACAGCTTACTTTCACATCTTGGATCTGTTCTTGATTACAATGTATTTGTCACTGTGTTCCCGTCTCTTAAAATATATAAAAAATACCTTATACCTGATTCGAATGAAAGGAATGTATAGAGAGTGTTCACAACTTTAAGAAACTGTTTTATTACTGTAATCTGAAGACTCGGTGCTATGAATAGTTAAATCTCGTTCAGAATTTATTAGTTTCTAACTTGTGTTTTCGATATACTTTGAGATTATATTTATTATTATACAGCAATATTTTGTGGACATCGTCAGTATTAATTAGTGATCCCCTCCCCGCTTTCCAAGTTATAAAATTGCATTGTGACAAATATTACAGAGTTTTCTATTTTGTTTTTTATAGTTAATTTCTTGTTCTTGTGCGTTGCCCTATCCAATACTTTGAATGTAAGTTTTTATTTTAGTGATTTGTTTTGTTTAGTATGGTAACGGATTTATTTCTATAGTTTTGTTTGTGATATTGTTTAATGTTGATAAACAGAATAACTAGATTTAATGAATAGTTGGATCAGAGTTAATTAAAGATTAATATCGGATGTAATTAGGGTGACCAGATTCTCATCGATAAAAAAGTGGACACAAAGCTTCAAAAAAAGGAGGACAGAAAATATGTATACCTAGATTTAGGCTTAGGCCTATCTATTTTATTAATAGTACATTATGCAACGAGCCTATAATGATAGTAATTAAGAATAGAGTATGGATATTTATGAAACGAGCGCGAGTTTCATATGAGCTTCTTAATTACCATTATAGGCGAGTTTCATACGACTTTTTCTGCTCGACCATATTTCTCACTTGAAATTACCGGTATTCAGATGTATACATTTTATTTGTAGGTATCTGACAAGATCGGAAGTGACCTTGTTCTAGGTCGTGAATTGTGAGATGTGCGCAGACGCGAAAGTATTGATTTTTTCCGAGGAACAATAATGTCATTGACCTTGACGTAGTCCCGTTAAACTTGATAATATTATAATATTATAACCTTGATTATTGAATTCGACATTGAAAAACGAGATGATAAATTGAATTTATTTGAATATTATTTACAATTAACGCTAATTATTATAGTAACAGAACATAACCTTCTGCGACAGTATTGGATTTCCAGCCTCCATGACTTTTCGCTAATTCTCTTTCGATTGCAAATCCGAGAATAATCGATACTTGCGGTTTTATAACGGTACAAAGCTGACTTGTCATTGGCTGAACACCTGTACTTTAATGAGTAGGTGTACTTTAATGACATGCATTAAAGGACTGCTACTGGGTGTATAATTAGTACATTTCGGCATGGTCGAGCATAAAAATATTTACAGTACAGATTTAGGCTATGTTAATATCTCGCTATGTTAATATCTATTTTATTACAAAATAATTATGAAGAAACTTAATAATAATGATTTTACAGTTAGCTACATATGAAAGTCAAGGGAACTATAATTATTAAAGAGGACAGAAAATATCTACTTAGATTTACATTGTCACCTAGATTTCTCGATGTGAGCAACGATGATAACAAGGAGGAGGAAAGAGAGTTATTATGATCGTTGGCAAAGAGTATATTCCGTCATTGCTGCTGCCACCTACAGGCAAATTACTTGAAAAAGGCGTCAGATCAGATAATTTCAAAATATCAGAGATACAAGTTACGAAAAGGAGGACATTTCTTGATTTTTTAAGAATCCTCCTGGACAAGGACCTAAAAAGTAGGACGTCTCCGGAAAAAGAGGATTTCTGATCACCCTAGATATAATCATTTAATTTGCCATTTTTAATTGTTGCCAAAGCACCTTGAAAGTGAGTGTGAAATAAACATCTCTATGAGTTTCAGAGGAACATTCATAAAGAAATCATAATGTAAACTAAAAATAACAAAACTTAAAATTTTTGCTCAATTTAAGCATTTAAAACCTAAAGAAACTGAAAAAAAAAAATATAGGTTCTTTGATTCTTTGCTGTTTGTAATTTGCAGTTGTCTAATTCAAGCAAAAATAGAAGTTGGCAACATTAACGAAGTCGTTGTTCTGCAGGATTTAATGACTGGGTGGTCTGAGATTAATTGTACAGTATCTTCACATTATTATGTTGAGGGACATTCTAGTAATACTATATATGTATTTTATTTTTGTTCATCTTTCGTGAATGGTTAAATGGTAAGCTAAGTTTTTAGTGTCAAGGTCAGAAAGCATGGGAGTTGCTCCTTTCTAGATAAAGGTTCAGATTTTGTTTCTGTGTTCATAGTGTTGTGTCTTGTAGTCTTAGTGTTTTGAAAGTTTAACACAAAATATTGTATGACTGTGATAACACCAAATATGTTGATTTATTGAAACAATTTTTATGTTTATAGATTACAAAGGTTTTCTATTGCATTCAAATTTAATACAATCAACTCCCGATAATTCGCGTGCTGTTAAACCCTCAGGCCGGTTTTCCACACACGTGTACACAGCTCTTTAGGTTAGTTCTGTAGCGGTTTTATGCACTTGCGTACACGTCATGCATGATTGCACAAAACTGGCCACAGTTCGTAATCTGAGATATTTTTCGAGTGTATTTCAGAAAGTCTGTTTTTACTGCCATATGGTTGTATTATGTTTAACCATTTCTAAAATAGAAATAAAAGAGTGATATGGTGTGAATTTCATTCTAGTAGAAAGTAGAGCATTTAAATACCACTTCAGTGCTGGGACTCTTAAATATCTGGTTGAGGATATTGACAAGAAATTGAGACGATATCATACGAGATTTGACAGCTGGCAATGGAAAGAATGATGCAGATCAAGAGGTTGAGGACGAAGCCAGGAAATTACGGAAGTTGCACATACCCAAGCTTGTATCACTTCAGACATACTTTGAAATTTGCGATCCGAAATCAGAAAAAATGAACAGTTCTCTAAGAAATAAAAATGACATTATTTTGTTAAAATAAAACGTCTTACTTGTGTTCTTATAATAATACATGTGTGATCATCATTTAGAAAAAGAAACTATATATACAACGTAAGAACAAGTGTGTGGAATTTAATTTTTACATCATTGCAGGAAGACATTTGTGTATTATTAATATAGTCCTAAAGTTTACCTTGCATTTAATTTGCTGCGTTTTTGTATATCTTATGCTACTTACATATATTTTCATATTGTGTTTATTTTCTAAGGAAATATATTTCCCATTGCATTCTTTTCTTGACTTTAATACTTTCTGTCTTTTCACTATTTTTCTCTAGTCCAACATCTTTATTTACTGGAAGTAACGTCTTCGAATTCCCTGATGATAATTTTTTTGTAACATATTTATATTTTCAGGTTAGACTATATTTGTGCCATTGAGATACAAACATTAATAGCTTTAATTAAATTTTCTTAGTGGCAGGTTCAGACGTGAATTTATAACAACAAAAAAAAAGGGGGGAGGCCAATAATTCATCCCATAATTCAAAGGGGGAGGTTGATGTTTCAATATACTTTCCCAGAACTTGAGAAAATGCAAAATATTTACCAACTGAAGGGATCTCTGATATTCGTTCTGCAAAAACATCTGATACCTCTGATACTGGTAAATAGGAAATATAAAAAAAAAGTTTTTAGCCACTTTCGAATTTCAGAAGTTTTGTTTCGGTGCTCCTGCTTTGATATGCTGTTTCCTTTAATTCCATGGTGTTTGGGTAAAGGAGGTCAAGCAATTTTTTGTGGAAGTGGAGTTTTACTCCCCAGGGGAATACACAAGTTAAATTTTACAAGTGGGCGTGCAAAAAACAAAAGAATACTAGTATTTGGTGTGTTTTATTTGTGTAGAAAATTATTTGCAATAAGAATCCGATGTTTAATTTTCATTTTACTCAAAATTAATTTTTATGACCCAAACACCATCGAATTTTCCTAAGCCAACTCTGTTGTAAGTGAAATTTACACTCTGTAATCTTAACATTGGGAAAATTAATTTTGGTAGTTTTGTGTGGGTGCTAATTCA
Organism: Periplaneta americana; assembly: GCF_040183065.1. NCBI lineage: Eukaryota > Metazoa > Arthropoda > Insecta > Blattodea > Blattidae > Periplaneta > Periplaneta americana. The sequence goes on from NC_091128.1 coordinate 39,836,863, forward strand.
TAATCTAACAAAATCTTTGAAATGATAAACTGCAGTCCAGTATTTGGAGGCATACTTTCTTCAGAAAGCACCACATGTTGTTACATGTTTGGGTATTGGAAAAGAACAAGTAACCATAGGAATATTGAAAGCATTAACATATGAATGTATGGTGTAAATTTGATAGAAATGGTTGGGAGCATAATCAAAAGTACCGTCAGCTTTTCTAGTGTTATCCAATCCAAACTGGATTTAATAATCTACATGTTTACTGTTATATTTTATATCATTGTCTGAGACTCCTTTAAAGCAAACTAAATTTTATTTTTAAAATAAAGTTAACTAAAATAGCACATAAGAGATTGATTTGAATTGTAAAATATGCTTATACTAGTTATATTTACAACAAATGATCACAGATCTTAAAACACAAGATTCTGTGGTTTCTTACCTTTAGACTGCCAATTTATTTTTGTACAAAACTGCTCGTAAGTCCACTACCTTAGTTCTTGCAATATACCTTTGACTTACAAACTTCCATACAAATGCGTAAAAATAATACTAACATTTGATAACAAACAATTTACTACATTCTTATTTTATATTGGATAAAAATGTGTGTTATGAAGAGTTTTTGTAAGAAATTATCACGCAGTACACATTATGAACAGTGCATGAAACATACATAAGTTGGAACTAAACTAACGAACATGAAGGGACTGCATAGTTATTTCTTTTTGATATAGATGCATTAAATAAAATAACAAGTGTATAGTCTCAATAAAGATTGCAATCAGTTCTTTATATTTACAGTTCTTGTACATAGGAGTCTTTTTTTGAGTTAAAATATTATTAATACTGCATTTATACAATTGTACAGACTTGGAAAAATATTCGGGGAAGCTATATAAGCTGAGAGCTATAAATAAATGATAGAAATATGTTTGTAATGTATCTATAATATCTCCTTATCTGCTAAAATCTATCAGAAATGAATAGGATAAAACCAGGAGTGGAAGCTATAGAACGTTTGAAGATATGTTTTCAGCTGCAAGGCAGTTTTTATAAATATTGTATTATAAAGGATTTTTTATTTCTTTGCACCAGTTTTTCTTAAACAAATGTTGTTATTTAATATGATCAATGGGAGTCATAACATGATTTATAGAGAATAACTCTGTCATTACAGTAAGACAAAATTAATAATAAGACGTAAATATCTGGTTAGCAAAATACATACAGCTCTTCATTCCAAGTTTTATATTTTGTTATGGTTTTAAAACTTTACGTCTTAAACATGTAATATTACTTCTTATGGATGAGACTAAGTTTATGGACAAGACTTTGCTAGTATAGACTGGATGGAATGTTTAAAAAAGATGTGGAACCTTTGTGCATGCATGTCGTATCTAAACAAAATTTAGTACAAACAGAAATCATTCAGGCACAAATCTAGGCCTGAAGTTCGTTCATTACAGCTTTAACTTGGCTATTAAAAGCCTTTTGGGAAGTCTTTCTAATCGTCTTCTGCGATTTTGTTCATAATTTAGCATCTGGTTTGAAATTCTTGTGTTGCCCATTCTGCTCATGTGCTGTAATAAATTTTTCATGTATTGTGGCAATTTATCTCATACAGATTTAATATCTATTTCATCCATTGTGTAATTTGCGACTTCTTTTATGATTATAATCTGTATCTGCCCATTCATTGGGAAGCTCTCACTATGCAGATTTTTATTCAAGTCCAAAAATGTCTAAAAAGATGACAATTAATGGCCAGGCTTTCTCATTTTGATAAAAGACAAGTTATTCTACCTAGAGAAAATATGTATCAACATGTTCAAAACTTTATAAGCAAATTCATTATAATGCAACTGAGAGTGCCATGTGAAGATACATTTTCATATTCGCATATCTTCCTGATGTTTCATCACTCTGTGCACTGCAAATATCAAACATAGACTCAAGTGGCACCATGTGTGTCAGTTAACTTTAAAAAGAAAGAGAAATGTTTACTTTCCTTAAATTAAATTATGTGAAAGTCCCTTTAAATTCACTGATTTACTATAAACAGTTATTTAGTTGAAGAAAATATTTACAGGAACTCACTTTTTCAATTTAGCAAGCACATAATGGATCCATACTGGGTGTCAAGTTTGGTATCTTGTTTCCTACATGCATGCATTTTTATTTTCTGGAACAGCATTCCATTGCATTCTGGCCTAACTAAACTACTGACTATAAATGTAACATTCTCTTTTGTGCAGCTTTCTGTATGATGTTTTCAGTTCATCATAAAACTTCATTACATGAGCTCCATAAGTAATGGTAATGTGGCGAAAAATTGGTTACTCTCAATAGCTCAGCCAAGCATAATGGGTCTAACAGAGTAAGTTACCCTGTGATGGAACGTGAGTTTAGTTCTGATATGTTGGAGGTATCAAATTCGACCACATAGTGGATTACCCAAAAGTTTTCTTCTGAATACAATCTTCATGAAAGCCTAATTCCTCGTTTTGTATGTAGTATGTTTACAGTAGTAAATTTCACACGAATAGGAACTGTAAACTCTGGCATGGTCATGTAAAAAGCACATTCTGGTAAGGTAAGCTCCTGCACCAACTTTCATAACACTGCAACATCATAACAATTTCCTTCCCACTTCACCAGACTGACTGAATTTGTGCAATACGTGAGTTTTGTAAAAAATCTTTGGTGACTTACATAAAATGAGTAGTCATAATATTCAAAATCTAATTAACAGTACAAAAATTAAAATTTTGGCCAAGTCCTTTGTGGTACTCTTATAAGTAAGTTAACTTTTTTTTTTTTAACGTGAGACACTTTTAATGAAATCGAATCTTGATATTTCTTTTGTATGTATAGCTGATGCAAGTGTGCAATACGTTGGTATTTAATTTTTGTCTTTATATTCTTCCTAATGGAAAATTTCATATAAAGCATATCTAGTAAAGCAATGCAGCTCACTCTCTCAAAGCGTTGCCTAAACATAGGTTGGATATGCAGATCGAATTATTTCCAATACTAAGGCTACAGTTTAATAGATATTGGTAATGCTAATAGCATTTCTAACTTTAGTGATTAAAAATTCTTGCCATAGCAATAAAAGCGGGAGTTTACTGGTCAACTCAGTGACTGGCGGAATCATACTGTGTGACTTCATGTCTTGACATACAACTTGCTGCCACCCAAGGTTACCAACACTGAAGAAAGATCGCTACATGTAAATCATTACAGTGGAGAATTCTTGCAGCTAATATTTTAATTTTCCAAACGCAATATATTTATTTTATAATTTTGTGATTGCCAGCTACAATAAATGGTGTGTGGCTTTCATCTTCCACTTTTTTCATGTCAATATTATAAAGCAATATGTCTAGCCAGGCTGGTTAGAAGACTTTTCAGCTCCCTTTACAGATTGCTGCTTTCAGACTGACTGATGACAGCAATGTGTAAAGTTTAGTGATGTTCTTTACTTGACAGTTCGTAGTGCAGCTATTGCGGCGAACTCCACGTAACCAAGCAACAACAGCACCTCCAATCTGATACGCATGTTCGCTGTGTCGACCGGAACGTCGTTGCAATGTTTTAAATATCAAAACTGCGTGCTGGGTCTTTACATATGTGCGATATTTATGCTCTTTGTTCAGAGTTCACTATCAGCCAAAAGAGTGTTTGATTGGAAGAATTTAAAACCTTTCTATGCAGGATGAGACCAAGAACAACAGCAACAATAACAATAATAATTAATGAGCCTTAATGATAAAATTAACAGGGTCTGTCATACGATTTTCACCAATTGTTACTTCTAACTTATATATATAAAATACAAATGGAAGTTGTATGCCAGCCAGGAGAAAACTACTGCAAAGAGTTCATCGTCTTTATGGGGAATACGGAGTAAGCTTGATCAGCATATGGGTTCTAAGACTATGATTGGTGTCTGTAATACATCCCCATCTAGTTTGTTCAATAAAAACATATCAGACAACAGACAATCTTTGTAGGAAGATTTTGGCCTGTCTGAAGGTAGTTTTGTCTTCAGCTCTGAGCCTGCTCTTTCATTGTGAGATACGTAATTTAATTGTAGACAATATATATATACACTTAATTATTGCAAACATGAGAGAGAATGTTTTCGAAATGATTAGGAAGTGCCTTTAACTCATGACAACAGGCTATACGTTTCTCAATATGCATTTTATTTTGTTTCCCTTTTCTTGGATGGCATACAATAGATTGAATGTTGATGACTTTATATATCTTTGCATTTTGTACGTATGATATTAATATATAAAAAGACAATTTTATGTTCTGTATCTAAATGTTTTATATATTAAGGACCATTTGAAATTAACCCATAAGGACAGGTATATGGTATGTAACTCACCTATATTTGCTGACTGGAATTTTATTATTATTTTTTTTTTCTTTGGATGAGGTGTGTGAAATTACTAATTCTAAACATATTTTTCACGTCATTTCATTAACAGACTTAAAATCTTGTGGGGAATAATTTAAAAAATTATTTTTTGTTATTAACGATTTTCCTCTATAGAATTGCTATAAAATAATTAATTTAATGGGTTAATTTCTTCTGTGCAGTTTCCACATGTGATTCAGTAACATGAAGAGAGATTAGAAGCCATCGTATCCCAACTCAAGCTCTTTGTATATCCAATGATTTACTTGTATGTTCTTCGACTTCATACATCAACCAGTATATTTAACATAATCTTTCAAAGGAAAGCCTAGATATTTATTCTTGCACACATTTTTATTATTACCTTTCCTTTTAACGTGAGTAACATATTATAACATGAATAGGCACTCAGCAGTTGAAAAGACTAAAAACCTAAGATCAAAGACATAAGAGTATAATAGTTATTTATGCAAAGGTGGATAATCTTGATGATATGGCAATCGTTCAGGCGACAGTTTTTACGAGTGTCATAATAAGATTATCCACGAGTTGAATACAACACTTTATGACATCTTAGCATTATAAATTGTAGAAATAAATTATAAAAGAAATTGGGATCCATAGTGTACAGAGTCTTCATATGTTCGTATTGATTAGTTGCGCCTGGCATTGACACTGAATAAAAAGAAATGGATGACCTTGCAGGTTATGTTACAAATGTAACTTTATTTTGTTAATATAGTTTCTCTAAACCATAGAACTGTTTTATATGATATTACAAAAGTGATACAAAATTGTTAAAGATTGGAAATAAATGATACGTTACCTTCTGTCCTGCATTTCATTTCTTGTTACTTTATGCTTAGGGGAGTAAGCAAGCTAGCAAGCGTTCCGGTATTACGTCATTGCTTTTATTGTCACGTGTACTATAATAAGCAAATCATGCACGATATTGGATTAAATAACAACCTGTTTATAATGCTAGGATGGCATAAATTATTGTTTTTCTTAAACATGAAATGTATTGAGCTTATATTTAACACATATATTTGTTTGTACTTTTTTGTATTTATTGCCATCTACAAAAGTTATTGTATGTGACATCTACAAAGAATTATATTAAATGCACGCGAACGATATCGGGTGCCTATTTGATGACAATTGTACGTGCTAACATCAAAAATACTTTGGGAATGAACTGAACTGAGAGGTACAGAACTGTAGGTTTTGAATTTTACACTGATATATCAGTCAGTTGAAGTTCCTGTTAACATAAAATGTTCACCATCAAATAGTAATTGTAAAGGATTTTTATGCTGTTAATAAATAAAACTGGAAATGTCATTTAGTTCTTATTTGTAATTCTAAGTTTGTGATAAACTTACAATAGCGAGTTTATTTTTATGAGCAGTTTCCACACTTCAAAAGTGCCTTGAGTAATTTGTTGGAGACGGAATATTCTTGAAAGTGCAGTCCTGGGTGAGTCACAAGGAGCACTACAAGCTATAGCTTCACCCCAAGTCACCACTTCCAGAGTAGAAGCTACCAATATCCGAAAATCATTGTCTGAACTCCAAAATGAGCAGAAACAGATAAACGTTCCAGTTTACTTTGACCAAACTTTGTACAGACCCATAAACAAAATTTGGGCCACCTAATTTTATTAGGTTACAGATACAATTCATTGCGCATGTGCAGTAAACAAGGACGACTAAATGTATGCTACTTGTGGGCAGTCTTGCAAATCTTGTTGCCTACATAGAGGAGGACTTCCCATTTTTTAATTCCGTATCTGTACTAACAAGGGAAGGGTTTCGGCTCGAACAGGAATTTTTGGTTAAAAATTTGTACAGAGACTTACCTCACAATGGTGATGAAGACCGTAAAAGCATTAATTTGTGTAACTCTCCATTTGGTTGGTATTGGTCAATACACTTCTTTAAAAATGTACGTGAGGATTCTCCATAAAATGCATGATACAGTATGGAGTAGAACAATAAGCACAACACACAAAAGCAATACCTAAACAATCTTCTGAATCACATTCCAGTGCTGAAAAATCAAATGCCACCTGAATTACATTTTTGAAGTCCAAGACTTGTTCAGGATTCACGTAACAAGCTGACTGCCAGGAATATTGAAGCATAGGGCGGTACACTGGAGCAGACAACTGGTTATGAATAACAGAGTGCATTTTCATTATAAACACTCGATTTCCCAAGTTAAGTTCTGGATTCTCAGCAAGAGTCCTTATGCAATCTGCTATACTCCGAGCATAATATTGTCTAAGGAAATAGATATCCAGAGGCTGGAAATATTTAGTTTTTTTAGGTGGCATGATCAGACATTCCATGTCCTAGTCTGGAATGATTAATTTATTAAGGTCGTGTTCTTGTGCACATTCAATGACTCACACAACAGTGTACATTCTTGATTAGCTGCAATACTTTCGGATGGAACGTCGGAGAGAAATGTTTTTAAAATGGGCTTTAGACATTTTACAAGTCGCACTAGCTTCTAGGCTAGGCTAGGCTTATGAGTAAAGTGTCCCATCCCCTTAACTTGTGCAGTGCTCTCCCCACCTCTCAACTTGTACAGTGCTCTAACAGACAAACCACACATTACACAAACGAATGCTTTTGGGAGCTTTACAGAGATGTAAAGATGGGCCTGTATACAAATTTTGGATACGAAATTCCTGTTCGAGCCAAAACCCTTCCCTTGTAAGAGAAAAGTAAGGATAACAATAGTATTCCGAAATTATAGGACCATAAAGCGAAGGCAAGAAGTGAAGTTCATTAATCACTTCAAAAATGCTACATCCAGTGTATCCAACTGTGACTACCAGTACTACCTTCATGATCAACATGTAGCAGTAGCAATGCGAGCTTTGTTTTTCCGCACCTTCTGGCAAGTCTTCACTTGGCTTGACTTGACTTTACGAGGGTTGAACCTGGAATGGGTCCAAACAGTTAGGCACGATTTGGCCCTTTGTGCGTCCTTATATGCGATGATTGTCCATGTCCGACAAATGGATTAAGTGGCATTTGTGAGTCCGACACTGACAGATGGGCCATGGTGCCTCAGCCCCTGATAGTCTGATAAGGACCAAGCCCTCCTGTCATCATTGGTTGACAGGTCTCAGCCCCTGATAGAGACAGGTCCCATCCGCACAGGAATAGTCTGATAAGTCCCAGGGGCTCAAGCCCTCCTGTCATCATTGGTTGACAGGTCTCAGCACCTGATAGAGACAGGTCCCATCCGCACAGGAATAGTCTGATAAGTCCCAGGGGCTCAAGCCCTCCTGTCATCATTGGTTGACAGGTCTCAGCACCTGATAGAGACAGGTCCCATCCGCACAGGAATAGCCTGATAAGTCCCAGGGGCTCAAGCCCTCCTGTCATCATTGTATGACAGGTCTCAGCCCCTGATAGAGACAGGTCCCATCCGCACAGGAATAGTCTGATAAGTCCCAGGGGCCTCGGGTGGGTCCCAAATTCTTCCTATATCAACGTTGGGAACTTGTACTACCACAGTACATCATCCCAGACTATTTTTACTATTGTGGATGATAGACGAAATGAGAAGGGAGGTGGAGAGTTTTGGTGGAATTATGTAGGGAAATGGGAGAACCCCAAGAAAACCCCTCTGCAACGTCTGCTTTGTCCACAAATTCCATCACGACCTGGCGGGGATCGAACCCAAGCTGTCTGGATGTAAGACCAGCGTGCTAGTACTTGAGTCACAGAGGCAAGTCTTTGATAAATATATTATTTTTCAACAGAGTGCTCTGGTAGAGATGTATTTAAACAACGATGGGCTTAGTCTGACCAGATGCTGAGTTATGATCAGGGAACGGATTTATATGGACTAAAAATATATGAAATATGTAAATATATATGTAGTTATTTTTACCAAAATATGGAATTAAATATGGATTTTTACCAAAATATGGAATTAAATATGGACTTAAAATTATAAAAAAATGACTATGTACGTTAAATATTGGTACATTTTAATCAAACTAAACAAAAAATATAATGGACGTACCTTATCTTCCAATGTAGTTTCAACAAAACACAATTTTTATTGTCTGTTACCATAACAATAGGTTACAAACATTTCTTTCAAGTGCTGAAAAGTGAATCTTCTTCTATTGTCTCTGAGGATAGATTTATACTGACTAAAAGAGCGTTCGACGTCACAAGAAGTAACTGGTACATAATTCAATTTCACAATGTCTGCTGGGGATAAGTCCAAGTTAATCTTCACTGTTGATTCATCACTCATCACAGCAACAACCTTTTGTAGTTCTTCATATCCAGGGTTTTTTGAAAGTACAGTGTCCACCTTAGCTCTTACTGCATCTGCAACTTTACCTCTACCACGATTCAGTTGTTCCACAGTACTATTTATAATTTCAAAACTTTCAGATAGTGAAAGGTGCCTATTTTGGAGACTTTTGAGCGTTTTTATGATGCATGAAAATGTATGCTGAATGTGAGCTAAGTCATTCTTCACACTTATGTCACAGGTAACTGTTTTCGCAGTATCAATTGAGACTGCATCTTCAGAGTCCAATGCAAGGAGAACATTGTTAATAGAGTCTATATGTTCGGCATAATATTCAACTGCTTCTAGCCATGTACCCCATCTAGTTAAAATTGGCTTTGGTGGCAATGGAATTTCAGGGTACATTTCTTTCAACACGTTAACTCTACTGGGAGCTTTGAGAAATACTTTTTTCACTGATGAAATCAACAAATCTACTTTAGGGAAATTGTCTCTGACCACTTCTGCCACACGATGAAATGCATGCGCCACACAAGTAAAATGAGTCAATTTAGGATATACAACAGATAATGCTTGTCCAGCTTTGACCATATAAGGGGCAGCATCGCTAATAAAGAATAACACATTATCGTACATAATACCCTTTGGCCACAGGATACCCATAGCTTCGTTGAACAGTTTAACTATAGTTTTGTTATTGCACTTTTCTAGAACATCACAATGTAAAAGAATTCGTTCAGAATATTGTTCACTTAACAAACCGATAACTACATTACCAACAAGTCTACCTTCTTTGTCGGGAGTCTCATCAATGGAAACCCAAATTGAACTATCTTTAATTTCATCTCTTATCTTCTGTATTGTCTCATCGTAGATGGATGGAGCATACGTCTTCCTAAGTGTTGACTCATCCGGGATTGTATGTTGAGTATATTTTTCAAGGAATTCCCTGAAGACCTTATTCTTTAGTTTGTAGAGAGGAATATCAGCAGAGATGAGAGAACGGCACAGGTCGATGTTAAACTCAGATCTTACATTCGATGTTGTTGGTTGTGTTAAAAACAATTGTCTCTGCTTGGAATTTAGTTGTTTGTTGGCCTGATGTTTACTAGTTGTAATGTGTTGTTGCACCAGGAACTTTTGTGTAGATGATACTGCACACTGACACAAATTACAAAATAATATTTTATTGTCAGTTGATAAACCATCTTCTTTAAATTCTGAAATGTAACTTGTTAGTTTTGATTTTAAATTGGCTGAATGACGTACTTTTGGCATATTTACCGTCTTTATAGTATGATTTACAAAACTGAACCTATGTGTACTCTGACTGGCATTTAACTGTTGAGCTGCACAACTGAAGTCTGTTAAAAATTTTAAATTAAATTAATACAGTTTTGTAACTTACTTTCCCATTGTTGATAGGACTGCTAATTTTCAAATAACTCTGATGTTAAAGGGATTACTGAACATGTGTTTAAATCTCTATTGTTGAAATGTATTTTTAAAAGTTAATGGAATTTTGTTTTGTTTTATTGTTAAACCTAATATAATATGGACTGTTTTATATGAAATATGGAAAATATATGGAAATTAACGAAAATATGTACTAAACTCTAAAATATGGAAAAATATGGAAAATAAAAGTAGGATTTTTCAACCCTACACATTGTGAAACATAAAGATAATGCAAAATATAAATTATATTAGCTTTATAAGTAAATATGTATTTACATATAAATCCTTTCCCTGGTTATGATGTTTTGCTTATTAAAATAAATCGCACCTTGTGAACAAAGAGACATGTAGTTCTATTTGTATGAAGTATGAACTGGCAACACTGGATGACTCCAAGTGGACTTGACAAGCATCTGTCATCTTTTGTACAGATCTCATATTAGTCATTGGCTAGACTGCTGTACATTATCAGGTCAAAGAAATTCTGCATCAACGTGTATGTTCATAGAATAAACTTAGAGCTGATGGTAACTATTAAATCAAGAAAACTTGGCTCTATGAAGACTTTTCTTTGTCCCTTATTTAAGTACAGTTCCTTTTGTCAGTGAGTTGAGCACATCAATAATCTACAAAAAATAGTAAAGGTAAGTAAAAGAAATGCATTTTAATTTAACTTAACCTAATTAATTTTTTTTGTATGCAAGGACAATAATGAACCATAAGACTGGGGTAACTGAGCCAATTTTTGTTTTGTAGCTTTTTTAGTGATTACATGAAGACCAGTTCTTTTTTCTTTACTACACAGATTTCTAGCTCAAATCGTTGACAGTACACTATCAAAGTTGGTGGCTTTCTCTTGTCAAAAAGACAATAATGATAATATTGGTAAATGATGCACATTAGGAAAGAACAGTCAAGCGTCATGTGTGTGTACCCAAAAGAATTTTCAGTGTATATAATAGATGTTTAAGCAATTTTAAAACATGTACGAAATGAAAATCCTAAAACGAATAGAGAAGTTGTAACAAAGACAAAGAACTTGATAGAAAGCTTCAGAAGTCAAACATAATTAGTGATGAAGTTTCGTGGGCCTCTGAGCTCGTTGAACACGGTGCTATTCAGGTTTTGCTATCATTCAACACAGTTGTTAATAATTTAAGTTCATATATCGTGCAGTAATTATACATTTTTGGTTTAATGGGAGGAGATAGGATGAGATTTGAATTTTTTCCTAATTTATGTACAGTTTTAATGTTTTGTATATATATAAATTGCTGCGAGATTAGTTTTTGAAAAAAAAAAAGAAAAGAAAAACAAATTGGTTCCAAATTTTGAAAAAAAAAATCTGGATGCAGAAATTCACTAAAATGGATATATCTAATTCATTTAAAAGAAATCTTCAACATTTATACGATATTTTTCTCATAAAAGCACGTTCTTTAAGATGTCAGAAGCACAATTTTGAAATTGGTTTTCACAATTTTAAGATAAGCAATTATATTTTAAGAAGTACAGTAAGTTTAGAAGTACTTTTTAGAAATATGGATGTATATTTTTCAAATGCAACAAAATCTTGAATGTTTTTATCTTTACTGTTTGTTTCTACCTCATCCAGTTTTCCTTCAAGTAACCTTTTTTACTCCTAAGTGCACGACTTGCTTCCCAGCTTTCATTGAAATAATTATCTCTATTCTCCTCATGTAACTCTGTAAAAATTTCAATTTTGCCTGTTTCCTTCTTTCAGGGGCGGTTATTCAGGTGAAGTAGGTGAAGTGTTACTTCACGTATTTACATGTAAAACACAGTTTTATCTCATATTAATAATTAATTCCAGTTATTACTGATATCGTGTTTCTAAAATAAGAAAAAGTTTTCTTTTCTGTCGTTATAAACAGTATTTAGTTGTATAAATACTACCTGTAACCGTCCGCTGAATAGAATAATGTCAACTGTTACGAGCGCCGAGCGGTGACTATTGGAACTTACAATACTGTACAGGTGAAATTATTTGGGCTTCCATTCTCATACAATACTTGGTTTCCATGGTAACGTGACGTCACGCACTAAAGAAAGATTGTATGAGTGAAGTGCGTTTCTCAGTCTTTCAGTTACGGAGAACTGCCAGACTTCTTGTAGGTGGAGTAACCAGTTTGCAGATCTAACGGTACTAATAATAGAGAAGGGGTGAAGCTCGTCTCCAAGGCCTGGGGCTATTGTTCAAGGGCTGTGAAATTTTACAATATGTACTACCTGACTCGAGAATAGTATCCTCATTTCTTGTTTCCAAGCATCCACCCCTGAAGTGTTATTTTATCAGGAATACACCCCACATACATTCGCAAAGTTTAAAAGTTGTATTCCGCCGCGTGTATTATTTTATCTCATGAGCTCATGATCTTGCCAGTTTTGTTCCAACTCTTGTACTTGAAAGTTTAACGCGCGCGTAAATATACGCATATAGTTCAATATTGTGTACGTATATATTAACTTATTATTTAATATATTTAGAATATATTAGTGATAAGTGTACATAGTGTATTAATCCTACATCATAGTGCTATTATACAAATACTTAGGTACCAGTACATAGAAAATGTTGATTAATGAGTGCGAAATATGTATCCCGAAAATGACACGGTTTGTAATTTATTAGAAATGTCGTTTTGTAGACTTAAATATGAAGATAAAAAAAGACGTTTTAAATTCTGGACGACCTACAGTTCCATTTGTTATTTATTTTAAAAAGTGCTAAGAAAGTACAGAAGTTGTATAAAACAACTTAAAAAAATTCTTCCGATGAAAGAAGCTTTTCTGTGTGAAGAGATTGAAAATTTCACTCGGAATGCTACATCACAGGAGAGACTTTCATCATTAGCCCCATAGCTTTGCATAGAGATATACTGTCCACCCTCAGTTAAACTCAGACATTTATGAAGACATCATCGACAGGCTTGCTGTTTTAAAAGATAGGAGGATTGACTTGGTATGCAAGAAATTGGTTGAGTCCTGAAATAAATTAATTTTCCTATTTGCATGTGTTCTAGAACTATTAAAACTGTACGCAGTTTAAGAATAGTAGGCCCACTCATTATATTGGTAAAACTGTAAATGCATTTGTGTATGTGAACAGCACTTCACCTATTCTTTTTACGGCGAGCCGCTACTGCCTTCTTTCTACTGCCATGCAACAATCTTCATCAAACCACGGTTTCTTTTTCTTAGTTTCATAATAACCTATGCTCTGCTCAGCTGCAATTTTGATACTATCTCTGATATTTTCCCAAACGCTATTAACATCTGTTTCTCAACTTCGTAGTAACTTCCTAAAGTGGCAAACCTATTTGAAATTTCGACCTGATAATGTTGCTTAGTTTCCTCGTCCTTTAATTTCAGAATATTGAATTTACTAATATTAACTTGCTGCTCTACTCGCTTGGCTACTGAAGAAGGAGATAGACCTAGAGTTCTACACCACATCAGCCATGCTAGACGACAGCTGGACCAGGGAGTGTAGGAGCCAGAGACACGTGACAACAAGACTCGCAATACACGGGTTTCATCATAAAATATGCGTGAATAACGAGTTCCATGAACCGACCGAAGACTGCAAATGTGTGCTGTGCGGGCAAAGATGTAGGAAATACCACATCTTAACGTGTGCGAAGAGAGTTAAACCAATAACAGACTATGGCAAAGACTAAACTTGGACATTAATGCTCAACTCGAGCGCATTTTTCTCATTATTATTATTATTATTATTATTATTATTATTATTATTATTATTATTATTATTATTATTATTATATACTTTATAGTTTTGGCGGCAAAAATTGTCTGAATAACTTGTAAACAGTTTGTTGTGAATTTGCAATGTGAATTTAAAGTTATTTTTCAGAGTTTATTTTATCCATTGAGCATAGGTAGGTCTCCCAGATTCGGTGTAGGTCGTAAATTTTATGGAAACCGGTTTACAAAGGGAGTGAAAGATAATGAGCCTGCAACTTCAAATAATTCAACTAAAATGTGCTTATGGCGATTAGACCATGTGCATGCAAGAAGAAACTGAAATATTTAAATGATAAACCCTTAGATTATCTGAATAACAATGTAAATAGTGATAGTGATAGTGATAGTGATAGTGTTTATGTAAGTGGTTGTGTAGTGTTTGAGTTGCCAGCTTTGACTAAACCTATAAACAAAAGTGCAAAGTGCAAGGAGTGTGGAGAAAATGGAAATCTTGAGTTGGTTGAGGACACAAATGGAGGGAAGGGAATTACATCAAAATTAATCGTCAAATGCAATTCTTGTAGGTTGAATGAATCAGGTTATTCATCAGGGCTAACCAAGAAGAGAATCTACAACACAAATGTGAGAGCGTATTCTATGAGATTTATTGGAAAGGGTCACAAAGCTGCACTTGCCACCACCCCCACTGTTTGACAGGTAGGCCAAAATTTTATAAATTTTTTGTTCTATGCACTAAAACCTTTGCATGTAAAAAATAAATTTTGAGAGTGTGTTTGTTAAATAGCTGTAGAACAGATAGTATGATACATTAGGTGAATTTTTCTGAGCTCAAAATACGCCCATTGATATCCTCAAAATAGCCTGTAAATTTCAATTTGATGTAGCTAAAACTTTTGATGTGGAAGAAATGAGAACTATGGTAAATTTGCTATATTACCTATGGCCACTCACGTAAAAGTACCCTTAAGAACGGATATTAGGGAAGGATAAACTTGATCAAGGATGAGAATGGTGACTTGCTTGCAGACTCTCATTCAATGGTGAACAGATGGAAAAACTATTTTGGGCAACTACTAAATGTACATAGGCCAAATAAAAAGGATCAGGATGAAATTCAAACACAAACTGCTGAGCCATTTATACCCGAACCCACACTTTCAGAAGCCGAAACTGCGATAGAAAATCTGAAAAAGTACAGGTCTCCAGATATTGATCAAATTCCAGCAGAATTAATATAAGAGGGTGGAAGCGTATTATCTACCGAAATTTATAAACTTGTACTTGCTATTTGGGAAAAGGAAATTGTGCCGGAACAATGGAAGGAGTCCATAATTGCACCTATTTTTAAGAAGGGGACAAGACTAACTGTAGTAACTTTCGAGGAATATCACTTTTGTTGACGTCGTACAAAATTTTGTCCAATATTCTTTTGAGGTACGTAGATGAAATTATTGGGGATCATCAGTACGGTTTTAGGCGTAATAGATAGACTATTGATCAGATTGGAGAAAAAATGGGAGTATAAGGGTACAGTACATCAGTTATTCATAGATTTCAAAAGGGCATATGACTCGGTTAAGAGAGAAGTTTTATATAATATTCGTATTGAATTTGATATTCCCAAGAAACTAGTTCGATTAATTAAAATGTGTCTCAGTGAAACATACAGCAGAGTCCGTATAGGTCAGTTTCTATCTGATGCGTTTCCAATTCACTGTGGGCTAAAGCAAGGAGATGCACTATCACTTTACTTTTTAACTTTGCTCTAGAGTATGCCATTGGGAAAATTCAGGATAACAGACAGGGTTTGGAATTGGACGGGTTACATCAGCTGCTTGTCTATGCGGATGACGTGAATATGTTAGGAGAAAATCCACAAACGATTAGGGAAAACACGGAAATGTTACTTGAAGCAAGTAAAGAGATAGCTTTGGAAGTAAATTCCGAAAAAAAGAAAGTATATGATTATGTCTCGTGACTAAGATATTGTACGAAATCGAAGTATAAAAATTGGAGATTTATCCTTCGATGAGGTGGAAAAATTCAAATATCTTGGAGCAACAGTAACAAATATAAATGACACTCGGGGGAAATTAAACACAGAATAAATATGGGAAATGCCTGTTATTATTCGGTTAAGAAGCTTTTGCCGTCTAGTCTCCTGTAAAAAAATCTGAAAGTTAGAATTTATAAACCAGTTATATTACCGGTTATTCTGTATGGTTGTGAAACTTGGACTCTTGCTCTGAGAGAGGAACTGAGATTAAGGGTGTTTGAGAATAAGGTGCTTAGGAAAATATTTGGGGTAAGAGGGATGAAGTTACAACGCGGAACTGCACGTATTGTATTCTTCACCTGAAATAATTAGGAACATTAAATTCAGACGTTGAGATTGGAAGGGCATGTAGCACGTATGGGCAAATACAGAAATGCATATAAAGTATTAGTTGGGAGACCGGAGGGGAAAAAAGACCTTTGGGGAGGCCGAGACGTATAAATGAAAATGTTATATTTTATTTAACGACGCTCCCAACTGCAGAGGTTATATCAGCGTCGCCGATGTGCCGGAATTTTGTCCCGCAGGAGTTCTTTTACATGCCAGTAAATCTACTGACATGAGCCTGTCGCATTTAAGCACACTTAAATGCCATCGACCGACCTGGCCCGGGATCGAACCCGCAACCTTGGGCATAGAAGGCCAGCGCTATAGTAACTCCGAGACGTAGATGGGAGGATAATATTAAAATGGATTTGAGGGAGGTGGGATATGATGATAGAGACTGGATTAATCTTGCATAGAATAGGGGCCGATGGCGGGCTTATGTGAGAGCGGCAATGAACATGCGGATTCCTTAAAACCTATTTGTCAGTAAGTAACAAAATAATAAATATATATTCTAAAAAAATGTTTTCTAATAGCCAAAATAATGTGTGTACCATATACTGTATAATGCATGTGGCATTAGCCTAATTGTTGTAAAAAATTGAAGTTACAAACATTGCAATCAAAGTTAGTGTTATTAAAATACCCTGTGCAGCATAGCTTCAGAAATGTGACAATGCCATAAATGCATTTTTGACATATCAATGGATAATTTAAAGGGGGAGGAAAGTAAAAATTAAGTTGCGGAGAATTGCGATCAAAATTAAGTTTCGTTTAAAAATTCTGCCCACTAAAGCTTTGAAAATGGCACCACAGCAACTGACAAGGCCATAAATGCGCATTAAATTTTATGTAACTTAGTGTATTTTTCACATATTAAATATAATTTTTTGAAAATTCATTGTTTTTACCATAGTTTATCTTCTCCTCAACATTTCATGTTTCAAAGTGACGGACTTTTATTACGGTATAAAGCGGCTTTGTTCCATCTTCTGAATTAAAGAGAAATGGTAAATAAAAAATAAGTAATAACTACTTCATTGTGTTAATTTTATACATTTTGGTGGTAAATTACGTATGATTTAGAGGATGACGCAAACCACATTGAAACTAGCCAACCAGGTAATTTATAATATTAACACAGTGAAGCAATTACTTGTTCAATAACGTTCATTAGTGATTATATACTTAAATGTTAAAAGAGTCTATCCAAAAATAAAAAGTTTTCAGTTTGGAGTAGTAAGCCTACTGAAATCAAGTCTGAGACACATGATGGGAGGTGGCAGTGTTACAATACTGTAGTATGTAGGGGGGATGTATGGATCCAGTGTGCTACCTTCGGAAATAACTTTTGCCTGGAGTCTCTCATTGAGAGATGGTGTGCGCTTACGTGCCATAAATCTACGACACGGACCTCTTCTGGAGGAAGCTATGCTAAGGATTTTATCGTAGGTGTAGGCTATATGTCCACCATTTTGTTCTTTTACAAGTAACAGCCTCTCTTCAAGGCTGTATAAATCAGCTCGAGTTCGTGTTCTGGAATATCTGCCACAGTGTGTGCGTTGTCAGTTGTAGGAGGTTTGTAGGAGGTTTTGCACAACCATTAATAATCTGCTAGGTTAATATCTGGCGACATTGCAGGCCAAGTTACAGGAAAGCGCTTGCTTTCAACACGACCACCAGGACAATCAGAAACGAATTCCTTTTCACAGTGATGCAAAAAACCCCAATTTTTTGTATAATAAGGCAGTGCCAGAATTTTTAAGATTGTGTACAAAAAAAAAAAAAAAAAAAAAAAAAAAAAAAAAAAAAAAAAAAAAAAAAAAAATGAGAAATCGAAGTTACCGGTTACTTTCGACAAAAATTCTACAGAATGGATTTTGGAAGACTCCGGTAAGTCCTATTTTTCACATAATTTTAAATACAGTAGCATTTTCTCTCAAGTTCGGTATATTTACAGCCCTTAGTTGCTCATCTTTCATGAAATGAACGAGATTCAGTTCCATGCTGAAGGTAATCTCAAGACATGAAACAAGCCTATGGACTACTGAAGTTTCTATTATGAGGATAGGCCTACTGTTGATTTGCAATGATTTGGCGATGGTGGAACGTGAATGGCAAAAGAAACGCGTGCTCTGAGAGAGGCTGCAGCCTAACATTTTTGAGAGATCTAACATCGTAAGACATTGATAGTTAACAGAGTGCTAAGATTATATCTATATTCCATCATGGAGGGAATATTGGACAAATCATGTCAATATATTGACAAATTTCGAATTCCGTGTCGACTTCAAGTGATGGAGGGCGACAGAGATGGTTTGGATGTTGAAATCGGCACAGACGTAGGCGCAGTTCCGACAACAAGAGTAAGATTACGGGGAACAGAGAAAGAAGAAAGCATGAGGAAGAGGACAGTGAATAAAAAGGTGGGGAGAGGAGTAAGAGAAAAAAGGGAAGAAAATACGGAGTGGAATGTAAAGAAAGAGGGGAGACGGAAAATACGGAGGAAAACAAAAATAAAACGAGAAAGGAAGCGAGAAAATTCAAGAAAAGGAAAACGAGAAAAAAAGGATAGAGAGGACTAGAAGAAGACAAATGAAAATAAAAAAGTTAAGTAGAGTGGAGAAATTAATAGTAGGAGAAGAAGTGTAAGGAGGAAAGGGATGGCAAAGAAAACGAAGACAAGTAGGAAGATAAAGAGGAAGGGGGAAATGAAATGAGAAACAAGTGGAATGCGTCGAAGAAGAGAAGAAGTAAGACGAAGAGAAAGAAAGACAGGGAAAGAGGTGAAAAAAAGATAAAAATGAATAAGAAAAAGAGAGAAAGAGTTACGAGAAAGGGAAAGAAAGAAATAAGAGTGAATATAGTAATATACGTTACAAGAGCGGTATGTTGACGTTTTCATGGTCGAGGAAAAGATTGAAAAAGCGAAACGTAGTTGAGCTTTTTTAATTTCCGAGAACATGAAAACAAACATACCGCTCGTGTATCGTTTATTACATACCTGAAAGACGAATTTCTAATTAGTTGCAATGAAATCTCCATGTTGCTTTCCGTTTAATGACGGCAACTTCGGAAAACTTAATATCTTTCTTCAACATTGTTGCTATAAAATGTTTTCTGTGTTTACTATACTCCAGCAGGCCGTGATATACGTCTGTCTTCCCCCCCCCCCCAGTCTATAAATGCGAACTTAAAACAAACGGTAAGGTTATGTAATAATTTATTTTTCATTTTAATATTTTAACAATATTATTTATATAACATATTGCAGTAATAACATCGGCATCTGGAATCTTGTTGATTTTTTCACGGCTTCCTTAATGTTACTTGTATCAGGAATGCAATAAGTTTCGTGGAGTAGTAGACTTTACTTAATTTTTGCAAATATTTAAAAACAATAATTAACATTGCAATTTAGGTGAAATTGCAGTGGTAACTTTCCAATTTATAATTATTATTATGTTAAACGTCTCTAAAAATAATTTGTTAAAAGCCTAAAGCAGTAAAATGAATGTCGCGCTTAAGCGGTAAGAAGAGGGAAATTGTTATGTGTGTTACGTTGGGAATACTGAATGTGGTATTTCACACTTACCGCGTATTGGTTCTGTGCGGAAAACAAGCAAATACGCACGATCTCGCACAAAATATTTTATTTTATGTCCCAAATCAAAGACGATAGCTGGTGAAGTCAAATTGTCACAGACGTACTGACTATGGTGCGCGTTCCACAGGTTGGGGGCCAGACCACCCAGGCGCTCATCTTGTTTCCCGTATGCCGGCTAAACAAACGGGTCGTCGCGTCTCCTGTACCAATATTTACCTGGGGCTTGTCACAAACGACCAACACGTGGACCGCGGGCGGGAATATAAGACGAATTTATGGAGGAGAGCAAGTGTAGTCCAATGTGATCAGATGTGCGTGCGTGCTGCAGTTTGGTTGCCACACTCTTATGCCCTCTTTTCTATGAAGCGAGTACTTTCACATTTTGCGAAAAAAAAAGTCAGAAGCAGTCAAAATAGATTTCGAGATCTATACAGACATGCATGTCTCCTGAGAGCGAAAGGTACAAGACAACAATATGCCATGTAGGATACTATGGTTACAAAATAATGTCATGGCCTACTTGAGTATTATAGTTTCAAAATCTGTCTTCTGGTAAAAAAAAATCAGTGAGTTAACAATGCCAGCGGATTCCATATTACAAAATCTAACTGTTTTAATGTCGTTTCTGTTCCAAAAAAAATCTGATCCTATTTAAAACTGTGATGAAAAATTTAGTTTTATTCAACAATCCTCAATGGAATTGTTCCAAAACTTGCCTACTCCAGGTCCATTTCGAAAGCTGCCTTATTCTCATAATTAATGTAGTTGGTCATCTTTCTTGTTTATTCCAAAGCACACATAATCCACAGATTACTATGCTACATATACGATTATTACAACTATACTGCTCAAAAAATTAGCGGAACAAGATTTGAAATTAGTTTTTTATTGAACAATGAAAATGTAGAATGTTGTCCTTAGCACAGCATGAACTTCAGACACTAAAGTCGTGACGCTGTTATTCCCGGCGTGACTCCTCCTCTTTGCTTACGTCTTAGGAAGTCAAGGCTCTATAAGGTCTAGGTAGGTAGTATCGTTCGAAATTTTTGTTCTTTTGTTGTCGAGCTACCAGAAGAGGGAACTATTTGCCACACCGTTAAACATTATCAGTCTTACTAATAAACCGTGTATAGTTTTTATACTAGACTTATGCAGAGTTGAGACATAAAACTTTACTAATGAACCATGCAGAAGCGATGGACGTATAAACAGCCTGTACTGCTTTGCAGTAGTTATATACACGAAACCCCTTGTTTAAGCGTTGTATATAGAGAAAAAATGGCTGTCCCTCTAACAGCTGTTCGTATCGACTGTCATTTTATGATGATGGTTGCCTAGTAACCAAAGAAGAACAAACCAAAGAGCACAGAATAATTAAAATAATATTACTGTAGCTTGTATTCTTTGACCAAAATATAGTATGGTAATCGATTAGAGCCAGTTGTACTATCGATACACTAGAGCGCTCTACCGGATGCAATAGAGAACCTCAGATATTCTATTATCTTTCGTAACGAAGTAATGACGAAACTATGACGTAGCTGTGTAACAGTTGTACTGTTATACGCGATGTATGTTGTGATTATTAGTAAGGAATTTACACACGAAGTATAAACGAGCTACTCATTGTATAAGACAGTTAAACGTCTGTATATAGAGTTTTTATTAGTAAGACCGTATATGTCGTAGCTCCTATGATAATAAATCAAACGCACTGTAATTCAGCAAATAATTGAACGGCAAATAACGTCCTCGTGTGCTTTTTGCCAACGCCAACGAAAGAGCTAAAATGACGGGTGATTATATTAAGTATTTATCCAGCCTTAGGAAATGCTTAACATCTTCATAAGCGAATCACAAGACGCACACGTTTAAATGTAGCCGACCTGCAACGTGATTGGCTGCCGGAAATTAGAGCGACGGGACTATACAATTAATTTATAACAAATTACTTTTCATGGCCAATAAGAACCAAGTTGTGGTCAACAATGGTCATCTTACTCGATATTGCACAAAATAAAGTGAACAATCTGTTTCTTTATTCTAACAAACATGAGCCCTCACGATCTCTACATGGATTTAGTACCTCGTGTGCCGTTCATGAGCGTGAATTACTGCTTGGCATCTACGAGACAGACTTCTCACAATTATTTGCTGAATGTTGACTTGGGGTATATCCATCCATTCTTCATTAAGTGCCACTGCAAGCTGTTCGAGGTTCTGCGGGCTTCGATGACGCCTACGGATGCGTTTTTCAAGCATACTCCATACGTGTTAAGTAGGATTTTAAATCCGAACTAAGCGGCGTAGAGGACGTGGTGTCACTCGCTAAAAGGACGAAATGGCGCTGGGGAGGACACGTGATACGAATGCATCCTACCAGATGGGCACACACGGCGACACTGTGGGATCCAAGAATTAGCTGGAGAAACCGTGGACGACCGAGAACCAGATGGGGGGACGAGTTCAAGTTGCAGCTAGGAGGACTGTGGACCAGAATAGGACGCCAAAGAACACGGTGGAAGGACGCAGTCAACCAACTTTGAGCGGGAGCAACAACCAGTGCTGGTGAAATTGTGGACAAAGAACTAGGAATGTAAATAGACCATCAGGTCGGCTCTTCTGATGGTCAAGACATGAGCCACCCCTGCCCAAACAGGAGGCCTTGACCCACTGGGGATTTACGGCTTTATTATTATTATTATTATTATTATTATTATTATTATTATTATTATTATTATTATTATTATTATCTCTGGCCAATCCATTAAAGGAATTTCATGCTCGTTCAGAAAATTCATGGAGACGGCGTCACTGTGGGCTCTCGCGTTGTCATGCACCAACACAAATCCAGCACCCATACCTTCCATTACAGGCAGAACATGTTGTCACAATATATTCTCAACATAACCAATTGCATTTAGCCGGCCAGGAACGACGGTCAGAACAGTTTCTAAGCTGATGCCGACCCACGCCATAATTGAGCCCCCACCAAACCTGTTAATTTCAAGAATGTTAGGTTCATCGAGACGCTCTCCACGACATCTCCAGGCACGTAACTGTCCAACACAAGAAGTGAACAGTAGGCTACTTGCCTCTAATGTCGAAGTTGCCAATTTATATGTTCCAGAGCGAATCTTAACCTTGCTCTCTTGAGATGAACCTCGAAAAGAGGGGCACTTAGAGGTCTCCGAGCTCTCAAACTAACTTCCCACAATCTATTTTGAACTCGTCTTAATGTGTGTAATCAATGTAACATGATTAAAGTATGTAGTGCTATTTGAAAAATTGATGACGTCACGTGTATCTTGTACCATAATGTAGTTACATGCACCAAATCTCTACACTCATGTTAGCCCCTCGTTCTAACATAACTCCCAATAACAAAAATTCCAATACATATCCAAAAAAAAAAAAGTTATAATAGGTGCACAAGATAAATGGGACACCCTGTATAGGTATATTCTCTGTAAAATGTTACATTCTGAAAGAATTTATGTTGAACTGCCGTCACACTAAAAATAAACAATGTATGTACTCTCAAACAAAATACGTTTATATATGAAATTCTTATCCGTAATCATTACCAATAAAATTAGGCTACTACAAATTACACAAAAGTTATGTATCTGCAAATCTACATTTTATTTCAAGCCTGCGTGCTAAATTCAGATTTGCAAGTCAGCGTAGTTTTCGAAAGAAAGAAAAACAAAAACTGTCCACAAAGTGTGAGTTGATGGGTACAGTATAAAATCTCTTCGGTCGTCCTAACAGTTGGTATCCTTGCACAGTAATTTTTCGTAACCTACTGGACAAATTGAATTCATACTGAGCAAGGTGGGTCAGTGGGAAGTAAATTTCATTCGGGAGACATCGGGTTCAGACCCAAAGCAGACGTGTGAATAATGCATGCGTAACTGTAGGAAGTTAATACAGACTTGTCTCTCTCACATAGAGACGTTGTTCACCGGTCCATGTTTATGAATGTCACACACAGAAAGCTGCCATCCTGCTCTGGTGTTCATTGAAATTCTATGTAATTTTATTTCACTTCTTTTCATTAAAAATAATAAATGACTGAAAGTATTGTGTAATGAAATTTGTAAAGTTGGGGAAAACACAAGAATCCCGCTAAGAATGCTCATTTTCATCAGTTATATCTAAGGGGAAAAGGAACTGGCCAACTTACCCATTGTCTTCTGGTTTAGTTGCCTCATGAGTTATGCCTTATTGGTGTCACTTAGGTTCAAACCTGTCTTCGGACAGCTGACTAAACAACAACTTATATCTAGAGACTGGATTTGTATGTAAAGGTAAAGATGCTTCCATGCATGCCATGAGGCACATGGGGGCATGGAGGTAGAGCTCCACGCATTCCTTGACTTTGGAATGGCATCACGCTCTGACCGTCTTTTACCTCTGGGGAAGATCCTCCACTAGATGAATTTCTATTTTTGTGACATAGACTATTTCTCTTTTGTTAGATTGCAGAGTAAAGGTGGGGTGTCTGGGCGTTTTAATGTCACAGTCTGGAACTGTGACAGTTCCGCAAAAATCACTGTAGCAGATTATAGCGATTTTCTCAAAGTGTGATTTTAATGTTCGGATGATTCTTGGGAAAGCCACAAGTCTTCAAATCACATCCCACCACTATTTTGGAGTGTTGTGAATAAAACCTCAAAAAGGTTCTAACTTACATCACAATCCACTCAGGTGATTTTTTATTTTATTGGGTTATTTTACGACGCTGTATCAACATCTAAGTTATTTAGCTTCTGAATGAAATGAAGGTGATAATGCCGGTGAAATGAGTCCGGAGTCCAGCACCGAAAGTTACACAGCATTTGCTCATATTGGGTTGAGGGAAAACCCCGGAAAAACCTCAACCAGGTAACTTGCCCCGACCGGGATTCGAACCCGGGCCACTTGGTTTCGCGGCCTGACGCGCTAGCCGTTACTCCACAGGTGTGGACTCCACTCGGGTGTACTCGTAGTAATTTTTAACTTTTAATATATGGAATTCTACTTATGACTGTGTCGGTTAACTCCAGGAATCAAACCTTAGTCGGCAAAATGTGAATTTAGAGCTCCGATATAACTTTATTGATAATAATAGTCTATCAGTCAGCTGGAACAAAATGAATGTGTCGTTCTCTTGTTGAAAAAAATCGCCGCACTCGGACGGCAACTTCTCCGACTGATGTGTGTAGCGTGTTATCTAAACACTCGACTGCAGGGGCGAAGGAGAGCTCATGACGATGCAGCAACGTGTCTTCGCTAATGAAATTAGGAAGGGAGCACGAACGAGAGGAAACGTTGGGTGGTCCGTGTGATGCTCAAACACTGCGCAGGGGAGAGGGAAGGGCTTTTCTACATTCCAGAATTCCACTTCGAGCTCTTAAAAGTTAATTTCAGGTTTCTGAATTTGTAGTGTTGAGTTGTCCTCGTCCTCGTGCGCCTAGCAGGAAAGTGCGGAGCTCTTTCTTTGGCCTAACACCCGATTGTGGTCAACCAAGTTCAGCCGCAGCAATGTTCCTGCGTGTAGGCTCTCACTGTGGGTTCGAATCGCGTCTCCTCTGATAATGTGATTTTGTGTGTTGTTTAAGGCGGGAATCCTGTGTGTCGTACTGAATCCGAGACACAGGAATCTCGCCTAATACGTGTTGTCTAATGTAACCATCTAGAAAGAAGGAATATAAAATCTGACAGCGTAAGGCCCGTAACACACTTGCAGAGTTTTCGCCAGCGAGAAATGTGTTGCGAGAAAATTAAAAAATTGATAACATGGATTCAAATGGACGTCCACACACTGGAAGAGATTCTCGCTCGAGGCAGAAACCTCGCGCGAGTTTCTCGCTGGGATCGGTAGCTCAGCGAATTTTCTTGACACATTTATCAAAGAGTTTGACATTTATACTCTTTATGACGATTGAATGTAGAAAAAGACATCACAGGTGGCGATGAATTGTAATGTTTTTATTTGAAAACGAGGAAAGATGGCTGATAATCGAACTTGTACGATGTCAGCCGTAGGCCTATTTATAGGATACACGGGATGAAAACTATAAAAACACGAAACTTAAAGAAGAAATTTAGGGACAAATATCAGATTATCTGAAAATAAATAGGGCTATATTTTATTTTGATGAGATTTAATAGTATTAATTAAACATTTGAAATAATGTATCTATAGGATGTGTTAACAGTTTACATAATTTTAATCAGAACATAGCAAAGAATCCTCTATCATATAATGAATGGCAAAAAACTGTCGTCTATTCAACCTGAAATAATGCCTAAAACTATCATCATTCAAATCGAAACCAGTGTCCAAACCTCGCCCTTATTTTCGTAAGATACAATGTGATTTTCAGATATTTCTGGCTTTAATTTTAGGCCTACTTTTTCTTTTCATTAACAAAATATGTTCATGTAACTCGATTTTCTCATCATCTGAATACTCAAATTCAACATAGCGTTCGCACGTAATTTGTAAAATACGACAATATACAGTACTTTCAGGTTATATATTTAAGTACGACAATATACGTAAATACATAACCTATAATATTTCCCCCAACGAGTCATTACTATAATCAGAAAAATGCTTTCGGCATGAAGGCAGTGCATAGATGATCATACCTAGCTGTGATCTGTCATAGCGAGAACTCGCCAAGTGTGTGGAGGAAGGCTCTTCGCCTCTTTCTCGCAACACATTTCTCGCTGGCAAAAATTCTGCAAGTGTGTTACGGGCCTTAAGGGGAGCAGGTACTGCCTATCTCGACAATGTTAAAATCACAGAATTCAGGTACGCATAGCTCAGAAACTACTTGAGATAGAAAAACAATTTTTACAACACTTATCAATCTTAAAGTCCTCTATTTTTTAAAACAAAATGTATTATTGTATCTTTAAAATTGTGGTCTCAAAAAATAACATGTGATTAAAATAAAAAAAAATAGGTCACAATAAAAAATTTTTTATCGATTATAGGAATTGAATGTACTTAATGAAATTATTCTAATACATAGATAAAGGTTATAAATATAACATGTAAAAATTTCAAATCTCTATGTTCAATGGTTTCAGAGCTACGCGTACCTGAACTCTGTGATTTTAACATTGTCGAGATAGGTAGTACCTGCTCCCCTTAAGATTCTAGGAAAGAAAAAGAAAGAAGAACGAGAAGAGATCAAGAAAGGAAATAACAAAGGGCGGAATAAATAAAGGGAATAAGAAAAGAAGGAAAGCACAGAGAAAATACGAGAAGGGAAATGAGAAAGAAAGGAAAAATGTACCAAGGGACCTGGGAAATCCCTATGAATGTGTGGAACATCTGTACATGAATTAGGGAAAATAAATACAATGTGCTGTAAGATAAAATATATATATATATATATATATATATATATATATATATATATATGAAATAAGCTATGAATAACAGTTCTACAACAATAATAATAATAATAATAATAATAATAATAACAATAATAATATACCTAATAATAATGATAGTAAAAATAATACTAACAAATGGCTTTTATAGAACCCGGAGGTTCATTGCCGCCCTCACATAAACCCGCCATCGATCCCTATCTTCAGCAAGACTAATCCTGTCCCTACTAGCATATCCAAACTCTATCAAATCCATTTTAATATTATCGTCCCATCTACGTCTCGGCCTCCCTAAAGGTCTTTTTCCTCTCAGATATCCCAACTAACACTCTATACGCTTTTCTGAATTCACCCGTACGTGCTACATGCCCTGACCATCTCAAACGTCTGGATTTAATGTTCCTTATTATGTTAGGTGAAGAATACAATGCGTGCAGTTCTGCGTTGTGTAACTTTCTCCATTCTCCTGTAACTTCATCCCTCTTAGCCCCAAATATTTGCCTAAGCATCTTATTCTTAGACGCTCTTAACTTCTGTTCCTCCCTCAAAGTGAGTGTTCAAGTTTCACAACCATACAGAACAACCGGTAATATAACTATTTTATAAATAAAACTTTCAGTTTTTTTAAAGCAGACTGGATGACAAAAGCTTCGCAACCGAATAATAACACACATTTCCCATACTTATTTATTCTGCGTTTAATTTGCTCTCTAGTGAATTGTTGCTTCAAGATATTTTAATTTTTCCATCGCTTCAGAGTATAAATTTACAACAACAACAACAACGATAATAATAATAATAATAATAATAATAATGATAATGGATAATGATCATGATGATGATAATAATAATAATAATAATTTATTGCCAGAACAAAGATACATAGGCCTATTGATTTTTTTATGTAAGAACTCTCTAGCACCCCCAGAAAGAGTAAGTTACATACTCGTGCTCAGGGGACATTCCACATAAGTTAATGTTAAGACATTTTATTGAATAACAGAGTAAAAAGTAATAAAAGAAAAGAAGAAGAAGAAGAAGAAGAAGAAAAACACATATCACAATAATTGAACTTTAAATTTTCTCTGTTAACAGCAATTTTAATAGATTTTTTGAAATCAGGAGCATGAGCAAATTGTATGTTTGGGAATTTATCTATTATCATGTTATAAAGCCTTGGACCGAAGTTGCTACTGTGATTATATGCTACAGTTGTGGTACATTTAGGAACTGTCAAGCATATGTTGTCTGATCTTTCGGTTTTATATTTATGTGAATATAAATTAAATATGTTTCGGTTTTTATGTACGAAATTCAGTAATACATTGTTATACATTTAATGGAAGTCAAATACTTTAAATTCTGAATACAGCAGCTCT
Source organism: Periplaneta americana (assembly GCF_040183065.1). Classification (NCBI taxonomy): domain Eukaryota; kingdom Metazoa; phylum Arthropoda; class Insecta; order Blattodea; family Blattidae; genus Periplaneta; species Periplaneta americana. Next base: position 39,865,551 of record NC_091128.1, read on the forward strand.
GAAGGATAATCAACAGGTTTATTAAGGCACATTTTTATTATTCTTTTCTGTAGCAGAGTTATTGGCATGAGGGAGGTACTATAAGCACTACCCCATCCTATAATGCCGTATTGTAATATAGCTTGTACTAATGCGAGATAAATCAGTCGTAAAGTATGGACAGTCAAGTAATTTCGTAGGATGACAAAATAGTGAATATATTTTTTAAATCTATTGCACAGAAAAAGAACATGTTTATTCCAACGTGAATGTTGGTCGATTATTATTCCGAGATATTTAACTTGAGGAGATTCATTTAGAATAGGACAGTTACAACTATTTGAAGAACAATTGGATGTATGAATTTTTAAACACAAGAGCGAATCAGGAGATTTCATACCAACAGATATTAACGAAAATGGTACAACCGTGGTTTTAGAATGATTTAAGACAAGTATGTTGGAATCAAACCAATTTTTAATCAATGTGATGCCATTGTTTGCATTAAAGTATCATCCCAAGTTTTACCTGCAAAAATAACAACCGTGTCATCCGCATACGAAAATATCTCAGCATTGAATTTTTTTAAATTAATTGCCAATAGATCATTAATATAGGCTATATTAAAAATAAAACTGGACCGAAGACAGTCCCCTGTGGGACATCGATATTAATATTTCGAGTACTACTAAATTTATTGTCAATTTTGGTTACATGTGTTCTGTTACTAAGGTAAGAAGCAAGCAATTTCAAAACAATTCCATTAAATCATATCTTTTTAAATTTTTCTAATAATAAAAGGTGATTCGCAGTATCAAAGGCTTTTCTGATGTCAATAAAACACTTACACATTTATTTTTATAGTAAAAATTATTGATGATACTTCTGGTAACATTAAAGATAGCATCATCAGTACTAAGATTGTTACGAAAGCGAAATTGATTCATGTGCAATATATTATGTTTTCTAAGAAGTTAATTAAACGTACTTTCATGCATTTTTCTAGAATTTTAGAAATACTAGAGAGTAAAGAAATGGGCCTATAGTTATTCATGTTATTTTTTTTCGCCCGATTTATAAATTGGAAGAATAACAGCATGTTTTAATTTTGAAGGGAAAGTGACATGTATAAAACACAAATTAAAAATGTGAACTAACGGTTTGGCTAAGTAATAAATGAGGTACTTTGACGATAAACAGTCTGAACCTGGAGAACTGTTATTCCTTAAAGTTCTAGTAATTTTTATTAACTCGGTTTCAGTGATCAAATGGTCGATCAAAATTTTGTCCTCCAATGTGATAGAAGTTGTAACAAAAATATTCCCTCGGGGGAACCTGAAACCCCTGGAGGGCGCGTACCCAGGTGGCGGATAGGGGAATGCCCTGCAGGTATGCAAGGTAGGAGGGAAATAAAATACCTCCCGCAGACAACAGGCAAGTAGTGACTACAAGGAGCGGCCAAATCAGAGACAAAGTCACACTGTCTCAGAGACTGTGTCCAGGATTCAATCCAACGACAGGTGTAACTCACCCATCCATGAGAAATGCAACATATAATTATTATAGACTTACCCCTGACTGCATCTACTCAGATCCAAAGAAGGTTGCACACCTGCTGGAACAACATAATCTCATGGACTTGGTCTAAGGACCTTGGGATAAGGAAGAAGAAGAAGAAGAAGAAGGCAAAAAATGTTCAATTGTAGTTGACAACTCAGTTTTTGCATTATTATATTCTACTTATCTAATTTACAACTTTCTCTATGCCTATGAGATTCGCAAGTCAGTATTCAATTCAAATCGCTGAAACTTCTAGAAAAATGATGTTTGCATAAAATTAAAAAAATAGTATTTCAATGAAGAAGAATGGAATTTATTAAGCCGCTTGGTATCCCAGTTGGCTTACGACAACCCGGCCCTGATTTCAAATCCCGACAATGACGGAAGTGTATTTCTGGTGGACAGTCAGTTGTGATTATTTTTTCGGCGTTCTTTCGATTTTGTCTCTTCATTACATCAAACTCTTCAAAATTCCCTTTTCATTATCCCCGTTTCGAAAAACAAGGCACCACTTGCGTTTGTGCGGCGTCTAATCGGCTATCCATACGATGGGTGCTCCTCGTTGTTTGTTTAAAGATAGATAGATAGATGGAAGTGGTAGTGGATTCTAACGACTTGTAGAGGAACCGAAGCCTCTCTCCCCCCACGGATCTCATTTCTGTTGGGAACATGTTAACTATCTATGTATATAATTTGAACTGGCAATGGAAATTACGGGAAAACGGCTGAACGGATTTTAATAAATGACCGCTCATTTTGAAGCTTGGAACCCAAAGTCTTTTCAGGAAAATAGTAGTTTTCAGTGAAATGTCAATTTTCCTATATCATTTTCCTATTTTCCAAAATCCATCTGTCGTCAGTTTTGAGAAATAATGGCTTTTAAGAATAAAACAAAACACAACACACTACAATAAACAATATTACACGAAGGCCATGATCTGCAGGATATCTGACATTTTTAGAGTTCCAATTCAATTGGTGAGGTGGTTTGATGACATTATTACCATTAGAAATAAAATATTGTTATAGTTAATGCCATGAGGTGACTATTTTTCATTAATTATACATATTAATGCTATATTGATGATATGAAAGTGAAATGTTTTGGGGTTATGTAAGTAGATGTAGAGAATTTCTTAAATTAGATCTTCATTTCTATAATTTACTGAGTGGCGGCTATATAGTGTGTATATATATATATATATATATATATATATATATATATATATAACTATAAAACTTACGTAAGATAATACTGTTATTAAAAATCAAATATTTTTATAGTTATTAATCAAGTGAGGTTCGGTCTTTTTCATATACTTAATGGCAGTATGGTGTAAATATTTATATGCGTGATTCTCTTCAGTATTGGCTCGAGAGAGCGCAAAAATTACAGTTCCTAAGGAAAGACCATAAGGCATTACTTACTGATAAAATAAAAGGCCTATAAAATTATGTAGTCTCCCGATCATTTCAGCAAGATCTCTTAGCAGGATAAAATGATTTTACCCTCTACATTTCAAGCTCTACATGCAGCAGCTATACCAAGATGCTACGTCTATTGTTTGAAAGCGTAGCAAACCTGACTTCTGTTAACTTTCTCCTACAAACCACAATGACCTGAAATAGCTATTGCTTTACTCCCACACGAAAAACCCACTGATCGTCCTGACATTGTTACTCGCCTTGAAGATGGATAAGTTCAAGAAAAAGTATTTGGCATAAAATAATTCAGAGGGAGTATGTTTCATCATTATGGAAGCAAATAACTTTGAGAATGTCTTGTATTCTTCATTGAAAATAAATGTTAAAAATTTTTATTTGAACGTCTAATGAACTTAGTTTGCAGCACTTACTGCACAAGTCACTAGTTTATTATATTTTTTAATACTTCCAAGATATCGGATGAAAATTCATTATCATCAAGAACAACGAACACAGTCATTTCTTGTGGAGAAGCGAAGCTAATAATAAACAATCCCCTGTAGGCTATCTTCCATACCCAAGACTATGGATTATATCCATACTTTTAAAAGGAATAAGAAGTTAAGAATTTAGAAAAACTAAAAAATCAGATAGGTATGCAAGACTTACAAGCTAAGAGAAATCCTTCAGGCGAAGTCATTCCTCTTACGCTCTGTGTCTCAAAAGTCTGAGATAAACAAAAAACATTCCAGCAAGCTGATAAAAATCAGAGAATATGATACAGCTAAGCTTAGCTAAATACTGTTTGAAAACATGCCATTGATTTCCGCGGACTCCTTTCAAATCATTCGCAGGAATAGCGAGCCACAGGTTGGGAACCGCTGGTCTAGACCATTTGCCTGCCACGAAGGCGGTTCGAACTTTGAGTTCGGATTAAGTCTGGATGTCTTCATTTAAAAAAAGTCCATAGTGAAATCTATGCGGATAAATATAGACTTGTAGATGACAAGACGTTACAATGGAAGGTTAAATATTACCAACAAAAAGTTCTCTAGACAAATGTTAGCGAGACTGATTCGAAGCCCCTGTTTGTAACGGCTACTGAAAAATATTGCCGAGGAAATCAGAAATTTGCCTCGTGGGGGTCAGTAATTGTGCAAGCAACTGAGCAGAAAATCCATCTGTTGACTTTTAGAAATAAAGTTGCTGAAAATAGGGAATATTTGGAAACAAGCATAAACACATTACGCCATTCGTGCTTGTTGCAATAAGTTATTTGGTCCATTTGTTTGTTGACTTCTCGAGCTGTTATGAAGAAGCGAAGCAAATAACAAACAATAGAGTGTACCTTCCATACGTTTCAATGCCCACTATCATTGCACGGGTTATATCCATATTTTAAAAGGAAGCCTCATGGAATTGTTTAAACTATTGGATGAAGCAGTGTGTATATTTAGGGATCAATCAAAATATCATACAAATTGCACATTATTATCTGCCTTGTTTGATAGAGACATACTTTAATTCAGTTGTAAGTCTAATGACCGGTTTCTCCAAGTATTGTTAGAACATTTAATGAGTGTTAAACTCTAAACAGTTTGTTAAATATAGTTTTTCATGTCTTCAACACTTGTTTGGCTTAACAGATTGTTAAGTGTTTGTTAACTTTAAACGTAGGATTCTAGGCAGTTAACTCAATTGACAGTTAAATATAGCAGATGACATCACAGCTGTTCAAACAGAAGTTGTGAAAATGATATTTTGTCTCTCTTTAAGGAATGTTTCGTGAATGACTGATAACATAACATTCAAAAGATACTTTGGAAAGCTATAGGGAAAATAATCTTCAAAAGTGAACTTATTATCATATTGGCTGCTTATTTTCATACTGAGTTATTATTGAATATTTATAAAATGTGGGATCTCAACGTGGCAAGGTGACTAGGAATGATGATTTACATACTATGCATGATAGTCAATTTGTGACAATATAGATTTTCAAAACAAGTAGGCCTCAAAATTTTACAAGATATTTAAACCAGATTTGAATATCCTACAAACACAAATAGACCACTACTCCAATTCAACATATATTATACTATTTACTCTCGATTCTATAAATACTGGCTCTTTTCAACTAACTATAGCCAATGGCAATAGTATTTTAAAATACACAGCGAGTATTATATTTAAAAGGTTTAAGCAAAAATTGCTTCTTTGAGAAGTCATAATTATGTTAGCATTAGTACTATAACCTTACTTTGTAATAATAATAATAATAATAATAATAATAATAATAATAATAATAATAATAATATTATTATTATTATTATTATTATTATTATTATTATTATTAATAGTAGTGACCTACAACTTTCATTCGTCTTATTCTTTATCGATCATGGCCTATTGTACCAGATTATGATTTTATACAAGTTTCATGAGTTACTCTATAATTACAGAATTTAAAGAATAATATCAGCCAATAAAATATTCCCTTACATGTGCAAAATCATTACCAACTGCTATTGAGTGGTTAAAATAGTGTTAACGACTGTTATAGTTAAGTGTTGGTTGTTTTAAACAAAATGATGTTGAAGAAATGGAAAGTACGTTAACAAAAAGTTAAAAATAAACAGGCATATCAGACACAAATAAATAATTAAATAAACAAAAACAAACAATTTGTTAATATATTAACAAAAAAAGGCCTGTGGTGGGGACTAGTATCTCGTCCACAAACCACCTGCGTCAACAACTGCCCTCATTCTGCGCAGCGTGGAGTCCACAAGATTATGGAACAGGTCTAAATTCTTGGCCATCTCCTCCCACGATCTACAGTAGAACTCTGTCCCACAATTCCTCAGGTATCCGAACGGGTGATTGTTCTGCCCAATTAGAGCGTAGGATCCTTTTGACTGCAGCCCACAAATTTTGAATCGGATTCATATCTGGTGAATTTGTAGGCCAGTCGACTGGGTCGACATCACGCCTCCTCGTAAACCATCTTTGAATCCGGTTGGCGGTGTGTATCGGATGATTATCCTGCTGGAAGAAAAGTGTCCCTTCTGGATATCGTTTTCGGGCGGAAGGGATCATTACATTTGCCAAAATGTGTTCGTAGACTTCTGCCGTAAACCGCCCGTGGATGCGTTCCAGAAGTCCAGCCCCATCGTATGACATCCACCCCCAACACGCGACCCTCACGCAACCCGACCTGTCGTCTTACGAAGCGTTCATCGTATCGGTGGCCATTCATACAATAAACTAGGGCAGTACTATCGTTGCTACTGGAGACAATTACCTCGTCGGAGAAAATGACATTCCTCCAATCGAAGTCCTGTCGGAGAGTAGCATACGCAGAATAACCTATGCGAACCAGGGCAATGAGTTATTGTCTCTGTGTCATCTTCAAGCGTAATGACGAGACAGAACGTTGTATTAACAGGTAGCAGTATTGCTTGAAAGAGAGAGGGAGGTTTATTCTAAGAGATATTGCCACATAATTATAGCTTTGCGAAACATGATGGCAAATTTGTAATTAAAAAAAGAAGATTGTGGGAGATTCGAACCTTGAGCTACTACTATCAACTTGTTCAATAGACCAATGCCGTAACGACTTACGCTACTGTGATTGTTAATATCGTTTCGGCATAATACGTGGTGTTCCTGTTCATATTCGCTTCGGTTGATTTTGTATTTATCAGTTTTATTATTATTTCACACTTCAGAGGCCCTGATGTATCTAGAAACAACCCTACATTCGATTTTATAACATATTTTAGACTCTTAAACAAAATACAGCAAATTTAAATGGTTTAATTATGTGTCATCTGGTGAACTACGGTTTTGACGAGACTAGCATGTGCAATGTTATGTATCTGGAACTTAAGTAATTTGTGGCCGGCTCATTCTTTTTGCCGCTAAATGTACATCTATTATCAGGCAATACATCTCACTTGACGATATGTGTCAGATGAAGAACAATTGTTTGTATGCATCTGAAGTCTGATTAGTAGAATATGTAAGCTACGTAGCTAGTCGGCGATGTATGCAATGGAGGGAGAAAGGAACTGGCCACCCTACTCCATTATCTCTTGGCCTAGTTGCCTCGTAAGTGGTGCCTTCTTGGTATCCTTGTACGGTTCAGACCTGTCTTCGGGCAGTTGACTACACAACTTATTAAAGTACACTATTTATTTGACAAACGTTTTCGCCTCTATTTTGGAAGGCGTCTTCAGGTCAATGTGTTATGTTGCGTGGTATTAAAATATATGTAATGTTTTAGATGTCTATCACAGAAATTTCAATAAAAATGTGAAATTTAGTTAAAATTGAGGTTAAATGTAGAATAATTCTGAATATAAAATAAAATGGAGTAAAAATGCAGGACGCCTACTAAGGACAACATGAAAACGACGATCAATTAATTAGCAGGGAAGAGGAATTCAGATATATAGAGAAAACTGTAGAGCTCAGCGTCAGAATATGTCAAACGGTCTAAGCTGCGATGATGATTTGTGTAGCTGTTGCTGCTCAGGAAGACAAATGAAGCGCGAAATGCGCCGCGTAGCAGGAGCTTTATTTTAAAACACCTGTTTGCGGAAGGTTGTAATAGTGTGACATATACCGAGTCTGTAACGCGGTCGGAATTGTAATTGTGTGTGTGCCATAAGAGAGCCGCAGCGCGATTTGTGTTTGTCCTTTGTGCGGCTGCTGATTGCAGCCTCGGGTCTCCCACCGCTTGGGACCCGCTGCTTATGCAAACGAATTAGCTTCTCATTTTAATCACGCCGCTGGGTCAACATCGGCGAAAAGAGAGGCTTGATGGCATTACTGCAGCTCCACAGGTGTGGCCATCACGCTCCTTGAACGCGGCTCCAATCACCATTTGATTTTTAACAACGCAGCTTCCACGCGTCAGTCTTCTCTCGCAATAGACAAGCGAATGGTACAGTGCAGTGACTGAGACCCCCCTTCTACGCTTCAATTGAAATATGTAGTTCATATGCACATGGCCAATAATGTCCATAAAGACAAAATGTCCGTGAGGGAAATATATAAGGCCACATTACCAGAAATCATGCGATAAAATGACAATGAAGAAAGAATGTCCAAGAAGACAGTATTAATAATTACAGTATGATCTGAGTTGGACACTTACAGTTCCACTAAAATATGTCCAACTTACAAAGATCTCCAAGATACAAAGTGGAACAAAATTTCTGGATGCAATAACCTGTTGTGGTAGGCCTATTGCACAAGGATACTACTGTACTCCAACCACGAGAAAATCTCCAGGGAATGAGAGGGAGCGGGGTGATGCTGTGAATGAATGTTCATGTCATGTCATAAGGTCACACACGTGGGTACTCTTATCTCTATTAGCTAGCTCTCACAGCACAAACAATAACATTGATACAGACATATTGATACTACCCTAGTTACAAAATTAGATCACTGTTAATCTCCTGGTATTTTAATCCCTCCATACAGGAAATAACAAATGCAGGAGAGCGTATGATTTTTAAACTGACGTTATAACGGTGATATTATCTATCTGCTTCGCTCCAATAGATGACGCAATAGTAAGCACATTCCGTTCACGGTTGATCTCCTGGTTGGAGAACAGTATGCAGAGCGTTCGCTTACATAATGTAGGTCAACCAGGTAGCACGCGATAGGCACGAAAACCATGCAAGACACGGCAAACCGTCCCTCACACACCCTGCAGTCCAGTCCAGTATCTTTGTATAGTGAGGATCACGTAAGAGTAGTTCCTAAAACTCTAATTTGGCCGTCTGTTCAGTGTTGCCAACTAGCTAATACCAGATATTACCAAAGAGCGTAACATCACACTGCTACGTACCGAAATAATAATAATAATAATAATAATAATAATAATAATAATAATAATAATAATGTGTTAACAATAACAATGTCTTTCTTATTTACCACATCTCATCTTTATGTTGCGAGGTGTTTCCTAAATGGTTCAATAATTTATTTATGAAATAGTATATTTTTTTCTGCACTTCAGCATATTATGTTGGTAATTAGGATTAGTATGATCTAATATTACAATTTATTTTGTCAGGCAACATGAAATGTATTGCTTTGAGTAAAGATTTTACGATTCATGAGACCTAACCTAAAAATGTATTTACTTACTTGCATTTTCATCAGTTTGCTTTACTGTAAACCGAAATCATTGCTGCCAACATACTAATTAGAAAATAACTGCCAGTTGTATCTGTAAGTACCCAAAATACGAAACTAAGTTGGTAAAATAAAATTTAACCTGAGAGCTAGAAAATCACTATAATCCACTAGCATATGTAGTAATAGGAGAAAAATAGTTAGGTTTCACCCTTAGTGTATTAAGTAAGCTGATCCGGACTATAGGAGTGGTTGTGTTGGTATTATATTGTGTGGTATTGTTCTGGTTGTGTTAGTAAAGTGTCTGCGTATTTTGGCAACAGCGCTCCGTCGACTCACGTATGAAAGCACCCACGGATTCAATCCGAACAGCTGAGTTCCTTCCCTTAGTCAATATATTGGGATTACTAGAATAAATAATTATACGTGTTAATCTCTTCATTAAATTTACAAGAAAACCGTTCATTTATTTAAAACCTGCAAAGGGATAAATCATTCCTTATCAGTTTCTCTAGCGAAAAGAGTAAAAGTAATAATCTACGGATAATACTTATCGAGTAAAACAGTGTTAACATTTAGGGAAAAATTTCTTCTGATGAAAGTACAGTATTCATTTGGGGCTAATAGTCTATGGCAGGCCTGCACAAGGTTTGCGCTCTCCGAGCCGGCTCACAGCTCATGAGCGGAATGCAGATATTAGCTGCGCTCTGTAAAAGGGTGTGACTGGAAGAAGGGGTGATCTCGTACAAAATGCACACAAAAGGAAGTACTATTACGAGTGTTCATGAAATGAATTCCTGTTCAGTGTTAGCAAAACTATCTTTGACTATTATTAATTAATAAAGAAATATTTATTTTACAGAAATAATAGAAATTCTATAGCTACTTAAATCTACAATATCATTTTGTTATATTTTTATTTATCAGTACATAAAAACGAGGTTTTATGCTGTTGGCAGCTGAAAGGAACAGTAGCCTACTGATCGTAATGAAACATCAGTTACAGATGTTCGATGCCTGCCTTTATTAAAGTTGATTATAGAAAACAGTTGCTCACAAATATAAATGTTGAGCCAAACATAGCAATCATTTTCACAGCAGCCTGTGTAGTCGTGGTTATTATTGCTAATGTTTACTCTTGTAAAACTCAACCAGGCTAGTAGTATTATTCAAACGATCTTTAGCCCTTAGGTCACATTGAAGATCAATAAGTTCGAGCTGTAAATCATTAAATGTTAAATGTTAGGTCCCGTCTTTTAGATTCCTCCATACTGTACTGTAGCAGTAGGTAAACAAAGTAAAACTGTTATTGAGAATAGACCTACACACTGCACTCCACTAGATAACTGAGTGGTCGTTTCTCTCTCCTCTACCTATAGCAAGTCTGTGTCATTCTGACGTATCTTCCTCTTCGTTTCGGCGAGCGGTAAACACAGCTCTCCCGCTCCGAAGGACCGCGCGCGCTCGTTGAATGCTGTTTGTGCAGGTATGGTCAGTGGCAAACGTCTCCAAAAGCGTACTCGCGAGTAAGCCCCTGAACGGAACCGAAGCCAGTACGTAATGAGTGCGCTCCGCTCACCCATCTCCACCTGTACTGTACTCAATGTTTATGCGTAAACGACGAGCAGTGGCGGACTGCCATTATCATTGTGTTGGTCGGCATGTTCCACCTTTTCACAATGTCTTCTAATCATGGATGTAGTACATTCAAGGATGAATAGGAAGAGACATTTTTTTGAGTTAGTGGGGAAAATGTGAAATGCTTAATTTGTTTGAAAATTCTTAAGGGTGTGTTAAAATTCAACATGCGACGAAATACTCGACTCTTCACAAAGAATATCATACAATTACAGGCATGTTGACATGTGAAAATAATTTATTTTGGGGTTATCTGTATAACTGTTGGTTATACATAATAATCAGTAGGATTACAAAACGTTTACACTCAGTTCCGGATGACAAACATATAGTTTTTCGTTTAATTTTAGGTGAAATGCGTAGGCCTACAACTATTTTGATAAATATAAAACAAGAAAATACAAACACAAATCACACACGTGCCCTCAGTCTTAAACAAAAAAAGCTTTTTGCTAGCTATGTTTCAGCTTGGAATATTGGAAAATCAATGAAGCCCTTTACAGAAGAATCATTTGTAAAATCGTGCACACAGGACGTTACTAATATACTGTGTCCAGAACAAAGTCAAAGTTTAAGAAAATTAAAATGGTTCCAATTACAGTTCAGAGAAGGAATTTCAAGATTGCAAATGTAATTGAATCTGAAGTCGAAACCACAATTAACCAGTTTGTAGCTTACTCACTTGCATTGGACGAAAGCACAGATAGAAATGACAAAGCTCACCTAGCCATTTTCATCCGAGGAGTTAATGAACATTTTACTGTGTCTGAATGTCTTCTAGATGTAATTACAAAATACAACTGGAGAAGATCTTTTCCAGGCACTGAAAGTCACCACAGAACAGAAGAGGTTGAATTTGCAATGGCTTGTGTCAATAGCAACAGACGGGGCTCCAGCTTCATAGTATGTCAAAATAATATACAAACGTATGATATTTGTTATTATTTTGATGTTATTATTTGTAAACTTAAGCACACCGTTGCCGCGATTCCCCACTGATCGCTCCTATCTGTTGAGGCACGAGTCTCTTCCTCTTTTCTAGCCTTACAGCACACTGTGTTCGGCGGGCAGCATCGAGAGCACGAATGACGATACGCTTTTTGGAGACCTCTGGTCTATGGCATTAGAATGTTTTGCTGTATTCTATCCAAGGAATAATCTGTTAAAATCTGCACCAGACTTGAGCCGGCCTGCACCACAGGTTACAGACCTGATCGTAGCGTAGCAGACTTCATATTCTGAATATGAGTTTTTTTTATAACTAGTGTATCTGTAGAAAAGAAAAGACAGTGATTAAACCCGTACGTGAAATAGCGGGAAAGTCATGGCGAGTTTCATACTTTGTTGGGTTATCTACACGTAACTGGATCACAATTCAAAAATTAATTATTTTCGAATGAGAGAATAACAATTTAATTATGATTACGTAACTTCATATCTTCATTTTCATGGTTACATTATAATATTTTTTTATCATTGTCGTAAAGAAATGAATGGTTTCTTACAAATTCAAAGCAAATTTTAAATGTGACAATTAAGAATTTGATTTTAAATAAGAGTGTCATATATGGGAGTTGCTTAAAACCGCTTTTGGAAAACGTTGGATATCTAGCAGAGAATGTACATAATATGTATCAGTGCAATTAGCGAGAGGAATTTGACAGGATGGAAACCGATAACTAACCAAAACGGGAATCTGAAAGTTGAACACATACTAAACTGTAAATTATACAGAAATATCTGTCCAACTGGCTTCAGTAAGTTAACAATATGAATGATGATTGATTACACAAAAGTGTTGACAATCTGGGTCACAGGCGGCTTCTGCCGTCATTTGGCCCAAGGCATTTCGTACGCACTGCAAGTCTGGTGTTTATTTAGAAAGTATAATGCGCAATGGGGAAACTTACTGTAACAAAGAATTATACAGTGTTTAATGTGGAGACAGTACTATGCGCGAAACTCCTCTTGATCCTTCGGCTCCATAGTACTCAAGTAATAATGGTTGGTGCTAGGGGCACAATACCTCGCCTCTTTGTCAGTTTCTGCAAGAAGTTCCAGCTGAACAACGACTTCATTCGTGATGTTCCCTTGCCAATTTAAAATAACAACTATACTTTGTTACTGAAAAAGGAAGAACTTTTGTTTGAACGTCTAATCTGTTTGTTTACTATGTTTAGGCCTGTTAACGGGGATTGACTCAAGAGTACTCCAGTGGATCAAGGAATTTTTAACTTGTCGCGCTCAGAGAGTACGGGTGGGGGAGGAATTATCGAATCCAATTGAAATTACTTCCGGAGTCCCACAGGGGGGTGTCTTGGGGCCTCTTCTATTCCTGGCTTTTGTAAATGATCTGCCAGTTAATATCTTGTCTAGGGTTCGCTTATTTGCGGATGATTGTATGGTATACAGGGAAATAAAAAATTATGACGATACTATTCTTCTTCAGAATGACCTCAATAGAATAAACGATTGGGCTATAGCCAACAAAATGAAAATAAATTCTCTAAAGAGCAAAGCCATCAGCTTTACAAAGAAAAGAAATAAAATAATCGCATTGTATACATTAGGGAGTGAAACCATTCCGGAAGTTAACAAATGTAAATACCTCGGAATAACATTTAGCAGCGATCTCGGCTGGGGGGAACACGTTACGGACACAGCGGGAAAAGCATGGAGAGCGTTACACTTTGTGATGAGGGTACTAAGAAAAGGCTCTGATAAATCCAAAGAGATTGCATATAAATCACTAGTACGTCCAGTAATGGAATATGATGCTGCATGTTGGGATCCTTACAGACGAGAACATATTAAGACACTGGAAAAGATTAAAAAACGGGCTCTCAAGTATTGTCGGAAAAATGCACCATTAAAATGGGATACACTCACAGACAGGAGAACGCGAATTCGATTATGCGCACTGTTCAAAACATACAGAGGTGAGCCTGCCTGGAGAGAAATAAAAAATAGGTTGCAGCCGCCAAATTACTCTTCAAGGAACGACCACTCTTATAAATTGAGGGAAAGAAGACAGAGGACGGACACTGGAAAGTTTTCTCTTCTCAATCGTACTATCAGGGACTAGAATGCTTTACCTGCAGACTTACTAAAGGCTTTCCCAACAACCAAAAATGTATTTAAAAATAGGCTTAAGGACTTTACTAATAGACGATAAATATACACAGTATTTAAAGGGTGTAATAGATATTTTGTTATTGAAGTGTTCTATCAGTGAAGAATTATGTTGTGTCAGTGAAGTGTGTTGTGTCAGTGAAGTGTGTTGAGTAAATGAAACGTGTTCCTGTCACTGAAGCTTTATAGTTTATAGTGGCAGTGCAAAGTATTTGAACAGTGAAATGTTTTTTAAGTGTTAGTGAAATCAGGATAGAATCAGTGAAATAAGTCGTAGTTCCAGTGCAGTGAGTGAGTTGACAGTGAAATGAGTGTAGTGTTGAAAGGTACTTGTGCAGATATGAACATACCATACTCGTGGGTTTTAGTTCGAACATAGGTTTAAGGTACAAATTAGATTTACTTTAAATGTTATTTTAACTGATCGTGCTTCATTTAATTTAGGATGATCCCTGTTATTGTTATTATTATTATTATTAATTATTGTTAGTATTAATTATTAGTATTATTATTAATTGTATTTTTTATTAATTGTGTTTATTATTGTCTTTATTGAGTGTAATTAGTTACCACTGCCACCGAGTATATACCCATTGCAGTGTGAATAAATACATATATATGTATGCTATTATCCTTCCTGTCCTTCATTTTCCCCTTTTTATTCATTCCCCACATTTCTCTTTTGTGGTCTGTTTTGTTTTCACTCTGTGTGTTAGTTATGCTTTGTCCAATGAGGCAGTCCCGTTATTGGGAAAGCTGAAAGAGTGTCTTCCATATTACGAGTATTACGTTGGAAAATTGAATTATATTTGTTTTCAAACATAGATCTAGTACTTTTTTTTTTAACAAAATGGTTGAGGAAATACCAGACACATCACAGGAGCACCTTCAAATTCCTCCTCGGAAATGAACTGTTCACAGTAAGACAGAGAAATAACGGTTCGGAACTGGTTACAATCTGTTTACTATTTGTTTAGTTCAGTGTTGCATTCCCTCTGGTTGGCAGCACTGTCATAAACAAGGCGGGAGTAGTTCCCTCCTGCTCTCTCGTCCCATTAAAAGAAGGATCAGTTTCCCTGTTTCATTCTACCAACTCTTCCATAATAGGATAGTTTCCAGGCAATGTAATTGAGTTTAACAAATGTTTGTTGTCATAATTATTACAAGATCGGGGGCTATACACTGAGGCTTCGTTGCTGGTAGCAGAAGGTGCACGCATACAGAAACATCAAAACTCAAGAAGCGTTGTTTACTGCTGAATGTGTGTTGACATTTTAGTTCAGAATCATTCACGGATCTTTGAATTTTAATATTATACAACTACTGTATGTTGGTCGTCTAATGAACATAAACCTGCTTGCAAGGAACGATGGGTTACATAAGGACAGTTATAGAAAATGAAATAAATAATATTGTAACAGCCAAGTCGAGGCTCGATCACGCGTCCCGCAGATGGCGGGGCGCACGAGAAAACGCGTCGAAGAGGGCTGCAGCCGCTAGGGTCTGGAGGGGTGCGACGTAAGAGGAGCGATGGCACTCTAGTCCGCGGTAGAGAGGGGGGAGTAAAGCAGCTGGTCACTGAGGAGAGAAATCCAGAGAAGCCTAGATAGGCGCCATCTTCTGGAAATTTCGAGCAATCGTACTTTCTCGTAACTATGGTGTGGTTATAAATTACGACACGCGAGTGAACTTGAGCAGTGTTGTTATAGTCAGTAGACAGCAAGCCAGCCAGTCTTGTGTAGCAGTGAAGCCAGCTTTGAGACCGAAGTTCGACTTGAGTTGTGTCCGTAACTGTGGAGCCGGAAGTCCTGAGTTTGAGTGTAGTGGACCGCAGTTGGGGGAACTGAGTTAGAAGTTCAGCGGATTGTCTCTGAAGGTCTGGGGTTCGAGATATTGTGAACTCGAGTGACTGAGCTAGAAGAATTAGCCAAGGCAAACGAACTGTGAACTGAGAACTGGCAGTTCTGATTTGTAAATAGTGCTTTGTGAACATTAGTTAAAATTAGCAGTACATTGTTGTTCTCAATAATTCAAGTAAATTGTCATTGTCGTCTGTGGAGTGCAATAACGAATACTGTATTACTGTGTGGAGTGGAAATACCATTGTTGACAGGAGCAGAATTAAATTGTAGAAAGTGATTATTATTGTTTTGAAATAAAAGTTACATTGTTGAGTTGGAATAAATTTACAATATATTAAAAATGAAAATAACCTAAATACATCTGTCTTATTTAATGCAATGTGCTATCCAGGGGCGTATATTGCAGGTGTTCAAGTTGTGCGTTGGACATCCTGTAGTGCGGATCTTGATCAGCTGTGTTTGTTTTCCTCGCCCGTAGTGACGTGTACAGCGCAGTATTTCGATGGCGTATAGTGATGTCAATGCTACGAATGAACTCCTGAATATTGAACTGAATAAAATCAGTAAAAAGGTTTTAATTGAAATTTTAGTAACAAGAACTATTGCTAGTGAAGTGCGTGAGACGGTAAAGAAATATTTTGAAGACATTTTCAAACCTAACCAAGAGTGTGGAAGTGGTGTAACAAGTTTGAACTCTGCTTGCGATGTTCATTCACCTCGTGAAGTTGACTTGATAAATAACCTGAATGAGCAAATGGAGAAGAGGCTTAATGAACAAGAGTTGCTTATTAAAATGTTGACTGATAAACAAAATGTGAAACATTGTGATTCGTGTGATACTAGTGCAAGAAACGTTCCGACTACAAGAGGGAAAGGTTATGCAGTGTCTTTTTCCAAGTTGAAAATAAATGAGGATAGTAACGTGAATAATAATACTGCTAACTTGTCGTGTTTTACTACGACTCCAGAAGAGGAAGCGACAGTTCTACAAGGTCACGTAAGTGCAAATGATTCAAGTCAGTCTTGGTCTGCTGTAGTGAAGAAATCCAAACGTACCACTATTGTTGGGAACAAAGTTTCCATTGATTCTAATAATATGAACATTTGTGGTGTTCCGAGAATTGTTTCTTTACATGTGTACAGACTTGACCCCAACACCGAGTCCGAACAGCTTGTTGATTTCTTGAGGTCAAATTTTCCTGAAGTGACGTGTGAACAGTTAAATTCCAGTCATCCTGACCTGCATTCTTCGTTTAAGGTAAACTTATATGAAGAACACATAGATTCTGCACTTGATCCCAATAGATGGCCTCAAAATGCTTGTGTTAGGCGTTTTTTCAGTTCAGGCAAAAACAGAACGGAACATGACTACTAGTTTGAATTGTAGGCTACTCGAAATAATTAGATCCCTTTTTCTTCGTCATGATGTACTGCAGATGCACTGTATATTCAGATAAGTAGCGTACTAACGGGTAGTTACAAACTATATGTGTCGTGGTGAACAAACAGTTTTTTTCATGGTGTTCTTCCCTATATAGTCTGTTGCGAACATGTGCCGCTCTTGCACTATACACAAGCATATGCTCCAGTATTCAGTTAACTTGCATACACAGTGTTCCCCTCAATCGATCCCCAAGATGCTATGTCTGGTAATAACATTTATTACACCCAAAGACGTTGTAGTTATATATCTAGACACACAATTGGCGCTGGTGTCATGTACAATTTTAAACCTCTCGCACAGGTTCGCGCGACGCCATGTTTGGGGAGCACGAATGATTGTTGCTATAAAGCATTCGGAGTTTAGAAAATACCATTGAGCATATAGGCGTTTTCTTAGTGGATTTCCTCCTTCACTGTAATATAACTAAACTTATTTACGTATTTTCTAACGTATAATATAAAATAACAGAAGTAAATCTAAATATTGTAACTAAGCATTGTTTTAAATATAAACGCCTTACATTGCTCATAAATAGACTTATTAGTTTATTTCTATGTCCTATGACCGAATACGTTAGAAAATACGTAAATAACTTATTTAAGTTATATTACAAAGAGAGGGATTTCCACTAAAAGATGTCTATATACCCACTGTATTACCAAAACACCTAACGCATTTTAATAACAATCCCCAATGTTTTGAGAATCAGAGGCGATATGACTCTTCAGAACTTTCAACTGTAGACATTGATTCCCTCATTCTTACATCATTCTCAATGATCCGGCTCGGATGGCTCCAGCGGTAGGGGCACGGCATATCTCTATCGCTTGGTCTGAAGGGTTGTGGATTCGAGTCCCGCCTCGGGCATGGGTGTTGTGTTTGTATTAGTGTAAGTAAAACAAGGAAACAAATGAAAAACGAAAACAGAAAACAAAGATAACTTTGGTAAACGCCTTTGGCCGGTCTAAATGAAAAAAAATGACAATATTATGAAAATATGATTGTATGAATTGCTGGCTTAGTTGTTAAATCATTAAGACAATATGGTGTAATAAATCTAAAGACTCAATTTATGGTACGTACCAGCAGTAAGCAAAATCTCTTTCACTTTTTTTTTTACAAAAGATAATAGGAGTCTTGTCATACCATCATCTGAGATTACAGAAATATGCCGTTTAAGTAAAAGAGCGATTATACAGATGTTGACAGAATAATGACATTGCCACCCAAGAGTCTCTCTTACATCGTGTGAAAAACAACGTGATTTAACAGTAGAACTAATTGTACAATCTTTTTAATACTATAGGAACATATTTTAGGAAATGGGTCCCGAGATTCCCCCGAGAATCACATTTTAAACTTGTTAAACTGACCAGATAAGAGTACATAAAGAATTACCGGCGTAGCTCAGTCGACTAAGGCCTGCCGATCCGGAGTTACGGGCGCGGGTTCTATTGCCGCTTGAGCTGATTACCTGGTTTGGTTTTTTCCCCAACCGTAAGGCGAATGTCAGGTAATCTGTGACGAATCCTTGGCCTCGTCTCGCCAAATACCATCTCGCTATCACTAATACCATCGATGTTAAATAATCTACAGTAGTAGTTGATACATCGTCGTTAAATAACCAACTAAAAGAAAGTACTACATAAAGAGCAGATGTCAATATACAGCTTAAAGTTACCGCTACAACACGACTTTACATAAAAAAGTTGTAAAACAACATTTAACGAAGTCAATAATAATAGTAATAATAATAATAATAATAATAATAATAATAATGAATCAATAGACAAGATGTTCTGTGCACTAGGCCTGAGTTTTATTACATGAATAATTCATGCATGTGACGTTTATTTCATACTAATAAGCTAATGCATGGTAGGCTAGGTACTTATATTTCAAACTAAAACATTAGGTACGTGTTTTTATTTTACAGGTGTATATTATGTGATATGGAAGCAGGTAAATAATAATTGTTCGTTTCTCGTCCACATCAAAGCAAACATGTGTTTACAATATAAGCCTAATGTAACGTCTTACACAGCCGGCATTTTTTGTTAATAATAGTTAATACTAATAATTTTCTTTTGATCTGAACTATTACTACAATATGCATTTATAATTTCTATTCGCTCTATATGTTGTCAAATAACTATACAATATCTTTGGTTGCGGTATCAAATTGCAACAGTTTTCTTTCATTTCATATCAAACTAACGGTAACTAAGCTTGATTATGTCTATATCGTGGTCGCTTTAAATGTTAATAGAATTTTTTCATTTATCAATTCAGATTGATTTATAAGATACACCAAACATTAAACATTCAACACTGCATAGTAGGCCTACATTACTCTAAACTTCTGCGCAGCCTCGGCTGTAGGGGCTTGATTAGACCTATGTTAATAATAATAATAATAATAATAATAATAATAATAATAATAATAATAATATAAAACTCTTTCCATAGTTATTACTGTAATTAAAAGGTGTTAATGAACTACTCCTTAAAAGACAAATTAATTTAGGGCACAAATTGAACTTCTTAAACTTAGAAGCGCTCTAATTAGTGCTGTTTTTACGTTAGGAGGTTTCTAGATATAAATGAAGGATGTTATCACATTTAAGTTTCAGAGAGCGCTGTATGCTAGCGGTAATGATACAAATGTTGGGCTTAACATTTTAGCAGACGCAAGTCTCATTATACGATCTTCACATGAAATCTAACTGTAGCGTCGACGTTTACTGTCGTCCTCTGTCATGTTCTCGGCCATAAGTGAATGTATGTAACCTCCCCCCCTCTACTATACAAGAGCCTTGCTTTTCCTCTTAGAGCCGTGAGAGGGGAACGAACTGTGTACCTATGATGCTAGAGCGAGCAATGTCTACAGCGAGTACTCGTTGACATGGCGGACTGTAGATGGAACTGGTGGTATATCTGGTGGATCGAGGATTCGCCATGGACTATCTTGCAACCGCCTTACAGTTGGGAAAACCTCGAGAAGAAACTTAACCAGGTAATCAACACAACCAACAGATGTTGATGGTCATAGGCTCTGACTTCGGATGGGGGGTTCAAGGCACTTTCTGTCAACTTGACTTATAGACCAAGAGGCGTTGCCCCCCAATAAAATTATTAGAGGGGGGGTCTCGCCTCCCCAAATAATTTGAAGAGAGATTCCTCTTGTTAAAAAAAAATTGAAAGAAAAACTAGGATAGAAGCCAAAAAATAGTTATTTCAAATCCACAGAGATAGTCAGCTATCACAATGAACATGTTAGGCCTACTGACACAACTCACAATGAAGATGTTAGGCCTACTGACACAACTCCCAATGAACATGTTAGGCCTACTGACACAACTCACAATGTCCCCTTTCTTTCCTCCTGCACTGAGATAAGGGAAATACATGATGCAAGGGTGACTCCCACTTCTTTCTCTATTATTCACATCGTTCAATTTAGTTAAGATTTTTCAATTATTGGGATCGAAAGAAATGATCACTAATATTACTTACTCACTGGCTTTTAAGGAACCCGGAGGTTCATTGCCGCCCTCACATAAGCCCGCCATTGGTCCCTATCCTGAGCAAGATTAATCCACTCTCTATCATCATATCTCACCTACCTCAAATCCATTTTAATATTATCTTCCCATCTACGTCTCGGCCTCCCTAATGGTCTTTTTCCTTCCGGCCGCCCAACTAACACTCTATATGCATTTCTGGATTCGCCCATACGTGCTACATGCCCTGCCCATCTCAAACGTCTGGATTTAATGTTCCTAATTATGTCAGGTGAAGAATACAATGCGTGCAGTTCTGCGTTGTGTAACTTTCTCCATTCTCCTGTAACTTCATCCCTCTTAGCCCCAAATATTTTCCTAAGCACCTTATTCTCAAACATCCTTAAACTATGTTCCTCTCTCAAAGTGAGAGTCCAAGTTTCACAACCATAAAGAACAACCGGTAATGTAACTGTTTTATAAATTCTAACTTTCAGATTTTTGGACAGCAGACTGGATGATAAGAGCTTCTCAACCGAATAATAACAGGCATTTCCCATATTTATTCTGTGTTTAATTTCCTCCCGAGTATCATTTATATTTGTTACTGTTGCTCCAAGATATTTGAACTTCTCCACCTCTTCAAAAGATAAATTTCCAATTTTTATATTTCCATTCCGTACAATATTCTCGTCACGAGACATAATCATACACTGTACTTTGTCTTTTCGGGATTTACTTCCAAACCTATCTCCAGTTTTCACGGTCAGACATGCTGTCGTTACTGCGCAGCGGTGGACTCTCAGACCTTTGTGCAGTCTTGCCCCCTCCCCAAATAATTCAAAGAAGTCGGCGCCTATGTTGTTGGTGGTGACAACGCATCAGTTTCAAGATAGTTCCACAGATCTCCAATGCTCCGCTGCTCGCTGTTAGTTGGACGCAAGTGAGACGTTAAGCTGTAAGGCTTCATACGAAACAGAGTGTAGCAGCGCCTTTAAATACTGAAAACATCCCCTGTCTGTAGGGTGCTTGTTTTAATTCGATGACGTGGAGGGGAGCTACATTTTTCTCACAGAGATTTGGACGACTGAGGTGCAGGCAGGTTCTAATCTGCCCCGCAGCAGCGCTGTTATCGCCTGTCCCTGCGTGATGGATCGCCCGCTTGCCGGCGGCTATCTCCCTCGGCCAGCTAGAGACGTGCCCGCACATGCGGCCGGCAGATGTGCCCTCCGCCGTAATCCAAGACCGCCATTACGTTGCGCAGCCAAGATATTTCCACTGTGGCTTCTGTTATCTCAAAGGGTAGGGGCCGGGGTATGAGGGCGCCATAACAGCCCACAGAGGGACGTAATTTGTGCAATTAAATGAAGGAAGAAATATGGACTGCTGTGGTGCACCCGATTTCCACACTATGAAGGAGAAATTTCAAATTCAGCACGAATATTACGCAAAATAATAATAATAATAATAATAATAATAATAATAACAATAATAATAATAACAAAAATAATAATAAGAATAACAACAAAAACTTAGAACTTGAGCTGCTTTAATATATCTTGAATCTTGCGTACACTACTTTTATTACTTACAGTAGAACCCCGATTATCCGTCACCCTATTAACCAATTTTTGGATTATCCGTCTGTTATTCTCTCCTTTTTTGTTTCAGAAAAGATATTGAGTACTGCACAATACATTAGTACGCATTTTTTTTTTTTAGAGATTGATATCACAAGCCTTTTTCCTTACACATTATGATCTACTGTTTGAGTGACCTCTTTAATTTCTCTGCAAAGCGTCTTCCAGAAGTGCCAAAAGAATACATGTTGTGCTAAGTATAGAAGAGAAGTGCATATAATTGAGTGGTTTTGTAAAAGAGGGACTGTGGTTCATCTCACATCGGAATACGAGATTCGAGTTACAACTGTGCGAGATTTAATAAAATGCAAGGATAAAGTGTATAAATTACTTAAATCTATAAAATGAGACTTACACTTTTGCTACTTTTTCCACAGAAATCCATCATAGAAACTTTCCTTGACCCTAAGAAACCCGTCATTGACATTCATTCATTCACAGTGTTCTGTCACTGCAAACCCAGCATTCTCCAGAGTTTTCTATTTTCTGTCTTCCTCTTACTCTCCGCATATGTTCCATATATCTTAATGCCGTCTATTATTTAATATCTTTTTCTGCTCCGAAATCTTCTCCCGTTCACAATTCCTTCCAGTGAATCCTTCAGTAGGTAGTTTCTTCTCAGTCAGTGACTCAGCCAATTCCTTTTTCTCTTCCTGATCAGTTTCAGCATCATTCTTTCATCACCCACTCTTTCCAACAGAGCTATTATACTTAAAACTTTTCATCCACTACCTAATGTGTTAAAACACATGACCACAGAGAAAATTACGACACTGCATTATGCAATACTTAATTTATTAAAGTCTCTATGGTATGGATTATCCGATTTTTCGATTAACCGTTCAGACTATCCCCTTCATTAGCTCGGATAATAGGGGTTCGACTGTATATATAAATGATTGGTTGATTAGCAAAATTACTCGTGTTAAATTACATAAGCAACTGTGGCTTACAGCTGTTTCGGTGCTTCTTCACACCATCCTCAGAGCCTACTAGATCTCGGCGTCATCTCGAACTCCGCTGCCTGTTGTGGGGGTGCGTTTGCGTGTTGAAAAGTGTTGAAAAGTGGAGTCAAATAGTGTCTGTGTTCTGAATAAGCCGAACACATAACTAATGCCAACCACACATACAATAACATAAATACAGACATGGAAATCCTACACATACAACCCAAAAACCAAAAACTCAATACACTAGAACAATATGAACTATACACTAAACACACTAAAACAAATCCCGAACAAATTCTCAACACACAGATCAATTTCAGAACACACACATTATTTGACTCCACTTTTTAACACGCAAACGCACCCCCACAACAGGCAGCGAAGTTCGAGATGACGCCGAGATCTAGTAGGCTCTGAGGATGGTGTGAAGAAGCACCGAAACAGCTGTAAGACAGTTGATTATGTAATTTACGAGTAACAAGAGTAAGTTTGCTAATCAACCTATCATTTGCTTTAATGTATTCTATCTTCAATCGGGTAAGAATTTTGATCAGGATTTAAGAATAACAAATAGTGGATTTCCTAGTTATGTGGTTAATATCGTCTGAGATAAGACGTAGCAGACATACAACGGACACATAACCAAACCGTATGGAACGTATTATGCACATGCGCAACTCTGCAGATAACTACTTACTAAAACTGTGCCAAAGAAGCCGGTTAGAATAAAAGGAAAGAAATGATACAGGATGATTCAAGAGAAATAGTAGGCCAAAATATTTTAGGGGTGGTAATATGGACTATTCTGAGTAAAAAAGTTAATATATTCTTAAATGTGTGTCCAATTTTCTTTGAGTGTTCGAATGTTACGCATAACAAGAGTTACAAGTGACAAGAAGGAAACACAAAATATGACTTCATGATTATATTTACAGTATTGCTTATTTACGTGTTATCAATATATTTCAACAGTGCAAAGTAACGGTTAAAAAAATCCTCCACCGATTTCGATGCACTTTTCCGCTTTGTTGACTACATGAAGTGTTGCTCTTATGAGATCGTTTTGTCGTTCTTTTATGAGGGCAGCACTATTCGTAATGCAAATTATCAATTCGTGTCTTGTGTTTACTTGGTTTTTGTACATTACAGTTTTCATCCACGTCCACAGACAAAAATCGCATGAATGTCTGGGAACATTGGTGGCCAATGCACGTAGCGTAAGAAAATAGCTACAGTCACATGTTATTCAGACTGCTGAGTGCTTGTCATTTGTTTGAGACTGCACACATCGGATCTGCACAGACCAACTACAAACAGCTTTTTCTTTACATCCATGAACAGTAACTTGTTGGCCTCAGACGATCTCACTACTTTGTACGCAGTAATTTGTATGCGATTAATTGAGTAACCCATTGGAAAAAGTCGTTATATCCATTTGAATTCTTTTTTTGGTTACAGCGAAAAAACCTTTATCGTTTTTGTCATTCAAGCTATGAAAACGATTAAAAAAATATAAATATATTTTTTTAAGTTAACAAAACCTGTATGGGCCTGGGCCTAATATGGAATGAGAAATACAATTTATACTAGTGGCTTGTGCAGCAAATGCTGTAAACTAAGATCATTAGACGTTCAAATAAGCATTTTTCAGATTTATTTTCAATGAAGAATACCAGACATTCGGAAAGTTATTTGCTTCCATAACAATGAAAGATACTCTCTCTCTCGAGCTAATACTGAAGAGAACCACGCATATAAATATCTACACCATCATCGCCATTAAATATATGAAAAAGACCCAACCCCACTTGATTAATAATTATAAAAATATTTGATTTTTAATAATATTATTATCTTACGTAAGTTTTATAGCTTTCAGTAACATATACTATATATACTATATAGCCGCCACACAGTAAAATATAGAAATCATAATCTAATTTAAGTTATTCTCTACATCTACTTATATAACCCCAAAACGTTTCACTTTCATATAATCAATATAGCATTAATATGTATAATTAATGAAAAATAGTCACACCAAGGCATTAACTATAATAATATATCATTTCTAATGGTAATAATGTCATCAAACCACCTCAAGTTTTGTAGTTTTTAATATCCAATACACAGCTGTACCTAGAAAATTACACACCACAGAATCGAACCTGTAAATTATTTTTAGTAAGTTAAGTTTTTAATAACCAATTTAATTTGAGCTCTAAATATGTCAGCATTCTTGCAGATCATGGTCTTCGTGTAATATTGTTTACTATAGTATGTGTTTTGTTTTATTCTGAAATGCAACACGGCCGACTTGATGCTCGCTTCGCTTCTCCTTTACAAAAAAGCGAAGGCAATATCAAGTCGGCCGTGAATGCTATTAGCTAGTTCTCAAAACTGACGACAGATGGATTTTGGAAAATAGGAAAATTATGTTTAAAAATTTACATTTCACTGAAAACTACTATTTTTCCGAAAAACTTTGAGTTCCAAGCTTCAAAATGAGGGGTCATTTATTAAAATCAGTTCAGCCGTTTTCCCGTAATTTCCATTACCAGTTCAAATTATATATATATATATATATATATATATATATATATATATATATATAGATTTATTAAAATAAAATGCACTTGACTGGTTTTACGACTGGACAAAGGATTTAGCTGATTTTGGAACTGAAATGGCTGCAATTTTTATTTTCTGTACAATTGCTATTGCATTTAAATGTTATATTAGGCTAATGCAGTATACATAAAGTTACAGTTTTAAGAATTGTATTACTCTATTAATAGGGCCTACTGTATATATAAAATTTCAAACTATTGTAAATTACAAAACACTTTCGGTTGTTTATGGAAAAATATACAATCTCTTTTTTTCTTTAGTCAAGTGTTTCTAGTTTAATGAAATGAAAAAAAAAATTCTAACAGTAACTTATTGTTACAGGGAGTCTTAACTATACTACTTTCACCCTCTATCATCACATTAATATCCTCATCCATCGTTATTCTGAAAGTAAAACTGATAAATTAGCGACGTATAAAATATTCAGAAAAGCAACAGCTAATCTTTGAAAAGGCAGATACAATAAATTAATATATTCGAACCTGTTGATACAAAGCTACTATAATAATAATAATATACAGCTGTTTTGCAATGTTGTTAACATATTATTTTCTTATACTCACGTAATAATTATAAATGCCACATAATTTCATTATGAATGAAAATGAATTTCCCTGATGATTCCATAAAAGGATGTAGCTACGTTTTAAACTTCAAGTTTGGCGTTGCTATTTTGTAATAATGATTTAGCTGTTTTTACGAATTGAATAACCGACCAAAACAAGGTTGTAGGCTAACCCACATTTCTCATAAGTTGACTTTTTCGTGAATAATGGTTGTTAATGATACCCTATGTGTAATGTTTGTAGGCTGCTCGTATTAAAATCAGCACACTTGTCTGAATGTCAACCTTAGTCTACAAATTAAAAGTATGTACAGTGCAATGTGTGTTTTTTTTAAGAATGTTGTATTTGCTGGTTACAACCTTGTTCTGAGCGGCTATTAAATTGTAAATCTAACTCATGGATATAACTTCAATTGCAATTGACTAAGTAGCGATTTAACTTCTCTTGCAACTTAACCCACTTTTCTTCCTCGATTTTTTTTTGTAGTTCATAACAGTTGTTTCATATGTTTAAGACATTAAATTTGCAACCAAAGAGAAAAGAAATCCAAGGGTATCAAAATATCATTTTTTTAATTTTTGGATATAGATGCTTTTGCCAATAACTATTCAATTGTAAGGCTTGTCATGCGGAACATTCAAACAGCTATATCTCCACAGTCATTGAAAACTGGATACGTCTTAAGGTCTACATCAAAGATTAGTCCATACTACCATCCCTTAACATAGGACCTATTTACTATTCCTCCTGAATCACACTGTAGGCCCATATTCTGCGCCTGCGCATTACAGAAACATAACTGTTTAGACATAGTAAAAATATCTCCTCCACCAGCCGGTGGTATATATTTACAGTCTTACTAATAAACCGTGTATAGTTTTTATACGAGATTTATGCAGAGTTGAGACAGAAAACGTTACTAATAAATCGTGAATAAGCTATGGACGTATAAACAGGCTTAACTATACAATGGGAATTGCTTTGCAGTAGTTATATACACGAAACCCCTTGTTTAAGCGTTGTATATAGGGAAAAAAATGGCCGCCCCTTTAACAGCTGTTCGTATCGACTGTCATTTTATGATGATGTTTACCCTGTAACCACAGAAGAACAAACCTAAGATCATAGAATTATTAGAATAATATTGCTGTAGCTTGTACTCTTTGACCAAAATGCAGTGTGGTAATCGATTAGAGCCAGTTGTACTATCGATATTTAACACGCCACACTAGAACGCTCTACCGGATCCAGTAGAGAACCTCAGATATTCTATCACCTTTCGTAACGAAGTAATGACGAAACTATGACTTAGCTGTGTAACAGTTAGACTGTTATACAAGACGTATGTAGTGATTATTAGTAAGGAATTTACATGCGACTTATAAAAGAGCTACTCATTGTATAAATATAAGACAGTTAAACGTCTGTATAGAGAGTTTTTATTAGTAAGACTGTCGGTGAATAAGGATTTAGGTGAACGGTAGCTTAAAATGTACTCGTCACCCTCACTAAGAGCTCAACAGCGACATAGCTTACCTGCACAGGTACACTAACGTCCAAAAATATCTGATCCGACTTGTCGATAGTGATCGATAATTTGTTTGTGTAAATGTGGATTCTTTAGTTATTTCTTCTATGAATAGATGGCGAAGATAATAGTCATTTGCCAATTGTGGGTAAATATTCCCGCATTATGGAATTCAATTTTTCATCCCACTCAACTGATTGTAAAACAACACTGGGTTTAGCTGGAAACCGCTGATATTGTCAATTGTGATAATTAATGCTTAATCTATATAATTTAATCATTTTCTCTAACAGTTTTTAACTGTCCCAATAATGGTGCCACCTATTGACAACTAGCGGAACTGTTTCAAAGTTTGTCAATTTTTTATATCTTTGGTTCTGACTTATCACGTGGTTGGAAAGTTCACTTACACCATCATAAAATCGTAGGTCGGA
Source organism: Periplaneta americana (assembly GCF_040183065.1). Taxonomy (NCBI): domain Eukaryota; kingdom Metazoa; phylum Arthropoda; class Insecta; order Blattodea; family Blattidae; genus Periplaneta; species Periplaneta americana. The sequence continues at coordinate 39,894,002 of NC_091128.1, forward strand.
TACCTTTGAATGTCAGTGTACCATGTGTCATGTATAGGAAAGCACCCGCTAACAGAAACAGCACAAAAGAACACGGAAACAGTGTAGTGTTATAAAGTACAGGACACTCCAGAAATTTACGGAAGGAGGAGAGTCAATGATACAGCTTTCCTTAAGTCAATATTATTTCCATGCTGGAGAACCGAGTTCAAATTTAGGTGCATCCAGGTAGCATTGAATTATCATTATTGGTAACCCAAAGGTTTGTTGCACTTACGAAGGAATTAAGAGCTTTGAGAGGGAAGGTTAAACTTTAATAGCCTGCTGAAAACTAGTGAAATCCAACTTTGTGATCTTGAAATGTTGTATGCTCAATATAGGGTACGCTATTTCTGCAATTGTATACTATTCTATAATTAGCAATTCAAAATGATGACTGCATTTTGTGTATTGAAATGCTGTTCTCTGGAAGTTTGCATGAATATCAATATAGTGATTCTGTTCTATATATTATTCCAAAATGTCGTATGAACATCACATACAGTGTTTGAAATATTTTCAGTAGAAATTAAAATGAAATTTATTATTTTGAAGCCTAATTTTTTAATTTTATTAGGGCGAAATATTAATAAAAACTGTAGGCTAAGTGTTCTAGATGGTTCTAGATGGATTTATATACAAGGACTAAATACAGTCGCACGAAAATTTCACTGATAGACTACATCTTAAGGGAAGAATGTAGGTATCGGTAGGTCCCTATCTCCGCCATGTTAAATAGGTGCACTTTATGTATCTTTTTCTCTGAATATATTTAAGGTGGAATCATGCAATTTTTCACACTAGTAGATTTACTCGCATGTAAAAGCACTCTTGCGGAACAAAATTTCGGTACACTGGCGACGCTGATATAACCTCGGCAGTTGCGAGCGTCGTTAAATAAACCATAATTTAATTTTTACATTAGTTATATCGGTAAGGTGAGAAGCAGGTTACTATTGTGAATCACGCTTGTCCAGCTGAAGTATTCCGATTAGAAGATAGAATCTGCTAGATCAGCAAGTTTCTCTGTCCTAAGCTGTAGTCTACATTGTTAGTGGGTTAGTTCTACCACTATGTCCTCTAGAGACCAGTGCTCCACGTAGAATCAGTAAGGATCGGCCTAGATACTTTACAAAACATTATATGTAATTATATGCCTTTAATTTTTGTAGTGGAAATGGGAACCAATTCCGCTTTTATCTTTTAAATAACTAGATTTCTAGTTATTCTATGACAGAAGATACAAATTTAACACCGATCAGATTGACTGATCCTAGGATTTGAACCCAGACCTCCTGAATGCAAGTAAAGTGAGCTACCTCGCTTCGTTTTGAACGATATTACAAAATATTATTCGATACTTTTACGAGCTAGACCCAAGACGTTGTTTTATTGGACTATGATTATGGATTTTGTCATGTGGATGTGTAAAATGTGAGAAGGCCTACACGGGTAAAACTCCCGAGTTTTCCCCCAAAATAATATTCAATGACGCTTAAAACAAAATAACAGACGTTCACTCAGTGTTTCATAATCGGCGTGTCATGGAAGCAAAACACAGTCCAAAGGTAAAGAAAATACTGTAACAAAAGAAGGGGACAGAGTGCGTTACGCTGGAGCATTTTTGATTTGTGAAGTGCAGGTGAGAAAGACAAGTCAAACACTCGAGCGCGGCGGTCTGGGTGGTCCGCGTCCTTCCTCAGCCTTGAACGCGGGCTTCTCCAGTACAGCATTTTGCATAAAAATGTCTGCTTCAAGTTAAACGAGCCAAGTTCTAAGCAACAATCATCGCCTTCAGAAACACCACGCTCATTGTGAGTGTCGCCAGGTAATGCGGGGACGGAATTTCGTTTCCACGCAAAAGACATCTCTTATGCACATCAAGCTATGATGGCTTCCAGGAGGCCACGCCGCTGGGGACACTCATGGCAAAGTGCATCAACATCGGTTAAAAACGCAGTAATCATAGATTACGAAACGACGATTAAACAGTAACTGTGGTTAAAATGTAATTTCTGTGCACCATTCACAATCACCGATTACTTAAACATGGCTAGCTGACACCTCATTTAACCAGAGTAAAGTCTATGATGGTACACTGTTTCTACAAAATGGCTAAAGGAAAGCATCCATACCGCTGCAAAGATAATAGTCAACGTCTAAAAACGACTGCGCTCACTACGTTCTACGTCGAAATGAACGCATCCTACATTTTCGCGTTGCATTTGTTTGCCTTTCGGCACTGTTATATTTACGAGTTGCATTTCTTTGTTTTTCAGTGTTGTTAGGTTAAAATCGTACAAAATGGAAAATTGGATGCAAAAATGATTATATCCCAATGTGAGGTTGAAGTATTGATAGACTTACTTACTAGATGTAAATATATTATATAAAAAAGAAGTAATATCCATAAAGGAAAAGGATGCAGAAGATGAGTAGGAATGTGTGTACGATCCAGGACCCCCTTTACACTAGGGAACTGTTCATTATCCTAAGATCCATCCATAATCTCTCTTTGTTCAGCCAGTGACATAGAGAAAGAGATATTCGAGTATTCCCTCTTAAAATACAGAAAATAATAGTTACATAGAATCGTAACATAAGCAGCCGAACCATAGGAGAAATATGACTGTTTTTGTGTTATATCAAGTGATCCATTTGTAGATTTTGATAAACGAAATCCCTCCTGAAATTTTCTGTCACCTAATTCCTCGTAAGAATTCTCTCTTTCCACTAAAGAAACTTCACGCTCACGCTCTATCCAAGTAATTCAAGTACTGTACAATAATAATAGACTTCGAAATAAATATCTGTGGCTCTGGCCGCCATTTTGCTTTACTTGGTCTACTAATCACTGGTTATCTCCTTTAACCGCTCGAATATGGCCGGTTAGAGATTACTATGGTTAACCTCCTATTTAAGTCGTAACCGAGGTCGATCCACTGTAAAAATGCTTAAACACGGGTTAGGTGACAATTTTAATCAGTGGTTACACTAACCGACGTTGATGCACGTGGGCATCAGTCCGTACAAGATTGCGTCACGGATCGCTTGAATAGCCGGCAACTGTTCCGGCATCTGACAGCGGGATTGTTATGAAAACGGCATTATGAAGTTTCTTTAGTGGAAAGAGAGAATTCTTACGAGGAATTAGGTGACAGAAAATTTCAGGAGGGATTTCGTTTATCAAAATCTACAAATGGATCACTTGATATAACACAAAAACAGTCATATTTCTCCTATGGATCGGCTGTTTATGTTACGATTCTATGTAACTATCATTTTCTGTATTTTAAGAGGGAATACTCGAATATCTCTTTCTCTATGTCACTGGCTGAACAAAGAGAGATTATGGATGGATCTTAGGATAATGAACAGTTCCCTGCTGTAAATGGGGTCCTGGATCGTACACACATTCCTACTCATCTTCTGCATCAGCAGTGATAAGGATGAAAAATTGATATATTTTGGTGCGAAATCATCCCATGTTGTACAATTTATCCAATAATAATTATAAAAACATTACAGTAAAATATAATGTATAGCAAATGATTGGGGAAACCTAGGGTTAAACGAGCGTTGAACTTGAGTGCCTTCTTTTCCTATTGCGGATATGAATCTTCAGTCGTCTTACATGTCGTACCAACATAACTTACGAGACATTACGAACGTTTCACGCTAGTTAGCAATGTTCCAGCGGGATAGAAATTCGGCCATTTTCATACTTCAGGGAAGTGTGTAGAGATAAGAAAATGAAGTGTTATGACAGGTTAGTTTAGGTTAGTTTAGGATTTGAGTGACTGGTTAGGTTAGTTTAGGCTTTTATTATGCTTTACATAAGCTATACGAAACTGTGACAGGTTAGGAGGATAGTTTAGGCTTTTGTCATGCCTTGTATAGGCGAATCTGTGACACGTTAGGTTAGTTTAGGATTTTAGTGACAGGTTAGGTTAGGTTAGTTTAGGCTTTTATTATCCTATATATTATTATAATGTACCGAAGTACATATGATGTTTCCATGCAGATATTCTGCGTCACCGTACGATGAAAGAGTAGTGGAACGGAGAAAAATTCTCTCCGGCATCGGGATTTGAACTCTTTCATCGTACGATGACACAGAATATCTTCATGGAAACATCATATGTACTTCGGTACATTATTATGATATGCGTAAATCACTTGTAGGAATTAATAAAGACAGCCCTTATCCCGTCGGATCCCGGCCAACCAGTCACTCATAACGAGTGCACCTCCGCACATGTGTGGACATTAGTCCTACGTTCATAGACGTCTATGACGTAGTGCAGAGGGCGGCCACCAGATAGAACCCAAGAGGTGGAACTTAAACTGAGATGATTTGATCCTACATCGGGATGGGAATCCGGTATGGCTTAGTGGATAAAGCATCAGCACGTAGAGCTGGAAACCCGGGTTCAAATCCCGGTGCCAGAGAGAATTTTTCTCCGTTCCACTAATCTTCCATCGTTTTATTATCCTAGTCAAGATGAAGGACAGAGATTAAGGGTGTTTGAGAATAAGGTTCTTAGGAAAATATTTGGGGCTAAGAGGGATGATGTTACAGGAGAATGGAGAAAGTTACAAAACGCAGAGCTGCACGCATTGTATTCTTCACCTGACATAATTAGGAACATAAAATCCAGACGTTTGAGATGGGCAGGACATGTAGCACGTATGGGCGAATCCAGAAATGCATATAGAGTGTTAGTTGGGAGACCGGAGGGAAAAAGACCTTTGGGGAGGCCGAGACATAGGTGGGAAGATAATATTAAAATGGATTTGAGGAAGGTAGGATATGATGGTAGAGACTGGATTAATCTTGCTCAGGATAGGGACCAATGGCGGGCTTACGTGAGGGCGGCAATGAACCTCCGGGTTCCTTAAAAGCCAATAAGTAAGTAAGTAAGTAAGTAAGTAAGGAAGTCAAGATGAAGGTGAAAGCGATTGAGTGTGGCACTCTTGAACAGGTAGTGATTTTTTGCAAATCAAGATTTTCAGGTATAACTCCCTGTAAAGTTGATTTGAATAATTTCGAGGGAAAAATTGTTCCGGAGCCGGGTATCGAACCCGGGACCTTTGCTTTAACGTACCAACGCTCTACCACTGAGCTACTCGGGAACTCTAACCGACACCGATCCAATTTTGGATAAAACATAGAGTAATAAAAGAAACAAAATGTTATTCTGCATTCTTGAATCATCTCTTTTAATACTTTTATAATCAGTGATGAAATATTATGTTATTTGAGTAAATAATAACTACTTCCCTGTATTAACATTATAAACTTTGATGTTATGTTACTTATTGACTAGTTTCGATGGTGTTTGCATCATCCTCTGAATCCTAGTGAGTTTCAGCGCTACCTTCTGGTTTCTTGTTGTGGTGAGGTGTGTTCAAATAGGGCGTATCGAAATAATTAAATGCCGAATTAAAAAAAAAAACATCGAGTGCGGAAAAGTTGTTATTATATCTAACAATTATGCACAAAAGAAACTAGAGCTCTAGATTAAATTTTCACTGAGGCGCAAAGCCTTCCAAGTTTTATAGAACTCACTCAAAACTTGAAAAAAGAAAATACATTCTGTAATACTGAATATTAAGGTGTTATAAATGTTTGTATAGATGACTGAACAGACACTTCCAAACTGGCAACGCAGTATACTTCAAATCAGGGTGCGTACTCTGTAGAGCAGGCCTGCACAAATGGCGCTCATTGAGCGGAGCAGGAGAGCCGTCTAACAGCTCGCCGGAAAGGTACGTCGGAATGACGTAGGCATGCTATAGGTAGAGGGTAGCCCACGCAGCTATCTGGTGTAATGTGTATTATCAGTAGCTATATCACTTTGCCTATCTACGGCTACATAATGGAGGAATCTAAAAGACGAAAAAGTGATCATTAGGCAAATTCTTTCAATATTGCATAGGAAAATGAATTTTTTTTTTCCGAACTGAGTGAAAGCAATAATAATCACACCGTGTCTGACGCTGCAACAGTGCAAGATTTGCTTTGTGAGACGTTAGCCTGTACATGTTATGCCGTGACAGTAAATTCAGTTTACTATTATTCATCTCACGAGTAAAAAACGAACGCTTCGCATGGCAGCCGTCCAGCCCAGAATTCGATCCAGAGACCTCGTGAACTCGCCTGTATAATGGTATTCAGGCCGGCGCTCCGGGGGGAGGTCGCGCCAGATAGAACACGCACCCCGGGGCGTGTGTTATCGCTCGTCCATGATGTTCCCAGCGACCGGCGTGGGAGGGAGCGACTGAGATAGACCACGCAAACGAACTGGGCAAGCGTCCAGTTAATTTCTGTGTATAGCGATTGTGTACACTGATCGAAATAACAAAGTCCGATCTTCGGACATTCATCATTTGCAGGGAAGGACGGAAGGAAAATATGAAGAAAGGGAGATTATTATTATTATTATTATTATTATTATTATTGTTATTATTATTATTATTGTAGGTTATTTTACGACGCTTTATCAACATCTTAGGTTATTTAGCTCAAAATGAGATGAAAGTGGTAATGCCGGTGAAATGAGTCCGGGGTCCAGCACCGAAAGTTACCCAACATTTACTCATGTGTGTTGAGGGAAAACCCCGGAAAAAACCTCAACCAGGTAACTCGTCCCGACCGGCAATCGAACCCGGGTCACCTGCTTTCCCGACCAGACGCGCTAATCGTTACTCCACAGATGTGGACTGTATGTATGTATGTATGTATGTATGTATGTATGTATGTATGTATGTATGTATGTATGTATGTATGTATGTATGTATGTATGTATGTATGTCAAAAAAGAAAGTGGCCGCACTCGTGAACAGTGAATATTTTCGAAGTCCACTTCGGGTCACGGCGATGTTACACGATGCTCGCGCTTGTAGAAGCACTTGCGAAACTATGGAATGAGTCCATCTCTGCGCCTCGTAGACCAGCGGTAGAGTGCTCGCTTAATCATTCGAAGTTTGTGAGTTCGGGCCTTTCTCAAGTTTTCATTTTATTTTTTTACCGTTCTTTAGCGATATGAATAATATTCAAATTATCATTTATATTCTGTTATAGTTCTTTAGCGTTATAAATCAAGTTATCATTTATATTCTGTTACCTTTTTTTATCGATATAAATAATTATTATTTATATTTTTATCGTTCTTTTAGCGATATAAAAATAATATTTAAGTTATAATTTGTTATATTCTGTTATCGTTCTTTAGCGCTATAAGTAATACTCAAGTTATCATTTGTATTCTGTTATCATTCTTTAGCGATATAAACAATATTGAAGTTATTTATATTCTGTTATTGTTATTTCGTGATATAAATAATCTGAATTGTATATAAGTAATCATTATAATATAAATAATAATTTTCTTTGTAAACGAGGTATCGTATTTAAATAACAATTATATGTTATATAATATCTTATATTAATTAAACAAACCGATATTTGTCATTTATATTCTGTTATAGCTCTTTAGTGATACTGTATAAATAATATTCAAGTTATTTATATTACGTTGCCGTTCTTTAGCGATATAAATAATATTCAAGTCATCATTTATATTCTGTTATCGTTCTTTAGCGATATAAATAACATAAATTTAATATTAGGTTATATATATATATATATATATATATATATATATATAACGGCTGTTTATTAATATTGAATAGTTGAAGGTTAGCACCTAATCAATTTTTAATAATATTAAGTTCTGTATTTGCGTTTAGATTATGCTATTTCTCAGTTTTTACTACTAAAGATGAAACAGTGTTATGATCGAAAGAGTAAACATTCCCTTTAATATGACCTGGGCTCATTGTTATAAATGATTAATAATAGGGGCTATAAGACAAAGATAATGTCTTGAAAACGAGACTTAAATCACAGAATACCACAAAGGGAAAGGTAGTTAAGGTAGTTTTCGTTGTAATTCAATATGATGTGCTAAAACATCAGAATGAGTAAATAAATTAAATAGACTCAAAATTTATTTATGTAAGTAGGTTATTTTACGACGCTTCATCAATATCTTAGGTTATTTAGCGTCAAAATGAGATGAAAGTGATAATGCCGGTGAAATGAGTCCGGGGTCCAGCATCGAAAGTTACCCAGCATTCGCTCATATTGGGTTGAGGGAAAACCCTGGAAAAAACCTCAACCATGTAACTTGCCCCGACCGGGAATCGAACCCGGGCCATCTGGTTTCGCGGCCAGACGCGCTAACCATTACTCCACAGGTGTGGACTACACTCAAAATGAATTGCAACGAAGTACATAGAAATTACTCATTTGAAGCTGACATTGCATCTTTGGTCAAAGTCAGTTTATTGTAGTTCACAATGGGATAGCTTGTCGACGTTAGCAATGCAGTTTGTAGTGGTTTAGATTTGTACGTTGTGAAGCTAGTTCTGGAATTTGTACTCTGTATTCTTGACTCACGATACTTCCATTTGTATTGTTATTGGTCTAACTGGGGCAGCTTGCTATTATGTAGATAGTATCGCTAGAAGGTCGACTCTGTTTAGTTGACGGCATCGCGTTGAGGGGAGCATACTGCTAGTCCTGGGTTCCAGCGGCGAATTTTCAGAGGAGGAAAGGGAGGCCGTACCTCCCCTAATATTTTACCAGAACACAATATGGCAGTAATAATTTCAGCTGAATTAAGATCACAGACAAGTTACAGCAAATGACGGACATTTTCCCTTTTATATTAATTTTACTATTCACTACGACTAAGATGTACAATAAGTTACGTAAAATCGACCACATCCAGTTGGTGATCCCGCTCACTGTACTGTAGATAGTACAAATAATTCGTACTGAAAAATAACAGATAGCGCTGTAACCTGTATAGTCGACATCTAGCAGCCTGCAGTGTCTATGCGAGAGCGGGAGAAAGGAGTCGGCTACATGACGCTACTCCCCGGTAACCATGACAACAGCAGTTCAACCAATAAGATAGCTAGTTAGAAGAGTGTTTAAACTTAATAGAACGCGCGAGGGGAGCCGATTTGGAGACGTCCTACCCACCGCTGACAACGAGTTAGACTCTTTCTAACTCGTTGGCTGACAACTGTACTGCTTATAGTCACGGCTGGTTTCGGCTGCATTGGGAAGCTCTCTCTCTCTTTCACTGTTCTTGGTTTTAGAAAATTGAGTCACGTGTTGTTAGTTGTCTCTCCCTGCGTAAAAGTTTTCATTTATGTTGTTAGATTTTCTCTTGTTTGCGAGTGTTCTTGTTATTTTATTCTTTTGTGTTACGAGATGTATAAGATATATTTACTTATACAGTATTTTAAATATATCGAGAGTTTAGAAACAAATGCAGATTTGTCTCTAGCTTCTTCTAGTAGCAGTTATTCAGTATGTTGTGGCCTATTTGATCAGTTTGCGAAGAAAGAGGAACATCGAGTTAATTTGCTGTAAAATTAGACTATGTAATGGTAATGAGCAAGCCCCGGATTCTTAGGTTCGAATCAATTTTGTTGCTATCTACTTACTCTCGAAATATTGCTTTTCTTATTCGTTTTATGTAGCAAAGTGTAACATTCTTAAATTCAATAAGACTTAAAAAGACCTAATTCGTAGGTTAGGACTTGGAGTGTCCTAAAAAGAGACAATCTTTATTAAGCTGTTGTAATATACTAATAGTAGGCCTATGTTGTTTATTTTTATTTTTTCCCCGTAAAATTATATAAATTCCTAAACATTAGATTTAAAATCCTAAAACATAAATTGGAAAACCTAATTTTAATTTCTTTAAACCTATAACTTCTGTGCTTGGTAATGAGGTATGTCACAGGCTTTATATTTTTATATTCTCATCATTTACGTCTTGGCCTCCCCAACTTTCAAACCCACCGTCCGCTACTGCTGGGTTCGCTGAGGTAACTAGGTTAAAATTTATTGAACCGTGATTCACGTACTGTGAAGTGGTGTTCAATTCGAAATAAATACGACTTGAAGTTTCAAAATAAGTTCTTAATTATTAATACGATAAGATATGGTAATTAATATGATGGAATAGCAGAGAGTTAGGTTTAACTGCTGATCATGCCTAAATGCAGATGAAGAATAGTAAATCACTTTTCAGGTGCAGTAAGTCTGCAATAAATTCGTGTATTTCAGCAGTAGGTTAACAAATAAAGGATTTGAAATACGTATGTTACAGATTTGGATAGTAAACTTAAAAGCGAAATGAATAAATTATGGCTAGATTTGGATACGATATTCATATAACAAACGTAATTTTCGTTCTTTCGTACCCTCAGCACCAGAAATACAGTTAAACGTGCTTCTTTGAGAAAATGTATTTGACTATAACAACATTTTACGTAAAATTTATCGCAATTATTTGCCAGAGCGGACACAGGGCCGCTCGTAGGAATTCCCCCCCCCCCACTAACAAACATTTGTCATGGACCTCCCCCAATATTGTAATGAATGTTTAAATTCTGTAATTTAAGTACAGCAGTAAGACAAGCAAAGAAATTTTGGTGCAATGCCCCCACAAAGAAGGAAATAACGTTTAAATAATAATAATAATAATAATAATAATAATAATAATAATAATAATAATAATAATAATAATAATTAGTGCATCCTTCAGTAAGCAGTTTCTTCTCAACCAGTGGCCCAACCAATTCCTTTTACTCTTCCTGATCAGTTTCAGCATCATTCTTTCTTCACCCACTCTTTCCAACACAGCTTCATTTCTTACTTTGTCTGTTCACTTCACACTTTCAATTCTTCTCCATATCCACATTTCAAATACTTCTAGTCGCTTCTCTTCACTTCGTCTTAATGTCCATATTTCTGTTCTATACAATGCCACCACACTTCACTAGTCTCTTCCTTAGTTCTTTTTCCAGGTGTCCGCAGAAGATGCTCCTTTTCTTATTAAAAGCTTCCTTCGCCTTTTGACTTCCAGGCAGCAGCTCATGTCACTGCTTACAGTACATCCCAAGTATTTGAAGCTGCCTACATGCTCCACTGCCTCATTTAGTATTCGCATGATTATATTCTTTATTTTTCTTCCGATAACCATGATCTTCGTCTTGTTGGCATTTATCTTCATCTCGTACTGCTCACAGCTATCATTTAGATCCACTAGTATATCCCTTAGTATAGTTTCCTCTTCTGCTAATAAAGCCATATCATCAGTAAATCTTGTGCACTTATTCTTCTTCCTCCTACTATCACTCCTCTCATGTTCTGAAAACAGTTATTCACTAAACCTCCAAATAGATGTTGAACAGGGTAGGTGGTACATATTTCAATAATATATTGTTTAACGAAATTCTCCTTTCACGTAAAGAAGTCTTGTAAATATTTTGTGTCTTCTCTTCCCCAACAAATTTTTAAAATTTGACCAGCCCCTCCCACTTGAATGGTGTCTGCCTCTCTTCCCTATCGGCGGCCCTGGCAACGTTAAAATGCTAGCCTATGTACATTTGAGTTGCTGATTGTTCAGTTTAGGGTTTTGTGTAGGCGATAAAATGAATTTACCAAGGCAAACTAATATTTTGTATTAATTTGCTTATGTTTTTATATGTTTGTCTAATTCTACAGAACTAGACCAATGCATTGCAGGCAACATTTTTTAAGAATTACGTACTAGGAATAGTATAGAGTACTAAGAACGTGGTTTTACTTATCGCACCTAATACTTTTCACAGAGTAACCTAGAACTATTCATCTGTTGTACGTAGTAATGAGTGGGTCCCTTTACACCAACCGTGGCGAAAATGCGATCGTGCGCCGAGCCACTGTCTAACCTGCAACGTGCATAGCACCTATGGAGGGGGGCGAACACCCGAAGGGCAAGTGAAGCAACTGTCTGACTTATTAACGGATTTTCATTTTCCTCACGCCAAGCACTTAAATATAATTTTATACAGTACAAGGCTACGAACTAATGCTTAATACGTGTAACGAAGAAAGAAATGAACAAGAAAACATAGAACACATTATCACAACCTAAAATTAACTGTCTTCAGAATGTCTCTGCGACAGAGTTTCAAAATCAGGAATTATGTCACCTACTGCCAGTCGTAGTTGATCACGAAGGTATTTGTCTGTCAGTCGTGATCTAAATTTGGTTTTTATTATTTTTATTCTTGAAAATAATTTTTCACAAACGTAAGTTGTAGCGAACATGGCTTCAGCAGAGCAAGCGAAAGAACGAAGCTTCGGATAGTTATTTTTGGCAAAGATTTGAAAAGTTCAACATTTGTCAAGTCCTTACATCTAGCTTTCATTTAACATCACATTGTAAATCTGTGAGTTTAAATTGAAGATCTAACCGCATTATTCGTACATCTGCTGAAAAAGGATCGACGTACAGATATAATAATAATAATAATAATAATAATAATAATAATAATAATAATAATAAGAATAATACTTAATCTTTTAATGCTTTATCAGTAACATGTAGTATAATGCCGTTTTATGTTATGAAACCGTTTTCCTCGTAATACTTGTGAGCAAATCATACATTTAATATTCTCCTCATATTGGCAGCCAAAAAAAAAAAAGAAAGAAAAAAAAATGCGCCCTCCCATCCTACTTGAAACTTCCGTTTTTGTAGAGGTACATGGTTTCCAGAGACACATTGTGACGATACGCCACTCGCAGGTCAGAGACAAATACAAATGGAACGGAGTTTGGCTCCAGTGAAAGAGAGGGTGGGGGGTTGTGGGAGGTAGGAAGCGCATAGCTATCATTGAGAGCCACAATGTGTTCGTGAGTCACATTTTCGCCACGGCTGCTTTACACGATACGGGAATATTTCTAATCGTTCATTTATTCGTGCGAACAAAAGTGAACACATGGCACGATTTTTTTTTTCGTATAAGCTATAACTGAACTTCATTATGCTGTCCGCAAGAAATCGATTCAAATAAATGGAAATAAGTAATGATTATTTTTTGCTTGTGTAGAAACTGGGATAAAATTACGGATATAGAATAATTCTCAATGAAATTATTAATAGAACTGTATTTAAAAATAGTTCTTTAAATATCCATATGTCAGCGAAAACCTTGTCTATAGCTTAATTTCTAAAATCAGGTCTTGCTTCTGTCAAGAAATGCTGACCAGAGGACGCAAGAAAGGTGCAACCGCTCCTAGGGAAGGAAGTGTGGACGGAACAGTTTCTCAGTTTCATCTATAATGGGGTAAGTTCAGTTACAGATTACTTTATCATTCTGAGTTCGCTCCTTGAAATACTGCATACAAAAAAGTTGCTCTGAACATGTTTAGAGAGAAGTTGATTTTTAGGCTCTAAATAAAATGACTACATAGAATTAAAATTTTGTAACTCCTTTACCAAATCTGGTCTTAATTAATATAATGAAATCAAAGTCGGCCCAAATCGGTACAATGTCTAGTTCTTACCTAAATTTTGAGTTCTATTTTACTGTATGACACCTGTACTGAGTTTATAGGATTTGATGGCCAGATTGGAGAATGAATATCATAAGAATGATGTCATCGGTTACTAAGATTTTGATCATTTTTCTGTGTTTACTTGAGAATAGTGCGCATGTTATAGCAATGGTTCGTGTGTTATTTTATTTAGATGGCTGTAGATTGTGGTGATTTAGGTTGGTATTGTTATTGTTTTATTTTTCGGTTGATATTGCTGTAATGGCAGTGATTGGGCATAAGTTGGCGCGAGTTTTGACGTTTGACGAGAAGTTTAATGATTCTTCATCTTAGGATTTTTTGGTTGTGTTAAATGATTTATTATTCAGTCGTTTTGAGTGATTATGGAAGGCGTTGTTGAGCCTAGTCATCTTAAACGGAGACTGGAAGAGTTTTGAGGTTCGAATAGGCCTATGTGTTTCGAGGAATACTGAAACTTCGATTTTTTTTCGCATCACAGACGGGACTGACGTTTGATTTGTTTCGTAGTATTTTATAATATTATATATATATATATATATATATATATATATATATATATATATATATTTATCATCCAGTCTGCTGTAAAAAAATCTGAAAGTTAGAATTTATAAAACAGTTATATTACCGGTTGTTCTGTATGGTTGTGAAACTTGGACTCTCACTTTGAGAGAGGAACATAGGTTAAGGGTGTTTGGGAATAAGGTGCTTAGGAAAATATTTGGGGCTAAGAGGGATGAAGTTGCAGGAGAATGGAGAAAGTTACACAACACAGAACTGCACGCATTGTATTCTTCACCTGACGTAATTAGGAACATTAAATCCAGACGTTTGAGATGGGCAGGGCATGTAGCACGTATGGGCCGGAGGGAAAAAGACTTTTAGGGAGGCCGAGACGTAGGTGGGAAGATAATATTAAAATGGATTTGAGGGAGGTGAAATATGATGATAGAGAATGGATTAATCTTGCTCAGGATAGGGACCAATGGCGGGCTTATGTGAGGGCGGTAATGAACCTCCGGGTTCCTTAAAAGCCAGTAAGTAAGTAAGTAAGTAAGTAAGTAAGTATATATATATATCACGTTTCGTTACTATATTTCCACATTTCTACTCAGGAAAGAGGTTAGGTTTTGTTTGTTCAAGTTTTTCGTATGCCTTAAATAGCCTTTAGGACTACTTTTTAAAAATAGGCAGCAAAGAAGTTTTTATATTATCTATGATCAGCGCAAGTTAAATTTGGTTTGTTTAGGCATTTTGGTATGACTTATGCCATACATATACGTTTTTTGTTAGATAGAACGCTTGTTGTCATAAGATCGAGAATCGGTGACATTTTACTGGTCGACACAGCGAACATGCGCATCGGATTGGAGGCACTGCTGTTGCGTTGTTAGGTGAAGTTCCGCAATAGCTAGCGGTACCAACAGTCGCATAAAGAACATTGCTTTTGTGGAAAATACCCACTTCAGAGCAAAATATATCTAGATAATAATAAATTACTGGAGTGAATAAATACCTTTATATATTTAAGTTGTAAGTTATTATTTTTTTTTAGATTTACTATGCAAATTAAGTACAACAGAACCATGGGGGTTAATCAATGTTGTCATGAAACCTTTAGTGCAAAGGCATCTTCAGATACAACAATATAGGTAAGTCTCAGGAACATCAATATTGAATTATGCTAGCGAAGCTTGTACAACACGGAAAAGAGAAGAAAGCAGATCAACAGCTTGCGAAATGAGCTTCTAGAGGAGAACTATGGGATACACAAAGATGACTATAGAGAGAATGAGGATGTAATTACAAGAATTAAAATTAGATCCTTTAATGTTCTACATCTGGAAAGCATAAAATTAAAAAAAAAAAAAGGTAAATTTCAGTTCATAGTTAACAGAAGATGAAAAGAGATAGTCAAGTTATAAAAGTTGAAGTGTTGTAGGTTATAAATAACATTTTAGAACTTCCGTTGTGTTAGACTAATGCCGAGATAGGGCAATGAAAAATAATGTAAATTTAACAAGGGTCGGCTGGTGTTAAGAGTACGAAGTATAGGTAACTGTTAAATGAATTTTAATTGTTAAGATTTAAGGTGAATATCTGAGAAACAAATGTAACAGGGCCACCATTAACTAGTTTCATAGAGCTGTGTATGTGTTAGTTGAGAACAAATGCAATACATCTGGAATATTTTAAGTCAAATTAAATTTAGAGCAAGAAAATATAATTTAAGAACTCGTTAAATGTTGCATTTTAAGATTCCAAATACATATATCATAGAAATTCACCTTTTCTGAGAATATATTGTGACTTTTAATTCAACATAATAATGTTACTTTTATTACAACAACAATGACTTTCTATAACTGAATTTAAACACTCCCGTCAACAATGGGTATTTCACTCCACACAGCAACACAGTATTCGTTATTGCACTCCACAGACGACAATGGCAATTCACTTGGATTATTGAGAACAACAATGTACTGCTAATCTCAACCAATGTTCACAAAGCACTATTTATAAAACAAAACTGTCAGTCCTCAGTTCACAGTTCGTTTGCCTTGGTTAGTTCTTCTAGCTCATTCACTCAAGTGCACAGTCTATCGAACCCAAGACTCCAGAGACAGTCCACTGCACTCGAACTCAAGACTTCCGGCCGTGTTGCTTCCGCCTTGACGCTCACTGCTGCTACACAAACCCACTCAAGTCGAACCCCGGTCTCGAAGACAGCTTCACAAAAACTGACTGGCTTGCTGTCCAAACTAAACTGGCTGTGTCCTTCTTCGCGTCTCCTATTTATCACTAACCCATAGTTTCCAGAAAGTACTGTTTCCAGTGTCTCCGGGAATAATCTGTTACTGAAAACGTCTCGAGTTTCTCCACTACCGCCGCAGTCGGCCTTCTTCCCCTCTCGGTATGCAGACGTTCCCCTTACGTCCGTCCCCTCCAGACCCGCGCTGCTGCAGCCTCCTTATCCTTCGCCACGCCGCCTGTCTTCTCTCGCGCCCTGCCTTCTGTGGGACACGTGATCCATTCCCGAGGCAGCTATCACAATATTCAGTACATAATAGAATACGTAAAATTTTGCACCTACAATTCTCAGAGAAATTGTTGCATAGTATTTTATTGCAATATAATGAAGAAATATGTAAATTTATTTGTGCTCAAAATATGTTGCACATTTCTTCATAAGTTTGCAATAAACTAGTACAATTTCCTACAGAGAATGTCCTCGCACAAAATTCTGAAGGCCATGTTTCATTATTAGACTTCTGGTTTTTAGGCTCTAAAAGTTACATTTAGGTGCCTAAAATAGGCTCAGTAAAACTATGAAATATGCTCTAAAATTGGAAATAGGCTGTAAAAATCATATCTAATGACTTTTCATCATATCTTAAAATTAGTACCTATATCAGGTAAAGTACCCAAATAAGAGACAAGGTCCTAATAAGAGATACACTGTTAACTTCTCCGGTATAATTTGCCATCTATCGACAACTATGGTATATCAATGTTTGTGCTTCTAAGACAGCGTGTTCTTTGTCTAACCTCAGTTGAAAGTAAGCAACGAAGCTGAGAGCAAGCAAAGTAATTTTTCATACTTTGAACTTTTTATTGGTTTTTGTTGAGGAAGAGAACAGCAGTTAATGTAAGCTACAACAAATTTATTATTAATTTTATAAAATAGCTGGGAAAACGTTGCATATAATAAGGTAGATTTCTAATAAGGAAGATAATAATTTATGACCTTGGGTAGATATTTCATTTTTACTTACTCTGTTCCCTAATAAGAGATACCTAGGGGTCCTATTAAGAGATAGTGTCTCTTATTTAGAACCCTTATTTGGTATTATTATGATGCTCATCTTTAGAAGTTTACGAAAAGCGTTAATGCTTCCAGTCGTGTCAGTTTGTCTGCCATAAACTGCATAAGAACCAATGAAAGGTTAATTGGACTATTAATTAAAATTAATTACGAATTAGGTCAATCATTAATTACCATTGTCCTCAATTATTTATTACAAAAATTACTAATTGAAATGATTAAGTTATTATTATTATTATTATTATTATTATTATTATTAATGATTAAAATTAATTATTCATTGAGGTGACAATAATATCAATAGCTAAAGTCAATTAAAATTGGCCAGTCCGACAATATTTACCTTACTTAAAGATCAAACCATAAGTGCTTAATTCGTAAAATATTCTCTATACATTTCTAATAAAAATCTTGTGTAATTATTAAAACTATTAAATTTAATTGTGATTCCTGGTTTCGAAAATTTCGTTGGACCTGTGTAAATGTTACCACTACAACCAGTGCCAGCGTTTGTGGCGCGTGTTCTTGAGTAAAAAGCTAATCAGTGAGCACTTGTTGCTAGTGTAGCTGAGAACGGTAACACCCAACACGTCACGTAAGCAATCTGCCAATCACAGTTGTCAGCTTTAATGCTCATAGGCTGTTGCAAAGATAAGTTATTCGCTCTCAACATTCCCATTACTTATTTCACGCGCCAGAAACGATGACTTTGGTTTTACCACAGTAATGCTTACAGAAACAGCAGCAGCAACAACCATAACCTCAAAAGCCGCAAACTTCAAACAAGTGGGTAGTCACATGTAAAGTCATCCAGGACAGGAAAATGAGCTATAATATCAACTCTTATCAGAAACAAAAGAGAGAGAGTTTAGAGAAGTAAAAAAACAAAGAAAAAAATGGAGCTTGCAAGAAGTTGTTCGAAAAACAACAAAAACCACAGAAAAACTCAGTCCATGAAGCACTTCTTGATTTCGTCCAGTGATGAAGAATCCGATGTAGAAATGCATTTAATTATTGAGAAAATTATGATGATGGAGAGTGCTTGTTTTGCACTGAATTTTTTTCAGAGAACACCAGGGCCCAGGGGGGAGAAATAGATTCAGTGTTCAAAATGTCATCGTTGGGCACACGAAGACTACAGCACTGATGAACCTTTAATTTGTCCAACTTGCTCAGTACACCGAAATAAGAATTGTGTCAATTAAAGGGGTGGGCAAAATAAGTGCAATCAACTTAAAATTAAAATATGGAGATTGAAATTTAATATTCTATCATTTTTCTTTCTCCAGCAAAATATTAACGTTAGCAATAGTAGCCGAAATAAGATTAGTACATTCATGTCCGATTTGACCGACTTTGTGTTCTTTTCGTAAACCATCTTAATTTCACTTGGAAAAATGCCAAATAAACAACAGAATTTCTGTTCAGAGGAGTTAGACCACTGTTGCACTGACCCCTTCAATTTTGAAATGTTCCTGAATTTATTACAGTATCTACATGACTTCACAATGTTATATTTTGCTTCAATTTTCAGCCAAATGATAATAATTTTTGTCCATGTTCAAAAATAAACTTAAATAACACACGTGTCTCTTATTTGGAATACTTTTCCAAAACATCATTATTTCCCGGTATTACTTTTTTTTATAATTTAAAGTAATAATAGAAACTGACTAAAATTTGTATTGTCAATTCTAAAAATAGACGAAATGCTGTATGTATTCTACTCATTCAGATTAAAAATGTCTATTACAATCCTCATTTATAAGCAGTTAAAAAAAAGTGTCTCTCATTTGGGTTCTTTACCTTATCTCTTATATCTATTATTATTAGTTGCGTATTAAGCGTCTTATGAAAGTCTTATCCTTTATAAATGAAATTATCTTAAACAGTAGTGCATTTCCCTAGCTGTCTGTATAGGGGTACTTATAATATTACACTGGAATGGAAGTAGCTAGTAGGGCTACGCAATGGTGATAAAAAGTTCAAGCATTATTATATTCCCTAAGTTTACATCAAGATTCATTCATTTTAACCACGTGTACTTTGCATAATTGCACTCGCAATACACAACCTGTAACTTCTCCAGATCTTGGAGAGATAATGTACACTTTTTGTGTCTGTTACTACAATCGTGTGGTAAGAAAACGAACACTTAACGTCTACAGATGTCACTGGAGCATTACTTAAAATGTTTGGAATTATACTTGTACTGTAAAGTCACATTTTCCCATATCGTTACACTTCCAACAAAATATTCGCTGTTGCATTGAGATCGGTAAGTCCAGAAATTTTCTGGAGAACATTTTCTAGTTTTTCGCGTACTTTTTCTCCGAGTGGACCAGGTACTGAGCTAAGTTTTTCGGTAACATGATCTAGAAGATCAAATTTCTCAAATTGGTTTCCCTGCAGTTACCTAAGAAGCAATCATTGCAACAATTAAGTAGACTAGTGTCGTGCATTACAGGCGCTATGTTCGGTTCAAGTTTGTCGAGTATGACGAAGTTCGATAATAATAATAATAATAATAATAATAATAATAATAATAATAATAATAATAATAATAATAAATATTAAAAATAATATTATTAATAATAATAATAAATATTAAAATAATAATAATAATAATAATAATAATAATAATAATAATGGTTTATTTTAACTGGCAAAGTTAAGGCCATTCGGCCTTCTCTTCCACTCAATATGATAGGAAATTACTACAATGCTATGAATATAACATAATTAATACAATACAATTCAAAGCAATACAATACTACAATACAAGACAATATAATACATCATTAATATAATACAATGACAATTCTTTTCATCTTCACAACACCAATGAAATAATTATGTAATAATAATAATAATAATAATAATAATAATAATAATAATAATAATAATAGTAATAATAATAATAATAATAATAACAGTAATAGTAATGATAGTCATACCTAAATTAAATTAATTTATTAAACTCGATCACAATTATAACTTCAATTTGACTGCGCCCGTAAGATATTCGCCGATGTTGGCCTGCAGAAGGAATCCTGTTGTGTTTGCTGCACCTTATTATAAACATATTCACTCCCACCACGTCAGGTTTTAACAGCTTATGAATTTTATCACAAATCTATCGATTAGTTTGTCATACGAAATAAGACGATTTTTGAAATCTCTTGGTTGCCGCTCTCATGTTCGAACATTGTAGGACACTAATGTAGACAGTGACCTGATGTAAGCCATCTGGATTTAAGTCATTCTTTAGAACTTAGTACAACAGATGCTTGATGCCTCATCTTCCAAAGAGGAAATAATGCTTACCACTTCAAGATGAAGCTTGTTGATTTTAATACGAGTTGCAGGAAAAGAAACCAGAAAATTTTGTTGTTGTTGTTATTATTATTATTATTATTATTATTATTATTAAATTTATTCGTCAGTAATGACAACTTAAGGGGGAGAATGTAGGTATCGGTAGGGCCTTATCTCCGCCATGTTAAATTGGTGCACTTTATGTACCTTTTTCTCTGAATGTATTTAAGGTAGAATCATGCAATTTTGCATACTAGTAGACAAGAATGTTTTTAGCCATGCTTGGATTTTTTAGATTATAATGTTAGAAATATTGAGATTTTTCACCAAACATATTCGATTCAATTCAATTCAATTTATTAAGCCATTAAACATACAGTGATAGGCTTCGTCACAATACAGAAGGGAGGAAAAAAAACATACATTTGAAAATAGACATATAATTGAAAACAGTAAAGTTTAATTAGAATGAAAACACAAAACATTTTGAAACTCTAAAATTAATGAAAACACTTCACTCTTAATGTAATAATTGTAACTAAATGTAAATAACTGTATTATGTTAAGAAACTCATCTACAGAGTAGAAAGGATTAATTAAAAGCAAATTATAAAATCCAATTTTGAAACTATTGGTTGGTAACTTATAATATTGACTGGGAAGGTTATTATGTAATTTCATCCCCATAACAGAAAAGTTTGTACTAGTTTTATGTAATCTACAATATGGAATATTAATTTGTTCACTATTTCTAATTTCATGATCATGTATATTAGCTATTAATGAGTAATTGTCTATATTTTGTCGAGTGTAAAGGACTAGGTCGTGTATATATATAAATTTATGACAGTTAATATCTGTGATTGTTTGAAAAGAGGCCGATAATGTTCAAGATAGTTTGATTGACATAGAATTCTAATGGTTTTCTTTTGCAAAATCAAGACACTCCCAATTTTGCTACCATTTCCCCAGAAAATTAAGGCATACCTAATTATCGACTGAAAGA
The DNA here is from genome assembly GCF_040183065.1 of Periplaneta americana. Taxonomy (NCBI): domain Eukaryota; kingdom Metazoa; phylum Arthropoda; class Insecta; order Blattodea; family Blattidae; genus Periplaneta; species Periplaneta americana. The sequence continues at coordinate 39,915,614 of NC_091128.1, forward strand.
ACGGAAAGTAGGCACATCTTAAATAATTTTGAGAAACTCAAGTCACTAATTTCTTTAATAAATATATAACTCTTGATAATTTTGTGCATATATATTCGATATGTTTTTCCCATGTTAAACTGGAGTCTATAAAAAGTCCTAGAAATTTGGTGCAGTTTTGTATGTTGTCCTTTTTTATTACATGATTTAGGGTAAACGTTATGTTGATAGTCTTTTCTTGATTAAGCAAAAAACCATTAGATTCAAACCATAAAGCCATCTGTGATAGAATATCATTGGTTAGAGCATGTAATTCATTCAGAGTAGAGCTAGAACATAAGAATGTAGTGTCATCAGCA